>NC_086378.1:42301034-42620478 GCF_036588685.1 Mytilus trossulus
GAAAAGTTTCGGCTTCGCTAGTACAGGAATTACTTTCATCACGAAATAGCAGGACAAATCGGTGATTTTGATATTGGTGATTGCACCTAACTGAAGTGACGACTTTAAATGATCTATTTCGGAGTACTTCCGTAACATAAATTTCAATTTATTTTATAAAATGGGATTTTTCCCCCATTTCCAAATTCTTTTAAATAAATCGTTAAAAGCTATACAATCAATAAAAATTGCAAAATTTAACCTGTGTCGAACCTATTTCCCCGGGCGGAGTCTTAAGCAACATGCATTATTATTTTTTCGGCAGCAATCATTAACATCTTTCTCCAAATTTCATAACACGATTTGTTTTAATTATCATAAACATTTAATTGAAACTTTAGCACATATAACGTCGGAAATTAGCGTCTTTAGGATTTTAGACGTTTTCAGAAAAATTGGCTACCGTTTTGTAATGTATGGAAGCATTTTATTCCTTTAAGACCCAAATATGTAGTTAATAAGGAAAGAATCTTGGCATTTTTTACTCTTCGTATATCTAACTTTTGATTCGATCAATTATAAAAAAAACCGCCTTAACTGCTTTGATAAATGAAATATCAACTTGGACAAAATGGCTACCGTTTGAAAAACGACTGTGTAGAGAAGATTTTTATTGAATCAGCAATATTTGAACTCACATGAGGCAAATGTTTGTACTTTTGTTAGATATTATTATTGTCTTGCTATTTTTATTCACTTTCTACTATTATATGCAGTCGAGTCAAATGAAATTTGGTAAAATAACGGCTTTAACGCCACAAAGAACCGACACATGTCGTTGTTCCTGTCAAGAATCAAGAAGATCAGAGAATAAGAAATAGGATCACTATACATAAGAGTTTTTCGTAAATGTAACGTTGGATGGGGACATCCGTTTTTTTCACATATCTTTCTTTTTTTTATCCTCAAATATACTAGATATTACTTAGGAGATGATCAAGAGCTGTAAAACATAATTTAAAACATATATTGAATTTGTTTTAATATTGGTTCGTGTTTTCTAACATTTTTATTTTGTTTTGCGGATGAAATTTCGAAGATTCTGTTTTAAATCCTAGGGGTTGTAGGAACATCGCGCGTGCCCAACGTTTGAAAGTAGAAATAGAGCTATCAATACTTCAATACACCCTTATACCAAGAAGCCATGTAGTTTGCGCTTATTTAAAGGGAGATGGAAAGCTTGGCTTGACTTGGTTGTACAAATTCAGTCCACTAATAATTCCACTTTTCATTCTTCCAACATGTGTGACTGCTTAGCTATTCTACGACCGGTAACGTGTTAATCTAAACGACTTTGTCTGACTGTACAGCCCTAGCACTATGGAGCATGTTAATCTAAATTGGTATCTATAACATATATAAGTTTCTCACTGAAGGTATCCAAAGAAGGTTACCAAAGATTTTGTGACGATGCAAATATTAAACTTTACAATATAAATAAATATCTTTAACCAATGAATTCAAATAGCAAAAGCTATGCAATTAACAAATATATACTTATTAAGCTTCATGTAAATTATTTAACAATAGAATACATAAAATATGAAATTTGGAGTTTTACCAAGGGAGCTAATAATTGAATAATAACACTGTCTGCCACACAGCATTTCGGGGACTCTCCTTCTGGTAGCTTTCTTCGCTCTTTTATAGCTGACCATGCGGGGGCTTTTATAATTATCGGGGACATTATGATGACGTATAATTGTTAATTTCTTTGTCATTTAGTCTCTTGCCAATCATAATACATATTCTTTTAAATATAGCGATGTCGTTATTACGACATAGCTATGTCGTTAAAACGACATAGTGATGTCGTTATAACGACATGATATGTCGAAATTACGACATAGCGATGTCGTTTTAACGACATGTTATGTCGAAATTACGACATAGCGATGTCGTAATAACGACATGTTATGTCGAAATTACGACATGCTATGTCGTAATAACGACATAAAATATTTTTTTTGAATGGCCCTTATCGGCTTCCGTATATTACTGCTTACAAAACAGAAGCAAATATATATATTAATAATATAGAATTTACTAAAATGTGTCAAAGTTTTCTTTTGGCAGGTAAAATTAGTGCACATTTTTTGGTCAAAGAACACAAATAATTTCCGTCCAAGTCCATCCAGAAAAAAAGGATGAGATTCTATTTCATTAAAAGTCCGATAAACTTTTTGACCAAAACAGTTTTTTGGGTGTTTTGATAAAAAAAAATGACTGATACATGGCAGAGACAGAAACAGTTTTGAAAAAAAATGAGATATATATATAGATCTAACGAACATGAACTATGTTCCAGCTATAATCATGCGTACAAGGTGAAAAAAGATTCATGAAACCAATATATTACCAAACACAGATATGTATATAACAAACTTACCTTCAATATAACGGGCACAATTCAGATTGGTAGAATAATTGCTTGGAAAGTTCGGACTAAAAAATTCCATTTCAGACGGGTCTCCATAAGTGAAATTCCAACATCTTGGAGGTACAGAATCACTTATCTCTGGTTGATCAGAAAATGTCAGTGAACCTGGACTTTCTGTAAATATTAAGAAAATTGGCTTACAAGTAGCAAAGTGCAATACTAGCCTTTCAGATGGCTACAATAAGATACAAAGTACAAACAGTTTGAACATATTTAACATATTTCTATACGTATGCTGATGTTTGAGAGTATCATACCTCCATGTCAGAATTGTTTTGCAAATTCTAAATGACATTTTGTCATTTGTTATATGACTCCAGAAGACCATCAATGACGGTGCAGCATAGCAAGGTGGTTGAAAGAATTAAATGGTCCTTGTATATGGTTTGACGATCGTAGTGTGAGACATCAACTGACGAAATGATATACTCAATTGCACATAATACTATATTAAATAAACTCACAAATGATGGTAATCCATGCGATGACGAGTTGGTTTTTTTTATTATTATTATTCATGTATCATTATTTTTTACATCAAGTTTACTTCTTTAAATTATTGAAAAGAATGAACACAATTTTAATGAATTTTACCACCGTACCCCTCATAGCTATACAAGCCAAGCTTAGCATAATAAAACATTATTCTTAAGGACTGCTATGTTGATGTAGGTAGTAAGCATGCACAGTTTACTTGCGAGACAAACATTATTTATCTATTGAATATGTAATAAATGTTTGTAAAAACACCTAAAGGTTTACAAAATGTGAGATAACAAATCTTATTATGTAAAAAAAATGTAAAACTTTGTAGGTGTTGACACAAATGATAGATTACAGGAAATGTAATTCCAGAGTCAATCACTTGATACAGGTTCCTTTTTTAATGAAGTCAATTTAATATCAGTTACCACTTTTCAAGGACCAATGGGAGAACAGGTTCTGTGAAAAACACAGGGCACAGCTGTATTTCTGATAGCGACAGTGTTTTATCAAAACGAGTTTTAATTTTTGTTTTAAACTCTATTAATGTACACAGGTGCTTTTTATTTATTCTAATGTTAGATGGTTATATTAATAAAAACTGTGATAATGTTAACATGTTTCAGCATTCTTCTCACTTCAAGCCAGGAAGTCAGTGTCTATACCAAGAAAATGTGCACGTCAAACCATCATGTTTTGTCAACAGTTATAAGATTACAGAATGTACATGTAAAGATGGTTCAGGATTAAACCAGAGACATTCGCGAAACCGCACTATATGTATTGTATGGTGCGTAATCAAACGATAGGAAACATAAAAGTACTCTAACAGGAGTATTATGACGGGTGTAAGAACTGTTGATCAGCCCGGAGTAATTGGGTTTGTGCTGATCAATCTTAAGTTTTCCTCATTAGTGATTTGTTCCTACGGTTTTTTTTAATTTCTGTTGCCAACCTTATTGACTGTTGTTCTTATGTTTCTAACCCCCTTGTTATATTCTGCATCTTTGTTTAAAGAACGACAATTGAGCAATTGCTCAAAGACAGTATACAATCCTCGAAGGCATAACAGAATACAGTTATCGAAAGCATGTCTGACTTTAGGTGTACAATAAACAAAAACGTCGTGTTTACTAATTTTAAGGTTCATCATAATATTTTTGCTGGTGAGTCTTATGTAGACGTAACGCGCGCCTGACGTATTAAATTATAAGCCTGGTAGCTTTGATAACTATTTACACCACTAGGTCGATGCCACTGCTGGTGAACGTTTCGTCCCCAAGGGCATTACTAGCCCAGTAGTCAGCACTCAGTGTTGACAAGAATATCAATTATTTATATGGTCATTTTTATGAATTTCCTGCTTACAAAAGTATGAACTTTTCGAAATACTAAGGATTTTCTTATCCCATATAGATTAAAAATTACCGTAGCTGTATTTGACACAACTTTTTGGAATTTGGGGTCCACAATTTTCTTCAACTTTGTACTTTTTTTGCTTCATATATATTATGATCTGAGCGTTACTGATGAATCTTATGTAGACGAAACGCGCGTCTGGCGTATTAAATTATTCAAATGAATTTTATTTTTCAAAAAACAATACTTGTACACTTTTCTGGATTTTCCTCTTCATTTGTCTGAAACATCCAGTTTTGGATCTATAATTCGGTTCTTATTGTAAATTCAACCTTATCAATGAATCATTGTAAAATTCGTTGGAGCAATAGCTTATTCTATCTGTAAATTTATCAGCTGCTCATTGAAGGTCTTATTAACATTTCAGTCTCTATTCTCTGTCTCTCCACTCAATTCAATTCAATTCTTTATTACTTTGAGCAAATGATGCTCATCAGTACAAATATAATATATATGCAAATACAATATATCATAAATAAATACACAAAACATACATTACTGATAAATGAATACATCCGAGAAGAGTAATAATCTATATTAAGTATTGGTTACTTATAACATGTCTGTTCTACGTTTAAATGCATGGAAAAGATATTTACAAAGGTTACATATGTCTTTTACATTTTCTGTGCCCAACAACTGTATAAGCTTAAATGACGATGGACGCTTATAATAATATGGCTTAATATACTGCCTCCTAATTTCATTATAACAATCACACTGTAAAATAAAATGAAACTCGTCTTCAATCGTATTTAAAGTACAGAGAGTGCATTTTCTTTCTGATCTATTAACCCCGTGATATCGTCCTGTTTCAACAAATAAGTTATGTGAAGACAATCTTATTCTAGTTAGATACACTCTAAAATTCACATGTTTAGTAAGGTAAAATGGTAAACGAACATTATTTACACAGTATTTATATAAAAAACACTTTGGCGAGCCATCCAATAACTGATTCAAATATTGATAAGCTTGATCAAATATTCTACTGTTGGTTTTTATTTGGTCGGGTTGTTGTCTCTTTGACACATTCCCCATTTCCATTCTCAATTTTAGTTTTGACAAAATACTTAAGAGTGTCATTTACAACTAAATTATCTTGGTTATACCAGAAGTCATTCAGACCCAAATTAAACAATAAATACTTCAGTTGATAAATCCAACTATTTCTGTTATTACATTGATTCCGTACCTGCTCTTTGTAACAATTTTCAAGAATACAATTATTAGTTGATAAAAGTTTAAACCAGTATCTTATAATATTATACAATCTATAATATATCAAAGAATATCTACCAAGTTCATAATACACCATTACATTCGTTGTACAATGTTGACACCTAAAATATTTTTGCAAAAATCTAACTGAACTTTTTCAATATTCGGAGCTTTATGAAAGCCCCATATCTCACTGCCATAGCATAAAATACTACTTATATATGTATCAAACAAATTAAGGTACGTGAAAACATTCAAATATAAGGATGACACTTTTGATTTCAAGGCAAATACAGCTTTCCTGCCTTGCTCAGCTAATTGTTTTTGAGTTTTCAAAAATTTTCCGTTATAATTCAACAGAATACCTAAATAACAAAATTCATCAACAATGTCAATAACACTACCATCAAAATACCACTTTTCTTCAACCCTCACATTACCACCATTTCTAAATACCATAATTTTTGTTTTAGCATTGTTCACAGTTAAACCCCATTTTTGAGTGTACAATAAAAGTGTGTCCAACATATCTTGTAAACCTTTTACAGAATCAGAAAATAGTATCATATCATCGGCATACATAAGCAAAAATAGAGACAATTCTTGTACTTCATACGGTACATTACCGTTATTTAAAGATTCCATTTCAAATATCATATATTTCCTGGAACATGTGGTGTCAGCGCAAACACCATGTTTTGTTCCCTGATCTTTTTGGGACTTTGAGCTCCACTTAATTCTTAATTCACAATGATAACTATATCAATTGTAATAAGAAACTTATAGTCTTAATAGAAAAAATATATAACACTTTCAATCATAAACCAGAGTTTCCACAAACCTCCCCTTTGCCGTCCTCCTGTTCAATTAAGGCAACAGTAGTTAGCCGGTGTTTAAATCTAGTGAAGTGATAAGGTCAGGAAGAGACAAATTAAGGCAACAGTAGTTTACCGGTGTTTAAATCTAGTGAAGTAATAAGGAAGGGACAAATTAAGGCACAAGTAGTTAACCGGTGTTTAAACCTAGTGAAGTGATAAGGAAGAGACAAATTAAGGCAACAGTAGTTAACCGGTGTTTAAATCCAGTGAAGTGATAAGGAAGAAACAAACTAAGGCAACAGTAGTTAACCGGTGTTTAAATCTGTTGAAGTGATAAGGAAGAGACAAATCAAGGTAGAAAAAAAGATCAAGATATGAATAAACTCTTCATAGATACAGAGATTAACTGATGAAGAAAACCTACCACTTTCGATAGTATCCTTAATTTCTAATTCACTGGGATATATGACTTGTAAGCACTCATTCAAATGTGGGTTATTGAGCGACAAAACTTCATCAATATATCTAAAAATGAAATTGATGAACTTTGCAAAATGTTTTCCTTTCTGACTGTGAGGAGATAATGAATGGATTCTGCACACAAACTTGTCGGTCAGTAGTGGTGCATAATTAGTACGCATTCCACCAAACTTAACAAATAAGTTATCGATAAACAAAACAGCATTTTGATGATTATATCATTGGTGTATTTAGCCATCAACCAATTCAATTGAGAAAACTTACGGTCTAATTTATAACAGAAGAGTACAACAACGACAACGACTGAATTACAGACTTTGGACATGCAAGTAAAGAATTGTCAGGGTTAAACATGTTTGTGAGCACTCAACTCTCCGCTGAACCTGTGATAGTTCTGTTGCAGCAAAGCATAAGAACAAACTCAAAAAAAGTTTAAAAAGGCTTAACTCATTACTGTTTAATGGAAATAGAACTTCTTTTTTTGTATATGAGATCATAAAATGCAGTCAAATCTATCGCGGAATCTCAATAAACTTAGTGATAAGCTCGCCATACAACATTTCTGATGAATTATACTCGACAAAACTTTCTGAGTTTTTCTTAAAGAGCTATTATCATTTACATCTTACATTGTGGTTTCAACATGAGTGAGTGCGTAGCAAAAGATGTTACTAATTAGTAACACTATTTATCTTCAATTTTTTTATTAATTATTTTTCTATTTTTCATAAATCTCGTTAAAATCGCGATAGATTTCAATCTTATAAATTATTTAAGAATATATTTAGTGAAGCTCTTAGATTACCAGATGCTTTACTTTAACATGCAGGTGCAACTAGACATCTTGAAGATGGTAATACTATGTAACGAATTAATAGCAATTTGTACGTAATTTGTTTCATAGGCACATCAATTAGCAAAAGATCGATGACATTTTTGTGTTTTCTGTTACGAAGTTGATAGGTAGAATAAAAAAAAAACTTTCAATTATTAGCATTGGTAAATGATGTCTTAAGATCTAAATGCTTCAAAACTGGGCAGGGTGGCGTACTCATGTAAGCGGTGTATTAAAACTCTCAGAATAACATATTGTTTGACTTTGGAGTAATTCTTTAGAAATACAGTACATGGTGTTACTCTCCGTCACAAATAGGTTTACTCACATCACATGACAATGAATGATAAAATGTCCTGAATTGTAATAAATCAAACCGGTAAAACTAGCTGATGGTAATACATAGCTGACGTCTAGTGGCAAATTTAACATGCATATTACAGAGATCAATAGTCAATAATTGTTATGTTAATATAATGTGAACGAAGTCGGATTATGTTTTCGAGCTATCATATATGGCCCTATACTTTAACATTAAAAGTTGATCATAGTGTTCCCTAAATGCCACGTGCTTTCCCGTGTATCAACTAATGTAGTTGGTGATATCGTCTTGAGCATAAATAAATATCAGCGCTTTATTGTAATTTGTGTATGCAAATGTTTACTCACCACTTCTTTGGGCTGTGAATCCTTTACAGCACAATAATAAAAACACCAAATCTGAAATTGATAATCGTAAATATAAAAATATGAATAACTTTTTACTGCTCGTCCTTTAGGATAATTAAAATCAAAAGAGTAAGATTCAAGTTTGAAATCCAAAGGGGCTGATTTTTATTGGTGAAAGATTTGACCGAGAGTACTGTCAGATTTATATTGTTTGTGTATTAGATCACATATCAAGTGTTCAAATGAAGTAAGATAGCTGTTTACATTTTTTCACTTTTATTGTGTCATTGACAATCGTATTTTTATTTCCTTCTTTTGATAAGATAACCAACTTTACTTATGCTATAACTGTAGTTTAGAAACTGTAATAGATAAATTTATAGAAAGTCCATGTTCTGCATTGTGACCCATATTTCTTGTTCCAATTGATCTATTTGATTTTCCCGCCAGTGTAACCTAAAAACGCTCTTGTGGTCTGATCAACTTTTAAAATACTTAGAGACCCACGTGGTCTTTGAATTATAACAACTGTAAACCGATATATATAATTTGATCATGTTAAAAGATATCAAAGCTTTGACAACGAATGAGATTTTGCATTTAAGTATGTCTGAAAAATCAAATATAATGTATAAAATTGTTAAATAATATTGTTAAACATCAAATCTTGGAAACTGCAAACACAGATACATGTAGGGTTGATATAGCATATCTTTTATTAAAAATGATGTACATGTATTCTTTTTTGACCAAGACATATATTTACATGATTTAAAACACATAATTTTGTGTTGCAGAAATACATGAATCCAAAAATAATAACAAAATTTCAAGGTGTGGTTGACAAGAAAGATTAGAAAAGGGCATAATATCAAAACATTGGGTGACATTAAGGATAAACTTTTATTGGATTAATGGTTTTTTCGTAACATGAAAGGTTGGAGGTTATACTTGGTTTGTATGTAATACTGTTATCGGCCGATATTCGTACCATGTGTTGCGTTATAATCAGCTAGATCAAGGGTCACTCTGTTCACAATACATATGGTTTTCATCTTTTCATCTATCAGGGAATAATTTGCAATTCTAAACGAAAGATATGATTGTATAATTCCTGTATCTTGAAAATATGATACCAAGAAGTCACTCACTGATGATTTATAGGGTGGTCAGGGTAAATGTTATCAGTGTTATGACAAAATCTGCCACTTTACATAATAGTTTCTGGATTGGAAATTTGATTTTGATCACGGGGTTCTTTATCATTCTACAAAGCATTCGATCAATAAAATATAATAATAATAATAAATTCTTTTTTTAAAGAGGGTACACTCAGTAAGTTACAATAAACTAATCTTCCCTGAGGCCATGAAATACACATTTAAGTATCAATCAAAACTGGATTTTTTTTTTTTAAATTTGCAAGATTTATATTTGGCGAAAAAACTGAAATAGAGAATGTCACATAAGTGCGTGAAGAAGATATTTTTTTTTAGCAAACTGAAATTTTGATTAAAGTTTGATATTTGCAGTATGAAAGAGGATACAATCCGAATCCGCATAAAAAAGTCGATTCTTTGTAAATTTCAAAACTCTCAATACATGCACGTCTATAAAATCATTTAATGTATTACTCTATCTTAATTTATATGACTGTCTAAATTTTCAACCTTAACATTGGAAGAAGAAATCTGTTGATTCAATTCAGTTTTACGATATCCATTAATTTGAGATTGTTTGAAAAGCGTAGAAGCTTAAAGATAAGTTTCTTATTTCTATACCAGTTTTGTTCCAGCGAAATACATTGAAGAACAATCAAGTAGCAGGAGGTATTATTGTAAAGGGCTCATTTATCCGAGGTGTGTAATTTTTTTTACCTCGCTTTAAAAAAAAAAAGAGGTATACAGCAGCGAATCATGTGCATCGTTCAAGTAGATGTGATACCTAACCGTATTTCATTCTCCTTTATTTAATTAATTTATTTATAGAATTTTAAGTAGGCTACCAACTGTAGTTGCATCTCTTATACCTCTGTTTTACATACTCAATCGCAATTAATTTCCACCATGCAACTATTCAGTAAGATGGTGGTGGGGTAACCTTTAGGTCATATAACTCCTAGCGTATATATCGGTAAACGGACAGAAAGTCACAGGACAAAAAGTCACAGGACATAAAGTCACAAATTTGATAGGACAAAAAGTCACAGGACAAAAAGTCACAAATATTTTTTTGACAATTGTTAAAATATATTTTGATATATTTACTTTTTATAACATATATTCATTTTTAAATTTTAATCATGGAAAGGACATATTTATTGGCAAAATAAAGCCATTTAAGTACTAAGCCACTTTTGACATTTTGTTTTCATAACAATCATGACAATTATTTGATCAATATTGATATTTATTGAATAAATTTCAACTACAAAGTTGCTTCATATATTAAACTCAGTCAAGAAAATTACAAAAAAAATATTTTCAAAATAAGTGTTTTCTTGTTCAAAGAAAAACAATCTCAAAATTGAATTGTGACTTTTTGTCCTGTGACTTTTTGTCATGATTATACTTATATACTTTTTAGGCTTCGATTGACGAAAGAGCAAATGAGAATCCTTGTTTTCAGTGTAAAGGGGTGCGGTTACTCTGCTTCAACCGAAAAATGACAAAATGTGTGTTTTGATGCATAATATTACATCACTGTCTGATACTACTAACAGGTAGCTGAAAAGAAATAACAATAAACTGACGGAAGAACTTATAGGTTGATGCTTTTTATTCTTCTGGTGAACTTGAGTCTTGGTTATGTTGCCAGCTTTTTCTCTCTGGTGTGATAAGAACACTTAGATATGCATGTCACTCTTTATAAAATGTATCAATTTTATGAGTACTGTGCACGTGTAAGCAGATAGCAAATGCTCAAAAGTTATGTAGTACTTTATAGTTTTTAATTTATATCGAAACTTAAACTGCCCTTTTATCGTTTATTTTTACACTTTAGTACATGAATCATTACGATATCTAGAATTTTCAGAACTAACTATATTTCGAATTTGCAGATAATTGTGTAAATGATCTTTCAGTGTTTTGTACTGACATGACTGAGTTGCATATTAATTTTTCGCGAATTGGGCTAAAATAAATGAGCATGCGATGCGGCATCTTTGACTATTAAAATGTCTGTCGTCTCCAAATGCAAATGATATTAAACATAGATTATCAGTATGATGGGGCGTGTAAAGGATAATGTGTAATACAAGTCAAATAATTGTCAATTAAAATTGATAATTAATGTGTCAACCCTTAATTAACTTTTGTTATCATCGGTTATAAGTAGTGCTATCATTGTTTTCAAACCGTCTTATCTCTTGATTTATTGTGTTTTTGAAGTGGGTAATTTTGTTATTTTGATAGAAGATACCCACCAATTACCATCATTATCATGCAGTGATAACTTAGAACGATAGACAGGTTGTTAACTCTTCAAAGTCAGCGTATTCAATAGGAATTGGGCATACTGTTTATCGTACACTCAGTCCGTTACTCTTATTTGTGTAAGGTTACATCGAGGAAGCGTCAATTAAGGGTATAGATGATTATTCTGCTGTTTGATTTCGTCGAAATCGTCGATTTCTCTTTGTATTGTAGGTTTTGCGTATTCTCAGATTTTTGGTATCTTCCAACTCTATTTTAGCAATTAAATTTCCTCAGAAATCAATAGATTTAGAAAATTGAATTGGAATGCAGTTAATTAAGCATAAGAAGATGTGGCATGATTGCCAATGACACAACTCTTCACAAGAGACCAAATGACATAGAAATACTATACGACCTTTAACAACGAGCAAAAAATCATACCGCATATAAGCTATAAAAGACCCCGAAATTACAAATGTAAAAACAATTCATACGAGAGTACTCACAGCCTGATTTATGTACAAAATAATGAACGAGTAAATATATGATTTACAGCAAAAGACGACAACTACTGAATTACAGGCTCCATTTGTTTAAACAAAATCAATAAATAAGATTTCAAATTTCAATATGCTTTTTAAGGATACATTTGTGTTCAATGCATTCTTGTATGTTTCTCTCTTCAATAAATTCAGCCTTTCTATTCAGCAAACCGGCTGTTATTTCTTTACCCGCGAAAAGGACAGTATTTCTATGTATGTATGACAAATGACAAGTACAATAATTTTGCTATTGATTTGAAACTTTTTGGCAAAGTTTTTTTTGTAGTCTTTAAACTTTCAGAACACATGAAGTTGACCAGCATTAGCATTTGTTCCGATAATTAAAAGCAATACAAAACAGGCTTCTTCTGTTGTTTTACATGGCTACTCTTCAGTTTTGACATTAATTGATGGAGAAGTAAGATAAGCATGTTTGTTTCCATTCTTTATGACATTTACATGAACACAAATAATTATCTACTATGGCTATCACATTATCATATTATCAATTAATTTGAGCTTCTGTAGTACCTTAAACATTTAAGACCAAGTTCCTAGTAACGTTTTTGCTTCATTCTTTTGATTAATCTTATGTTTTACAAAGTAGTTCTTTGTGAGTGATTTGTTCTATTGTCTTTTGTCATGCAATTTGACTTTGGGTGTAATCCATGTTATAGGTGTAACACCACTAATGCAGGCCCAGTCAGAAAGCACCGGCATACCAGGAGGAATATATGATTTGGATTCCATCTTTGAAAACAGTTCATATTAATTTTTTCGCACTTTATGATGATATATGAAGTATAAGGATCACATCTTTTATAACTTATAACAAAACCTTTTGCAAAACAGTTTTTTTAACATGTTTAAGGTAATCTTGGTTTTAAAGTCAGTGAGACCCTGATTTTCGCGGAAGTATTTCCTGATATCAAAAACACTGTAAACAGTGCTAGGATATCTGTCACTTACTCGGAATAATATCAACGAATGGGCAAAGACATGAAAGAACCCATAATTAGTAAGAAAATCTCATCGCAAAACACACTAATAATACACACATTTAGCATGTTCAGATGATTAGTATATTGATATAATACAATACTTCCATGACCGAACTGATGTACGAATAACAAACAGTTCTGATAGATTGCTGACAAGTACCACTTTCGATGAACAAACAGATAAAATAAGTTAAAAAAAAAAGTCACTTCAGAAAATCATATTTTACATGCAAGAGTAAATGCTAGATACATTGTTTAGATATGACAACATACTTCTAAAAAAACAGAAGAAAACACAGCAAAATAGCACAATATCGCCTGAGAGAACAAAACAAGACCTAATAAGAGGCTGTATAAATACAAGAAACGAAATCTTAACTTGCATTAATAAAGATTAAGAAAAGGTACAGCATTTTATACGTATTTTGCAGTAGAAATTAAGTTACAATTAACATGATTAAGTGAGTTGAGCGATTATAGGCGATTTGGAGCCCCAAGTAATGTTGTTACGGTAATTACCAGTAAAGCTTAATCTTAAACATAAAAAAGTCGATAATCAGCAAGCTGACAAAAAAGTCAATTTATCTTTTTTACGAAGGAAGATGTTTATTTGTAATCACAGTGGAATGAGCTCACTTATCTTATGTTTGTGTATACTAATATTTGACTCATATCTTAGTTAAGAGAATTATTGGTTTTGACACTTCTTTGAAGAGGAGGAGAGTTATGCAGATCTTTCTAATATACATGTAATGAACCCACAAGTTGACAATTTCAGGGTGGTCAAGTACTAAACGTACGAATCTACATAATATATACTGGTGTTGAATGATTTTCATCCAGTCCAGAAATGAGCCGGGTAAATTCTGACTGCGACATCCGACAGTCGGACAGTCGATGAGCAGTATTACACCTTCAATCAATGTGCGTATCTGCTGGCATCCGTAAAGAAATAATTTACCAACTAGTCCAATTATACAAAATGAAGAGTCAATAGATAAACAACATCTTTTTGTATATATAAGTCACGAAGGAGTAGGCCCAGTAAGACCCTTTTTTGGCCCCAAAGTATGGCAGATTTACAAAATTGCTTTAATGTCAACTTTTAGCTATTTATTGGAAAGTAGAATACTTTTGTTACATAAATATGGACTGTTTGTAACAATACCATGTATATGTATCGAGAACTGGCATCATTTAGTCATGTCAATTAAATTACTGAAATCTTCACAATTTTAGCATTTGAGTAAATTATAAATTAGACGGCTTCCGTCTTATTCCGTCTTAAATGGAAGGGCCCGCATTTGTGTTCATTCTGAATATTAAAATATGGGTAGTATTTGATTATTATACATAACATGTACATGATGTATAAAGGTTGAGAATGAACACAGATGCGGTCACTTTCATTTTTGACAGGAACCTCCTGAAAATTGACATATTATGACATGTTTGATAGATTTTTAATAGGTAATAAAATTGTGAATGGAAATGGGTAATGTGTCGAAGTGACAACAACCCAGCCAGTGAACAGACAACATCAGTGGGTCACCAACAGGTCTTAGCATACATTTGGGCGTCTTCAATGACTAAATATGTTTAAATCTTCCACTTAAACTGATCATGGTCCATATAATACTTCCATAAACTGATCATGGTCCATATAATACTTCCATAAACTGATCATGGTCCATATAATACTTCCATAAACTGATCATGGTCCATATGATACTTCCATAAACTGATTGAATCGACTGAAGTAGACACTTAAGTGTGTAAAAAGTGTTTGAAATTTTGAGAGACCAAAATTGACCCTTACCGGATGTACTCCTTAATTCCGTAGAAGTAGTGAAATTTCGACAAGTTGGTTTACCCACCCATGATTTACCATATTAGATTGACAAACCAGATATTTATAACCGACTGTGTGATACTCTCATATGTATAGTCGAGGTCATTCACTCCTTAGCCGTATCAAAGATTTAATGTGTTCGGGTACTAATATCGTATGTTTGTATAGTCATGGCCGAAAGTCAATACCTTAGCAAAAACATAAATCAAGAAAGTACGAGTTTGCTGTTCATTCTCATGCCCATGTTTATTAATCCCACGCTTAGTAAATTGATTATACGAACATTAATTTATTTAAAAATGCAATTTGATTTTCATCCTATTGCCTAGACCTCCGAGTGCAAACCGATTGCACATCACATCTGAGACATATTCTCTACGAGTGTTTTAACGAAGAGTTAATTGTCTCAAGAATGTTGTCTGTTTTGTGGTGAAATAAAACAAGTTGTGAACGAGGGTGTTGATAGTTTTTTTTTTATAGAAATAAGGTGTACAGTTTTGCAATGAAAAAATGTCAGTGGTACATGATATTTCTACAAATGTTTTCCAGTGTTTATTGGTAAAAACGCACACATTCTTTAAAACTTATCGTAAAACGTTAAAATAAAACCTTTTTACATCACTGAACATTTTTTTCAGTGACATATTATAAATCCTAGACATAAGTGCATAATATGTATAATATAGAATGTATATAATTCAATTAAAGGTGTGTGGTAACTGTCCACAATATGACGAGTGACTAAGCATCTTGATAACGCCTACAATTACAAATATTTACTAAACCACTAGTTCACACAAAAAAGCATATGTTCATTCAGAGACATATATATACATGTCTCTGGTTCATTCAGCAAATGACAAAGATCAGTCTGTCTCAATATGAACAGTAATTGTTATGCTGTACTTTCGAAACAATCCTCGATTTCAAATATTTTGACCACGAGCATCGCTGAAGAGACATGTATTGTCGAAATGCGCATCTGGTGCAGGAACATTGGTACCGTTAATGTTATCAAATTATCCAACGGAAAGTGTTCATTTACATAGCAATTATAAATAGCAAATGTTTATGCTTAATAAATTTGATGTTGGAAAGTGAGAAAATGCTGTATAAAGATGCGGTACGATTAGCATCATTGTCTATGAGACATCTCTCTACAAGACTGAGAATGATGACAAAAATCGACAATTCGAGGGTGAGAATTTAGTATCCGTTTATCTGGAAACTATTTATCCCAGTTATAAGTTTTATGTTTGCATATCTGTTGCCGAATATTGGGGGAACAATCAATAAAATAGCAAATACTAAATTTCGCATGTTTGCATTAATATGTGTAAATCAATGGTTTTGATGAGAAAAACAACACTATCCAAACATAAGATTTGATACAGGTTATCCCTTTAATTGACAAATGCGTACATTTGTATTGTTTCTTTTTCAGACAATAATATAATGATGAATGGCCACAAAATGGATAGCCGATCACACCTCTTCCCCATATACACAAAGAACAGTAAGGGTTAAATAGGCAACAGGATATAATAACACTGTAATCATGTCATATATGTTTAAAAAAACATTGGAGCAAGTTAGTTTCAACATTAGGGTAGGCTAAAACCCCAAATTGAACATTCCGAGTCACTTTCATTTCAAGCAACGGACGATGGTGACTTTTTATTTGATTGTGCCACTGATACCGGCCATGTCGGTTGCCATTACATAATCGAACGAAAAAAGATATTTGACCGGATACAAACAAAAACAATTCCATATAATATGTATTAAAGTCTTATATGATCGTAATAATATGTAACACGCCAAGTAACTTCTAAATACGATAAACTCCTGAACCTTGCACATATAAATGTTAAAGATTCTGACAAATCTCTTCCTAAATGTAAAATGGCAATCAAATTCTATTACCTGACTTGTTAAATTCTCATAATTCTGATTAAATGTGTGGTGTGGTAGGTATTAAATTATCTGTAGCGAAGGAAGTTCACAAAAACGATCAATAAATATTTAAAGTTGACCAATGTGAATTGTGCTGGGATTTTTTCCGTTAAAAAGCCAAGTATTAAGGATGTATTTTGTGCTTAACATGCTTAATCGAGTTATTAAAAAGATAAATGCATAAAATTCTGCGAAATAACATTTCCAATATACGAATAAAAAAAAATCTATACTGATTTCTCTGAGGTTTCTGTTCGTTAAACTGATTTACATGACTGTCATTAAATTTCTTAAACTGGAAATTTGATGGACAGGGCTTTAGTTTGTAAACTCATCGGAAGTAGGGAAAACAATTCACGAATAACTGTACTTACCAGTATAATGAATCTCCATTTATATCAATCTTTGATAAAACAATTGAAAATAGTATATTCCAAACTAAACTAACTTCAATAAATTAAAAATATTCCGAACAACGCAACAACAAATACATAAGTATATTCCAATTCAGTTTATATTTCAAGTATGTGTTTATGTTTGATTTCAATAAATTAAAACAACAAACAATTAATTCAATGAAATTGTATCCCTAAGGTTACGTCAAAGTCCAACTCGAGCAAAGAAAAACATAAGAAAATATCAAAATCTCGTGTAATGCACGTGCATGAAACCGAATCTGCAGCCATACGATTCGTCGCAGCTTTGCAGATTAGTGTATAAAAGATGAGGATTTGCGCATCAACAAGTAATTGATGCCACGCCTCCTTTGATTATAATCTGCAATTACAAAGATATACATAATATTTAATTAGCTAGTGAGTTATCTATAAGATACTAACTTCTGGTTCCATGGACTGTTAATTATATAAGATTTTTTTTTATAAATCATAGAAACGTTTCTGCAATATTGAAGAGATCGTAGGAAAGTCATGAAATTGACAATTTTTGTGAAAATCAATATTCACAAATCTGAAAAATAATATCGTTAAAACTAATCCTTATCCTAAGTATGAGTATGACCGTATTTGTCTCCGTGTTAATCTCAAAGAAAACCATATATATATATTAAAATTAGGAGATATACCAATTAGACAAATGTCCCCTGAAGTTCAAATGCAGTTGATGTAAGCAATAAAAGGCAAGCGTAAGGCCTTCAACAATGAGAAACGCCACACCGTATAGTATAACTGATGGTATGTTTGAAAAGAGGTGGGATAATATGCAATAATGAAAAATAATTTGCCTTGCTTCCCGATCTATAAAAAAACAAGCAACAAAAAGGTTTTTCACTACTCAACAACCTGTGCATTTTCTAATAAAAAGGTTACATCCCTAATCGAGTACTGATTGAAACTCTCAGACCTACTGCTGTTCAACACAGCAATCACCGTAAAATGTTACTTTATGTTAATCATGATATTTTAGTGATAATAGATGTTTATGTCAAATAAGATGTATATTTTTATAAGTTGATATCAGTTCCACGCCCCCTCGCACCGGGCATAATAAGAAACAGAAGTCTTCGGGAAATTTTGGCTGGAAAACAGTATGATTATATCAATGTAAATGTTTATTGTTGAAGAATAAAATAGTTTGTCATTATTTGACTGCTTCTGACGCCAAATTTGACAATTACATAATTTAGTCGTAGTATCATACTTTTGCACCATGCTGATTTGATATTTGGGGTAAAGCTTTGCCTGTTAACATGGATAGCAAGTTCTGAAATTTATAGTATAAAATAATATCAAAAAGAAATCACATTTTTAATTTGCGCTAAGATATAAACGTAGTACTAAAGAACTTTTCTCAGTGTTAAGTCACCTCGCATAATACCTAGGCGACATGGGTGTTGACCAATCATATTTAATAAACCATAATTTGATTACAGTATGTAGGCTAACCTTGTCTTTATTATTTTTGTGTGACATGAACAAGTATTCTTAGCTTTTGCAGTCATTTTTTTAAAAGAAATATAAAAAAATATAAGTTAATTAATTAGTCAGTTTGCTACTTTCGATGCAAACAAAATTGCTTTAATGCAAAAGAAACGTACAATCTTTGATTGTAATGAGGGAGATATTAAAATGTAACATACTTCCAACTATATGCTGTTTATCAACGGTGGTAATAATATAGGTATACATGTAAAAAAACACAATCTGCTTTATTCTTGGCGAATAGGGTTATGCATTATATCCACTTATGAATGTGACATGGACACAAGGGATTAAAAGTAAAGTGTATATGGTCACGGTGGATCAAAAGGAATAACATTGTCATAATGAGGTTTGTCAAACACAAGGAGGTTTTATTAGCATGTGAGATAAAATAACCCCCTTGGTTGACATGAGTTGTTTACTCAGCAGGACATCTTTGATCAGACTAATATATAACTTTCACACGTATTTAGTAAATATTATAAGTCTACCATGATTTCATGTTAAGTTTAATAGTCCAAAGGGGGCTCCGAGTATTCTTGTATAGCCATATATAAATCAAGCAGAGATCATAGCTTTATCATGTAGAAGTGTGATTTCCATAACAATGGCTTATATTAGTAATCTTTCGGTATACTGTTAGTGTAAAGTTTGTTGTCATACTGTTTAACCTGTGGAATCGTGGGTGATAGTAGTTTCGACCGTTGAAATATTAAAGTGGCAAGAACTCCAACAAAACTCAGCGCATTCCCATCCTCTCTAATTTCTTATAAAAAAAACCTCTGATGGATAGTTGTCACTTTGTCAATCATACCACATCTCCATATTTTCATATCCGTTTGTTAAGTACGTGACAACTCCGTTGTGAGAATATGTGATGCCGCTTTGGCTGCTGAAGCTATACTCTTGTCAACTACCGTGTTGCTAGTAAACATACAAAGCTTGCCCGGCTTTGGCTATACTTTTGGACCTTTTGGAATATAGCTCTTCATCTTTTATATAAGCTTTGGATTTCAAATATTTTGGCATCACTGAAGAGACATGTATTGTCGAAACGCGCATCTGGTGCAGGAAAATTGGTACCGTTAATGTTATTGTCACATGATTTGTTATCCTAACCAATGAACGAAACAGAAATGTTAATGACTTGCGAGTAGTATTACTCTTACGGTTTGTAAAAGTGCACACCGACTATAAACTTGCGTTCAATCTGCAGCCAGATATCTCTTCTGTTTTGCTTTGTCTGTTCTCGTCGAGGAGAACGATTTGGGTTGGTTTTGTGTTTAGTATAATGATGAGGATACGGATAACACACTACACACGTTGCTAGTAAACATACAAAGCTTGCCCGGCTTTGGCTATACTTTTTTTCTTTTTTTGTTTATAGCTCTTTTTCTTTTTAATGAGCTTTGAATTTTCGAATATTTTGGCCTCGAGCATCACCGAAGAGATATTGATTGCTGAAATGCGCATCTGGTGCAGAAGAAAATGATAACGTTAATGTTATAAGTGAAACGATAATGATTTAATACAAATATACAGGAAATACGAAAATAACAAAATACAAATTTCTCAATTCGTATTTGCTTTTTAATTTTGTCACTGGTTTGTTTTTGTCCTGTCGTCACCATCGATTAAATCAGTGAATTTCGATTTTTGAAACTCTTGTTGGTATTAACTTACTTTCTCCATTTTTTGGTGATTATTAGAACTCTTCCCTTCTGATTGAAGGAATAACAAAGAACATAAGTAAAGGGAATGGTTCAAATGGAAGTTGTGCCTTTTTAAGTAGTTCGGTGTATTTCTCTGAGGTCAGTCTGTCTAACCGTTTTTTTTAAAGATTTTTTCATCTTTGAATACAGAATATGGTTTTGGTTCTGTATCCGACTTGTATAAGCGAATTGTTTAAAGTTCTCACATCCTGATCTTATTTCACACTAACCTATAATCTATCAGTCGTGTTTCTACGATGTACTGCACTTATTTAAACAAGACAACATAATACCAAAGCAAATTATTGATTGCGGTCAATAATTAACTCCACATGGCCAAAATATACGGAAAACATACTAAACACGAATGAGTGATATACGACAATAAATCATCCAGTCAGATAAGTCAAAACCAATTTTCGACGATTAGCTTTCAAACCCTTAAATCCAGTCGTGTGTGTTATCTTTGGCTCTCATTCTATTGTTGGCGAATATTTCGGTTATTATCTAACCTGTATAATCGACAAGTCGTAATTTTCATTCTAAATCTTATTCCATTCTTGAAACATACGATTCACTCATAGGGTCTTTGCATTGGAAATAACACATTTATTCTAAACCCAGTTGTTGGCATGAAATATGATCAAATATAGGTTATGTTCTTCTCGTATATTGTATGATGGTTTGATAGAAAACCACCTAACGGGAGGGATTTTGCTTCATTTTTATGTTGAAGACATAATTTTGATTGAGGTCTGAAGCTGGCATGTTATTTACTGCTAGCAGTCATTTGCATATTTATGTTTCATTTTCATTTTGCTGAGTTTCTGTTACCTATTCTGACATCGGACTGGGACTTATTTTAAACTGAGATTAACTGTGTGTATACTGTGTATTGAATGAGGTATAGAGAGAGGGAGATCTCTCAAATATGTTTTACTCCGCTGCGATTTTGAAATTTATTCATAGTAATAATTCGGACATAACTGACATGACGGTGCATCATAAGCCTTTTAAAGGCGGGTTGATATATAAACATGTTTATTGACTATGCATGTTTAAAATATACTAGAACACACCCGTGATCTCACGGGTCCGTTACTGAATTAAAGTATATAACTATGCGCAAGCCTTATTTTAGTATTAGTATTGTCATCTGATAAAGTCATGTCGATTATAAGATACACGGCAGTTTTCTCTGCTTTCAAATCTTTCTGTTTGAACCCGTCGAACTTGAACTTATCAATTATTGGTAATATTTATTATTTGGAAAACAATAGGTCCTGGAATGGAGTCAACAGCATTGTCTATATTAGTTATAAATAAAGTTAAATTCTTTGTTTCGCAGTTTTACGTCATGCCCACTAACAAATAGAAAACTGTACCTATACGCCCTATTTTTAGTCCCGATTTTTAGTATTCGTATTGTTATCTTAGAAAGTCTTACTGATTAAAATATTACAATAGGTAACAATTTGACAATTTAGTAGTGTCAACCTTGTGATTATGACCCGTATATATAGCATATTAATCCTGAATACACCGTTTGGTGGTGCGCCTGTCAGATGCGGAACTTACAGATAAGGTAATAGGTAACAGGTGAATATACTATTGGTATCGGTATCGGACTCGACCCGGAACTTCTTAATTATTGGCAGTTTTAATTACGTGGAAAACAAAAGGACCTGGAGTGGTGTAATTTTTAATCTACACCTTTGTACTATATTTGTTATATATAAAGTTGAATTCTGTGATTCGTCGTTTTTACGTGATGACGCCTGACAAATTGGACCTCGTAATTTTAGTATTGTAGATATCTATCTATACTATTAAACGAGAAGACCTCATTTTGGGTGTCGCTTCTCTTCTTTCCACAATAAATCAATCTTCATGCCTCTGTGTCCTATATGTACAGTGCATAATCGCATTTGTCATCCATTCATATGATTATCCAGATTGAGTTATTTTGGGAGAAAAACGAGAAAAAAGGCGTCCGAATATGTTTCCGTTATTGGACGAAATATTAAGTCAGATTAGACTTCCGGTTTGCGTTTTCTGTATACTTTTAACATACATATATACTGCAATAAAGTGTATTTTCTGTCTGATATCCGTCATTGGATGAAATTTTAATACAGATAATGATTAGACCTCCGGCTTGCGCTTATTGTATACTTTGAAACAAATACATATACTAGGAATAAAGTGTATTTTCTGTCTGATACCATTTTCAAGTTTACTATCCACGGCGGTCACAGAGTTTATTAAATAGAGAGTGTCTGTATAATATGTCAATGACCGCCGTGGATCGATTGTTAAACTGATAATTGAATTTAAAAGAAAATACACTTTATTCAAAGTAATAAATGAAGCAGGACCTTTTCAGGACGTCGGGAACAGGTGTTTTTAAGATCGAAATTTCAGGATTGACCATTTCGGGATCCGAGATTTCTTTTTTTCGAATTTCAGGATGTCGAAATATTTAATTTATATTAAATTCGGAACCTCGGGATTTCATGTTCTTAAGACCGGGATATCGGGATCAGGACCACTCCCGGTGCGAATGAATGTTCATAATATACAGATAAGCGCTAAAATTATCCATGTGTCATTAAAATTAATAGAGAACTAACAAAAAAAAGGATTTCTTTTGTGGAAAAAGGAGGAGCCGGGCTAGAAAAACAATTATCCTGTCCCAAATTACCTATGACTTTTGATACCTTTTCTGAAATTCTCCAGTCATTACAAAAAAAGAAGATGAGGTATGAATGCCAATGAGACAGCACTCCGCAAGAGACCAAAATGACACCGAAATTAACATTTAAAAGTCACCTCACGGCCTTCAACAATGTGCAAAGCCGATACTGCATAGTCTGATATAAAATCCCGAAATGACAATGTAAAAGAATTCAAATGAAAATACTAACAGCCTTATTTTTTACAAAAAATGAACGAAAAACAAATATAAAACACATAAACAAACGACAACCACTGAATTACAGGCCCCTGACTTGAATGTTCATAATATACTACATGTATGTTTATAATGAAATTAATAGAAAACAAAAAAATAGGAATTTTGCAAATAAAGAAGGAATGTAAAAAAAAAACCATTTTCCTGTCCCCAAGTACCTATTCACAAGTCGGTAAATCTGTTACAAAATTCTTCCTACAACACTTTACATACTTTGAACCACGCTCTAAATGCCCGCGATTTCGCGGGTGTATTCTAGTACATATTAAACGAGAAGACCTCATTTTGGGTGTCGCTTCTCTTCTTTCCACAATAAATTAATTAGCATGCCTCTGTGTCCTATGGGTACAGTGCATAATCGCATTTGTCATCCATTCATATGATTATTCAGATTGAGCTATTTTGGGTGAAAAACGAGAAAAAGACGTCCGGATATGTTTCCGTCATTGAGCGAAATTTTAAGTCAGATTAGACTTCCGGTTTGCGTTTTTCTGTATACTTTGAACATACATTAATACTACGAATACAGTGTATTTTCTGTCTTATATCCGTCACTGGACGAAATTTAAGTCAGATTAGACCTCCGGTTTGCGTTTTTCTTTTTACTTTGAAACAAATACATATACTAGGAATAAAGAGTATTTTCGGTCTGATATCATTTTCAAGTTGCCTTACTGTCCACGGCGGTCACAGAGTTTATTGAACAGAGTGGGTCTGTATAATATATCAAGGACCGTTGTGGATCAATTATTAAACTGAGAATTGAATGTAAAAAGAAAATACACTTTCGGGACGTCTGGAACGGGTGTTTCAGGATTGACCATTTCGGGATCCGGGATTTCTTTTTTCGAATTTCGGGATGTCGAGATATTTAATTTATATAATAAATTCAGAACCTCGGGATTTCATGTTTTTAAGCCCGGGATATTGGGATCAGGGCCCCTCCGTAGTGGCGGATCCAGAAATTTTCATACGCAGGGGACCGTTGACTGCCTAAGAGGGCCCGCTCCGGTCATGCTTCAGTGATTCCCTATATAAGCAACCAATTATTTTCCAGAAAAGGTGGGCGGGCCCCCTAAATCCGCCTCTGCCCCGACCCCCCTTGAATGAATGTTCATAATATACAGATAAGCGCTAAAATTATTCATTAGAATTAATAGAGAGCAAACAAAAAACTAAAGGATTCTTTTGTTGAAAAAGGAAGAGCCGGGCTAGAAAAACAATTATCCTGTCCCAAATTACCTATGACTTTTGATACCTTAATTGAAATTCTCAAGTCACTAAATGTTTTACAAAAAAAACAAGATGTGGTATGAATGCCAATGAGACAGCTCTCTAGATGCGACCAAAAATGACACCGAAATTAACATTTAAAGGTCACCTAACGGCCTTCAAAAAATAAGCAAAAACCGATACTGCATAGTCTGATATGACAATGTAAAACAATTCAAATGAGAAAACTAACAGCCTTATTTATGTACAAAAAATGAACGAAAAACAAATATCACTGAACCACTGAATTACAGGCTCCAGTCCTGACTGGAATGTTCATTATACATGTACACTAAATGTATGTTCATAATGAAATTAATAGAAAACAAAAAATGGGAATTTTGGAAATAAAGGAGGAGGGTTAAAAAAAACATTTTCCTGTCCCCAAGTACATATGACTTTTGATACTTCTCCTGAAATTCTCAAGTCATTAAATCTTTTACAAAATTATTCCTACAACACTTTACATCCTTTCAAATCACGTGTTTCAAATACGCTCTGAATGCCCGCGATTTCGCGGGTGTGTTCTAGTATATATTGTATTTCATGTAAATGTGCTAAGTTATATTTTTAAATTAAAATATCTATCAATTTATAGCATCATACACGTATTCCCACGAGAATTCTTTATTTATTTTGTATATATCTATTATGGCAACACCTTGTCATAACAGACGAGAAGGCAATCATCGGTAAATTCTACATTTATGATATGATCATCTTTGAATGATGCCTTCGTTATTACAGACTCATTATATGGTAACAGTAGCCGATCAAATGTGTATTCTGTCCAATACTTACTTGTCAGTTACAATATATAAATATTGTTTGCTTTGTCATACACAGCCAAATCTGTTATAGGCGTGCAGTTGGTTCCGCAAATTACACCCCCAAAAAAACACTACACAGATAAATCGGTAACAAATGAACACATAATTTCATTTAAAAAAACACGGGTTACAAACGTAGATCATCGCTGAAATATATTGTATTCAGCAAGATGGATACTCTTAGAAGTTGATTTTAAGAATGTCCAAATCATTTGAAAACTTCATTTTAAGAAAATTTAAACAGCCCTCTGTACAGGGCTTCCATATAAGTCAACCTGATACTTACACTAAAAATTGAAGCGTGTTCTTTTCGGGTTTCGTGATATTTATGTATACTAATTTCGTTAGAAAATGTATTTAGTTTACCAATCTCTAGAATAAAAGTCTGTTCAAACAACATTCTGTAGATGGGTTTATTAAAAAAATCGCAATAAAAGTGAAGAAAAAAAAAATACATTTTTGACGCTTAAAATAAACGTTTACTGTACTTTTTGTATATTTTTATAACAAACTAAATAAATTGCTTAAACATATTGTGACATATATTAAAACCAGAGACATATACTAAAATCATATGACTCTGTTATAATTAACTTATTGTTGTGCATACTCGCTAGAGGTAAATCTGGATCCAGAACAGGTGTTACCACTCATTAAGACACAGATAGTACTCATATTATCCTTTCCCTCTTCAATAAAACAGTTTTCGCACTTTTAAAATCAAATCTGTGTCAAAATCAATAGATGATGATGAAGATTTTAACACCTTTCTCATGGACTTGTTTACATTTTAAGTATATTTTAATGTTTTTATTATGATGAGAGATTTCCCAGAGGCTAGTTCTTATCGAAGCATGTCCGATTTTCATGCGAAACTATCTGTATATTGCAGTTCAAAGATAGAAAACTTCACTAAAATTGCATTTTGTTTTGTTATTTCGATATACAACACATCTGCCTTTGAATATTTAAACATTTCTGAATAAAGAATTAAAGATTTATCAGTTGATAAAATTAATGACAAATGCATTTGCTTTTCTGATATTAAAAGTGAATTTTTCGTATAATATGTAACCAGATTAGTTTAGGATCCCCGTGGTCGATATCTCCCCTCGCATAATGTACGATACTATCGTAGTGCAGTGGAACATACCAATAAACCAAAATTGAAAATGTACATTTCATTTTTCTTACATTGATCACCAAAGCTTCATTCGAATCAAATTCGTTTTGAGACTGAAAAATTGCAAGCCGTCAAAACTTATCAAGCAGATTATAAGAGATGATATAACTATCTTCATCTAATCAATTATTGTTATGAATTCACTCCAGCCTCTTTTTTATAATATAATATAAAAAAAGAGGCTGGAGTGAATTCATAATAATATTTGATTAGATGAAGATAGTTATAAATATAAAGATAAATTAAATTTTAGAAGGACTAACATTTAAAAAAAAAAAATACTAGCAGTTCTTTGTGCCAAATTTAAATAGTTTTAACCCGCTTGAAGATTCATTATATCAATAGAAAAGGATGCATTTTGCATTTACTGAGAGACTTTATATATATTCATAATTATTTTTAACGCTCTCAAGACCACGAAGATAAGTTCATTATTATGTATAACAGGGGTAGGGGGTACAACCATCTGTCCGCGTCGCGGGTCAGACTGTAAAAATTAATTATCACAAAATTGTCCTAATTAAAGACAGACAAGCCCATTAGAATGAAAAACTCTGTTCTTTTGTGGAGTCTCTGGTGGCACGAGAAGGGAGATGTTTTGTTCTGCTTCTCGTCAAACTGGGATTAATTGCTTTAAACCATGCATGAAACAAATTGTGACCAGAAAGCGTGTGCACCAAGTCAACTGAGAAACCATAAGTTATTAGGGTGTCTGAGAACTGGAAAAGTATTGACTTGAATAAAACCTTTATAAAACACATGTATTTCATATTTTCGTCATAGACTTTTTTTTAAATGTGAATAGTGGAAGTACTTTTATATCGGGAGTCTTTTATTATACCATTCAATTATAATAATAAATGTGAAAAATTCTGAAATAAGTGAGACGCATAAACAAATAGTTTGAGCAGACACTCGGGCAGGCATCTATGTCTCTGGTTGCAAGTTTTCATATAAAATTCTATTGAAATACACTTCTCCTTTCAATGCCTTCATTGTCTATACCACTATATATATATCATAGGTTTGAAAATATATAAACGAGTCTATAAATTGAAAACTACGTTCAAACCTATGATTGCGTTGGATAAAAACCGCAATTTTTATACGTGTGCATGTAAAACAAATTTCATATAAATAAACGAGTCTAAATTGAAAACTACGTTCAAACCTATGATTGCGTTGGATAAAAACCGCAATTGTTATACGTGTGCATGTAAAACAAAGTTCGTTGTAGGAGGGTCTAAATACAGCACAAACAACATTTTCCAAAAGACCAAAAAAGTGAAAAAGTATATTTAAACAAAACGCATTTGACTAGCAGGTCAAACAACTGATGTTTTTTTTAACCCTGCTGACTGCCATTGGCGATTGCCAAATAAAATTGATCACAAGATGTAACAAAATGGATCTTAATATAAATTTAATACTTAACAGAAAATAATTAAAACTGGTTAGGGATCGAAACGGAATTTGGAAGGCCATATAAATTGTACTCTCATTTTTAGATAGACTCTTGAATTTTAAGAGTCAATATAGGATGAACTGATCATATAAGCCATATATATATACATGTATGATAACAGGTATTATTAACAAAGAAAGAAAACGATATGTTGTGTAACTCCCATAGACGTCACTACTTTGTTGAATCGAATGCAAAATTCTGCCAATCCTATTCCCATCGCTCGAACAGTTTGTTATAATATATTAATAAAACGAAAATCTTTACAATTCATCCTTACTGTTGCAATAAAGCAATTAGAAATAAACAACATAATTACCCCCTCACTACTGAAGAAATATCGCTCAATTCTATAGGAAATAAATAGTTTTGAATATTGTTGGGAACAGTGCAATAGATCAAAAAGTTAAAGAATATGTTTACCTTTGTTTTTCAAAAGAAAATCTGTCTTCCTTCCCCATGGGGAGTCATTCATGTTAATTCAAATTGACATACGAAGTATTATCTGGTTTCTGTCTCGAAGAGGGTAAACAAAATGGACTCGCGCAACAAATTTAAAATATTAGCCTTTTATTAAAGCGAAGAATGAATCAAATAATTCATGGTATTTTGAACCCCACCTTTAAGGGATAATACATAGATAAAAGGGGATTCAACTATGATGAAGACAATCCTAGTGTTGTATTAAACATGTAAAGTTGAATGAGAAGTGGTTACAGTGAATTTGAGTTATTTCATGAAGTGTTGGCGGACGGTCATTGGTAATCATATAATAGCGTAAAAACACGTTACTGATATGTGGTGGCTCCGGTCACAACAGATCGTGCAATTTTTTGTCGTGGAAGATCTATAAAATAGTTGTCGTGGCGCTGTCGTGCAAAATGTCAAAACAATATTTGGAGTGGTCACATCAGCTACGACATGTCCTCGATTGGTACAATACAGAACAAAAAAATGCAATTGTACTATCGTGTGTGTGTCGCAAGTCGATCGTGTGACAGTCGTGCGATAATCGTACGACACTCGTGAGTTGTTTTGTGATTTTTTTCAGGTTTTTCAGGTTTTCATGTCATGGGATGCACGTGTTACTGTCGTATCACTATCGTGCCACTGTCGTGCCACTGTGATGCAACTCTCAACAAAAGCTCTTGAAACATGCAAGGCAATATATACGTACGAATCCAACGAAATCAGTGTACTATACTGCCCAATTATCAGGCGGTGTTCGGTCCATGGCCTAACCCACCAATGTCGGGCGTTTCGCTGGTTCCTATACTGTTTACGGGCTCGAATCAACTCTAAAAGGACCATATTTTTCTCAAATGGTAGTCCGCCAAGGCGCTTATTCAGCAGGGCCAAGCATAATCGTCGTCTTATTTAAATGGTAGACGGTATATTTTCCAAACATTTATTCCCGCTGACTTGTGCTCTTCTTAATACAACGAAATATGTTGCATGACGAACGTACCACTGTCGTACGACAGACAATCAATGTTGTGCGATCATCGTACGAAATTTGTTATTCGTGAATCAATCGTGCGACTGTATCACGAGTGTCTTGCGACAGTCGTGAGATTGTCGTACCACAGCCGTGCGACGATTGTTTGATTAAAATGCATAATGTGTTTATCGCACGACAGTCGCACGACGATTGTAAGACACCTTCACGACACGATAAAAAATCGTAGATCAAAAAAGATGAATGTCCAATTTTCGTATCACGAAACGCGACAGCGCCACGATGCTCAAAATATCGTGCGACTGTCGTGCGATTGTCTTACGACGACCACAGATGACACACGATTTGACCAAATTTCATGTCGTGGCGCTGTATAGATGTGTCGTAGGTTCGTTGTGACCAGGGCTTAAGTCTCAACTGTATTTTATATAACCAAAGACGTACATGTATGTCTTTGAATTAATCTTGGTATAAAGACGAATTGAGCATGAGCATTCATTGAAACGAATTTCATTTAAAAGTAAAACTAGGTAACAGCTATAGAAAGGTCGATTTCGTTGGTTGATTATAAAGACAAAATGCTCAGTCGTATACAGACAGACCCATATACTCAGACAAATTAGTAGGTTTTTGTTAGGTATTGTATGTGTCATTCCCTTTTATTCTATGTATGTCTATGCTACAGGTTTGTTTTGTAAATGTCATACATTTAATTTTGATGTTTTAATCAAGGAGCTTATATGAACTCTTTGGTTTTAATCTTTTATAAAACTAGAGGCTCTAAAGAGCCTGTGTCGCTCACCTTTTTTGTGTTTGTAGATTTTACTTTACCGAACATTCTTCCTGCTTACAATTATCTTTCTCTAAAACGAACTTGGCCCAGTAGTTTCAGAGGAAAATATTTTGTAAAAATTTACAAAATTTATGAAAATGGTTAAGAAATGACTATAAAGGGCAATAACTCCAAAAGGGGTCAATTAACCATCTTGGTTATGTTTACTTATTTGTAGATCTTACTTTGCTGTACATTATTGCTGCTTAAAGTTTATCTCTATCAATAATATTATAGAAGATAATAACCAAAAACGGCTAAATTTTCTTAAAATTATCAATTCATGCGCATCAACCCTACAACAGGTTTCCTGATTAGTCTGAAATTTCAAGGCAGATAGATCTTGAAGTTATGAACAATTTCACCTTTGTCAGATTTGCTCAAAATGCATAGGCTTCAGAGATACGAGCCAAAACTGCAGTTTACTCCTGTCTTCTATTTTTAGCCATGTCGGCCATCTTGGTTCGCGGGCGGGGTCATCGGACACATTTTTTAAACTAGATTCCCTAATGATGTTTGTGGCCAAGTTTGGATAAATTTGTCTCAGTAGTTTTAGGGAAGAAGATCTTTCGAAAAATTGTTACTATAAAAGGCAATATTTTAAAAGGTTGCCATTTCAACGGTGTATTAAGATCATTGAATTGAATATTGTTTTTATTGGTATAAATATTGACTTTGTTATCAGTAAATTAAAAGCAAACTAAATATTACTAGTACGTTATATACGTATACACATTCATGGATCTACAATCCGTCGATACCTGTATCTTGGCATTGCACAAGGTCATGTTTTTCTCTGACTGTTTATGACCGTCTTTACACTAAATCCATTGAATGTTGGATGTGAATGGATTGATAATTTAGTCTTAGATGCAAGATTTTTTTATTAGTTGTTAGTGGCCTTAAACTAGCTGTCAGTTAACTGCGAGTACTCTCGGATGTGTACCTAGTGTTTTTTTGTTGTTGGGATGTACAAGTACTGATGAGTTACGCCTTTTTCAACTGATTTTTATAGTTCGTTCTTATGTTGTACTGATATACCACTGTCCCAGGTGAGGAGAGGGTTGTGATCTCACTAACATGTTTAACCCCGCCACATTATGTATGTATGTGCCTGTCCCAAGTCAAGAGCCTGTAAATCAGTGCACACTGAAAATCTAAATTAGTCACGATGACTATTCAGTTAGTCAAATATCAGCCGAAAGGTAGTCAAAGGCATATATGACTACTCATCAAGTCATTATGACTACCTGCATGGTCAATTGACTATGTTAGTGGTCACAGAACCACGTGGTGTAGAGTATCGGTTTTCACGCGCACTCTTTCGCGTTCCCTTTGTTCCATAGATGGTGTAGATGTAAACAAACCAGAAGGCACGGAAACTATCATTTTGTCAAATAAACCAATTGTTTTAAGTAAGTATGATGTATATTTGTTTTAATTCTAACTTATAAAAATGAATTTAAGAAAAAAAGAGTATAAATGAAAGTAATATCGGCACATGTTGAAAAAAGGGGGATATGTATACGGGATATCAATTTTGATACACATACAAGGTATTGTCGATTGAAAAGAGTATTTAACGATATCTATTTTTTAACCTGAGCAAATACTGTTAAAAATAAACACTGCAATCGATATCAACAACAATAAATTAAAAACTCATGGTGGCTGTCAAGATCCTGGTGCTTATATTACAATGGGGTGTTGTAAGATGGGTGGCTGTCAAGATCCTGGTGCTTATATTACAATGGTGTGTTGTAAGGTGGGTGGCTGTCAAGATCCTGGTGCTTATATTAGTTGCAATGGTGTGTTGTAAGATGGGTGGTTGTCAAGATCCTGGTGCTTATATTACAATGTTGTGTTGTAAGATGGGTGGCTGTCAAGATCCTGGTGCTTATATTACAATGTTGTGTTGTAAGATGAGTGGCTGTCAAGATCCTGGTGCTTACATTACAATGGTGTGTTGTAAGATGGGTGGCTGTCAAGATCCTGGTGCTTATATCACAATGTTGTGGTATAAGATAGGTGGCTGGCAAGATCCCGGTGCTTACATTACAATGTTGTGGTATAAGATGGGTGGCTGGCAAGATCTCGGTGCTTACATTAAAATGTTGTGGTATAAGAGTGGTGGCTGTCAAGATCCCGGTGCTTACATTACAAATTAATGGTATAAGATGAGTGATTAAATCACTAGATGAAAGATTTTAAAATTTGTTTTTTTCTGTAAACTTTTAACATGACTGATATACTTGTTTATTGTTATATTTTAGCTTCTAAAATGATATATTTATATTTTTCAGAAAATGAAGACATTACTATTTGGATGAACAAAGCTAAGACATTTTTGACCATAGAGAATACCACACTGACATATGCTGAGTTGATACCGACAAAATATCTGAAATAAACACTTCAAATGAACAATAGAGTTTTGATATAATAAATTTATTTTCTTTATTTGATTTTTAGACTTTAATATGTATCACTAAGTAATGGTTACACATGGACACTTAAGATATAGGAAGGTTTTGAACATTGAGCACTTTCTGGTCCTATACTATTGTCATTGTTAGTATTGCTGCTGTGGTATTTTTAATGATATTATATTCCAGATGTATTTGTCAATCCCATGGAAGAGAAACAACAAAAAGTATAATAACAGAAGAAATGATTGAACCATACAAGAACGAAACGGAATGAAACGCACACAAATTAAATGGTAGAACAAAAAACACAACACAAATTGAAATATCAATCTAACAGTCGTGACTATTCACAGTAATCATGTTGACTAACCAACATGGTCACTTTCGACTATTTCAATTAGTCATATGGACTGCATTCAATTGTCAAACTGACAAATGTGCATAGTCAATTGAACAATCCAATTCGTCATAACGAGTATAACATATGGTATTTTTGACTTCCTAACATAGTCATAATGACCACCCTACCCAGTCAAATGTGACTTACCATCTAGTCAAACGACTAAGAGCATAGTCAACATGATTAAAGTGCATTGTCATCTAGAGGACAGTCAAAATGACTAATTAAATTGGTCAAATTGACTAATTTAGATTTTCAGTGTGGTTGTCGTTTGTTTATGTGTTACCTTTTTGTTTTTCGTTCTTTTTTTGTACATAAATAAGGCCGTTAGTTTTCTCGTTTGAATTGTTTTGCATTGTCATTTCGAGGCCTTTTTTAGCTGACTATGCTGTATGGGCTTTGTTCATTGTTGGGGTGATCTATAGCTGTTAATAAGTGTGTCATTTTGGTCTCTTGTGGAGAGTTGTCTCATTTGCTATCATACCACATCTTCTTTTTTTTTTATATAATAACTCCTTAAGGGGTCAAATGACAATTTTTGGTCATGTCGACTTATTTGTAGATCTTACTTAGCTGAACAGTATTGCTGTTTATAGTTTAACTCTATATGCATGTATAATAATGTTCAAGATATTAATAACCAAAAACGTCAAAATTTCCTTAAAATTACCAATTCAGGGGCAGCACGGGTTGTCTGATTCATCTGAAAATTTAGGGACAGATATATCTCAACCTGATTAACATTTTTACCCCGTCAGAATTGCTCTAAATGCTTTGGTAACGGAGCCTATGTTCTATTTTTATATGACCGCAAAGATTTAAAAAAAAATGGTTGTATATTTCAAGTTGGTCCTAATCGTGGTCCAAAATTAAACTTTGTTTGATTTAAAAAAAATTGAATGTATTGGGTTGTTTGATATGCTGAATCTAAACATGAATTTAGATTTTTAATTTTTGGGCCCGTTATCAAATTGGTCCACATTGAGATCAAAAGGGTCCAAAATAGACTTTTTGTTTGATTTCATCAAAAATTGAATTCTTGGGCTTCTTTGATATGCTGAATCTAACCACGTATTTGATTTTGGATATTGGACCATGATAGATAAATGTTCAATTTAAATTTTTTAAGTTCTAAGACCACATTTATTCTGTGTCAGAAACCTATGCTGTGTAAAATATTTAAGCATAATCCTAATTCAGAGCTGTATCAAGCATGTATGTTGTGTCCATACTTGCCTCGACTGTTCAGGGTTCGACCTCTGCAGTCGTATCAAGTTGCACCCTGTGGAGCATTTTATTTGCAATTGCGGCCATCTTGGTTGGCTGACTGGGTTATCAGACATTTTTGAAACTAGATACCCCAATGATGATTGTGGCCAAGTGTGGTTAACTATGGCTCAGTAGTTTCAGAGGAGAAGATTTTTGTAAAAGTTGATGACGAACGATGTACGCCAAGTGATGAGAAAAGCTCTCCTGTTGGGTCAGGTGAGCTATAAAAAAAAAGATCAAGCAGATCTTAGAAAATGCACATACTCACCCCTGTATTGTTTTGTCTATTCAGTCCTATATTCGCTAGCTAAGGGTGTTACGATCCACGCCCGTTCTCTCGGGGGTGGATCGTAAGTTACTAACCCTTGACTAGCGAAGATGATTTTATAAAAAAACAAATAGCCATCCTGTCTTTAATATCTCAAAATTCCTGTCCGGCCTTTTTCAAATTTCATCCTAGCCCATGAATAATTCCAATGAAACTCCCTTACCCGTTTGTTTATGATACATAATTGAAGCAGGGTCACATTCCCATGAAATTTTTTGAGTTCATGTTATCATGGTCATGGGCTATTAGATTCTGTCCGTTCAGGAATATGTTGATAATTTCTAATGATTTTAAGTTCCAACTAAAACAGAAACTAAAAATTTATTCAATTTCAGATTTTCGCTGAAAAAAATAAATATGAACACCCTCCCCAGGAGCAAATATCCCAAAACTAAATCCCAGCCTTCCATTTGTTGAATGGAACCTTGAAGTACAATATTTTAGAGAGATCCATACACTTAAACACAAGCTATTGTTTGGAAACTAAACAAAAAAATTTGTAAGGGTTCCGCGGAACCCAGTGTCTCGCCTACCTAAAAATGGATTTATTTGTTTACAAAATTTACTTCTGGATACTATCTTATGATCATAAACAAGTTTCTGTCCAAGTTTGGAACAAACCAAGGATAGTTTAAGAAAGTTATTAAAATTCTAAAAACTTTAACCTCAGAGTGAATGTCATGTTTCCCCGCAGAAAAAACTAAGTCCATTTATAAGTAAAATACAGAAAAAATAGAATTTTATTTTTACAAAATTTACTTCTGGATACTATCTTATGATCATAAACAAGCTTCTGACCAAGTTTGGTAGAAATCCAGTATAGTTTAAGAAAGTTATTAAAATTTCAAAAACTTTAACCACAGAGTGAATATTTGTGGACGCCGCCGACGACGACGCCGACGGAAAGTAGGATCGCTTAGTCTCGCTTTTTCGACTAAAGTCGAAGGCTCGACAAAAATGTTATTGTCCTGCATGTTTTGGTAATTAACACCGAAATCAATCACAGCTGTCCCTTTGTGATATTGAACCTTGTGGTACAATTTCATAAAGATTCATACACTTACACATAAGTTATTGTCCAAAAACTACAAAATTGGTACAAAATTGTTTTTTGCCCCGAATTCCTAAACTGTTGGCACCATAACCCCCAAAACTAATCCCAACCTTCTTCATGTTAAATTTCATAGAGATCGCTTCACTAAAACAAAAGTTATCTTTTGGAAACAACGTGTGTCTTTGGAGGACGAAGACAACTACGAGAACAAGGAAGCAAACGACAAGATTATAGCATTATAAGAACCCCCATGTTCTATTTCAAGCAAGGGTGGTCATCTTGGTTGAATCGCGATGTCATTGGATGTATTTTTTTAACTGGATACCCAGAGGATGTAGCTATATAAGACCACAGAGGTCAAACCCTGAACAGTTGGGGCAAGTATGGACACTACATTTAAGCTTGATATAGCTCTGAATTTGGATTGTGATTAAATAGTTGACACAGCATAGGTTTCTGACACAGAATGAATGTGGTCTAATAAATTTTGAAATTAATATTAATTAATTGTAACTTCTAAGAATAAATTAACAGCTAATGATCTCAAGATAATGATAATTATTAATTATTATATGTATTTAAAGCACAGTATTTGATGTTTCTGAAAACAGTTTATAAAAAATGTCATACTAGAACTAGCAAACATATAGCAAAGAGTACCAACATAAAGAAACAAAGCTATAGTAATTGTCCATTAACCAAGAAACCCTTGTTTTCCTTTTTTTTCATTTTTTGCCCCTAATTCGTAAACAGATTGAGGCATACATGTAACTCCACAACTCCAATTTTAACCATCCTTTTGTGGTGTGGAAACTTGTGATATAATTTCAGGCAATTCTATACACTGTTCCACAAATTATTGTCTGGACACTAGAAAAATGCTTATTTGGGCCCCTTTTATCCACCTTATTCCTAAACCAAAGGGACCATAACCCCCAACATCAATACTAACCTTCCTTTTTGTGGTTTCAAACTTTGTGTTTAAATTTCAAAGATTCATATTTACTTATACTTAAGTCATTGGCATATTCTTAATTATACTTATTAAAGTTATAGGCAATTTTCCAATTATACTTATTAAAGTTATTGGCAATTTTCCAATGGAGTTTATTATTCTGAATTTATTGGCAAATTTCAAATACACATAGTGTGAAGTAGTTCAAACATTACTTTTGGATTACCTCCCTTACACTGCTTTCAAATTGTCTTAACTGTCCTTTAACCAGAAAAATAATTCCTTAACCTTAGGGACCATTACCCCCAAAATCAATCCCAAGCTTTTGTGGTTATTAACAATGTGTTAAAATTTTATTCATGTCTATTTACTTATACTAAAGTTATTAACCGGAAACCATCCGTCTTCGGATGACGCAGACTTGATACTAATATAAATGTACGACTATAAAAACAGACCAAAACACAAAAACTAAACTGTACACCTTACAGTCCTTCCATACACCGAATATACTAACCCTAGTGCTTATAATACCTGAGATATGGACTTGAACACCAAAACATAACCTTGTTCACTGATCCATAAAATGAGGTCGAGGTCAAGTGAAAACTGTCTGTCGAACATGAGGACCTTGCAAGGTACGCACATACCAAATATATTTATCCTATTACTTATAATAAGAGAGAATTTTACATTACAAAAAATCTTAACTTTTTTTTAAAGTAATTACTGAACCATGCAAATGAGGTCAAGGACATTGGACATGTGACTGACGGAAACTTTGTAACATGAGGCATCCATATACAAAGTATGAAGCATCCAGATCTTACACCTTCTAAAATATAAACCTTTTAAGAAGTGAGCTAACGCTGCCTCGGCACTGGATCACCATCCCTATGTCAAGCTTTCTGCAACAAAAGTGGCAGGCTTGACAAAAAACAAACAACAGTAAATATAACACAACATAAAAACACAACTTAGCAACATCAAACCACAACTAAGAGAGGAATCTAAGGATTTCTCAAAGGGTAAGCAGATCCCGCTACACATGTGACACCTGTCATATTGCATTTCCATATGTCTACTTTGCTAAACCTTTAACAAACAAAAAATAATGTAACAAAGTTTGAGGTGTTAGTTATAAATAAAATAATGTGGTATGAGTGCCAATGAGACACCTCCCATCAAAGACACAATTTGTAAACGTAAACCATTATAGGTCAAAGAACTCATTATCATATAATAATAAAGATGTCCTTTGTAACATTAACACAAACACATCATGAATTAGTTTTAAATATATTTTTATTACTTTCCTACAAAATACTAGTAAAAATATGAATATAAATTACTGACTCTATGTACAAATATGTTATAAACTCATTGTTTCATACCATTAACAAACAAACATCGACTTTTTCATTCTTTTTTTCACAAACATTCCATTTTCCACAAATATAAATAAATCACATATTCATTCAATATTTGTAAAACATTTAACAACAAAACATAACACTTAAAATTGTGTCAAAATATCTAAAATAAACATATAGATTTCACTCAACTCATTTACTATTTTATTATTATTTGACTGCAAATTGTTAAAAGAAAAATAACTCTATCCAACTTAAATAATATCTCTTCATACTAAATTACATACTAGATACCGTAAGTAATCAATATATACAGAAAGTACCAAACTGTTGTTATAAAGTAAAAATAAATTGATTTTGATGATTTTTCCATTTCATAAGCATAATTCCCAAACAGAAGTAGATGTTAAAATGTAAATTTACCTATATCATCAATGGCACTTATATAGCCTACGCTTAGAACAGTATCAGCAAACACCAGTTATCATACAGAAAGTCAATACAATGGAACATAAAAATATCACTTTTGCCTTTTAAAATCTCAATAACATTATTTTTTTAAATCTTTTAATTCCATCAGTGATTTCATGATTACACATCTATTAAATTACCATATCATCATATCATAGAAAATACAAAAGTCTTTTGACCAACAATAAATATAAGTCTGTCCAACATACTCATGAAACATATTTACAGTTTGTGCATCTTAATTTTCATCTTTTTAAAAAAAAATTAAATCTAATTAAATTTAGAGGTTTTTTTTCATTATAAAATCTGACAGATTAAGTTGATGAAAAATTTTGCAAGGCTAAATAGTTTTTTGAAAGCTGCTTTTATGCTGACAGATTACTGTTTGTCATATTCCCAAAGCGCACCATACAAAATCTGTATAACTAAGACAGATGAATGAACCTCTAATACATAATAACAGTCCAAATATTTAATATTAATTCTGATTCTTCACTTTTTTCATTTCAATAGTCACTCATCATTAGAATTGATATTGTTGTAAAAGGTATGCACATCAGTCAATTCTGTATTTTCTTGCTGCCATAATTGTAAACAAATTGAATTATCCAGATCATTGTTTCCTTTCAGTTATCACCATTCTTGAAATTGTCTTTAAATCTAAGTAAAACATTCATCACTGCATTTTCTCTTTGCGGAAAGGAGTTTCAACAATAGTTTGTACCAGTTGGTTCTGATAGATAAAAACTTTGACTCTATCAAAGAGGAAGAGGAATATGAGTAGAACTGAGACATATTGGATCCAGCCCCACTTTATCATATACCAGAATCCTGTTGTGTACCTATTGTCATGTTAAGGAAAACAATATCTAAATGGAAAACACATTGCAAACTACAATAGTAATTCACACTCCTTTCATACAATCAATTAAATAATTTAGTTTTTGCTTTCTGAATGTGCTTTAAATCTAGAAGAAATTGTTTGATGCATATTCTGAATGAAATTAATGAGTATTATGAATCAAATCTTTTAATATAGATCATCTCTATCATAGATAATGGATATTGAGACATTCAAATTTTCTAATGCCTGATTATAAATAGCAGAAAAATTCTGTGTTTGTTTTGTTACTGTTTTCCTTTTTAAGAAAATACAAAAATAATCATAAGTCATAAAGCAAAGTTTGCTGGAACTACCCTGCTAACAAGAAAATATCATTTTGCCAGTTATTAATGACCTAGATGGTTGTCTGGTAGAATCAAAATGGTGCAAACAATTACATCAGTAAAAACAATTCAAGCTTCCAAAATTTCTGTTAAAATTTTTTATATAAATATGAGATTTCCACTCTTCCCTTCAAAGCACATATTTGATATGCCTAACGCATATATGTAACACTCCCAAACGTGTCCTTCCCCCCAAACGTGTCCGATTCCCCCAAACGTGTCTTTTCTCCCTAAACGTGTCCGAAATGTACAATATTCCCCAAACGTGTCCGATAATTGTTATTCGCCAAAACGTGTCCAATATTTAACGCCAAAACGTCACACGTCTTGTAGCGCTAATACATGTATCTCCTAAATAAAATTACTGATAACGTTTACGGCAGTTCTATAATGGGAGACACAGATGCTAAAGTTGTCATTTATCTGATTAAGTTAGTTCAATGTAGGGTTTTAATGATTATCATAATTTCAAAATTAATCTGTTATTGTTAATACACTTATATATTTATCCGCATATTGCATGGCGGGCTTTTAACAGCATTTTTTTCACACTTTTGTCAATAGTTTGTGTGTATTTCAAAATCTCATCAAATCATAAACTGGTTATCTGTTTTTATTAATAAATTTTAGTTTTCCAGCATCACTTAAAGAAACACGATAAAGGGACATAACGTCCAGTGCCACATATTTCAGGCAGAGGTTTTATAGATTCTTTTTTTATGAATATTATTATTGTGTGATCAACGCCGGTTTTAATTGCATTTTTTTTTGTAGTGTATAAATAAACTTTAGACTGTTGATTACGTATTGTCCAGACACAAGTACTTCACGTATATTTAGAGCGAACACTTGTTTTGCAAGTTTTAATGTTTTTACAGTTATACTGTACAAATTAACTTTAAACTGATGATCGCGTATTGTCCAGTTGCAAGTGTTTCATGCATATTTAGAAAGAACATACAAGTTTTAATGTTTTTGCAGTTCTATTTAGAGAGAACATAGGCTACCTGTTTTTATTTTTTGTTTTTTACTGTTCTATTGTTAAGATAAACTTTAGACTGTTGGTTGCGTATTGTCCAGTTGCAAGTATTTCATGCATATTTAGAAAAAACATACAAGTTTTAATGTTTTTTCAGTTCTACTGAATAAATTAACTTTATACTGTTGATTGCGAATTGTCCAGTTGCCAGTATTTCAGGCATAATTAGGGAGAACATTAAAGTTTTAATGCGCAGAGAAATGGACACTTTGACCCTTAAACTGTACAGTTTAACTGAACAAGTTTGCTTACAATTTACATACGATATAGCCGAAACGACACCCCACTTTAACCCAGTTTAATTCTGCCGGTTTGAAAAAGTACTAACGTGCCTTATTTATATTTTTAATGAAATGGTAAAATTAGTATACGTTAATGAAATAGCATTAACCAAATAAAGCTTGATATGGACACGTTTGGGGGTTAGTTGGGAAATGGACACGTTTGGGCGTTTATACAAATGACACGCTTTGGCGCTGTTTTCAACTAGACATGTTTGGGGGAATCGGACACGTTTGGGGGGAAGGACACGTTTCTGAGTGTTACATATATATATAATTTTGTTTGTTCTGTTTATAAACTTTTCAATTGATATCATATGGGGAAATTTTGAGACTTCTTGCAATCCATTCTAAATTATTTCTTTTTAAATGGGTATAACTCCTGCAAAAATAGTAAAATGGTGCTCATATAAACTAACTCCAAGTTTGCTGATTTCAACATTTTCAATAAATTTCATCAAATGATCCAAGAAATGTAGGCATACCAATGCTTACAATACAGTTTTTCAATTAAATTACGTTTCTAATGGACACAGTTCCTGTAACAATAATTTGTAAAGACTGATTCTGGTTGACTGAAATTAGATTCAAAAGAGTTGAATTATTGACTTGCAACAATGTGCAAGTAGATGAAACATCAACATTTTGATCTTATTTTGACAAAATGGAACCAAACCGACTTTTAATAGCAGAATATAATTTCACATTTCCACTTTATAATTATAAATGATTCAAACAATGAAATTATGTTTAGATTTTTTGTAAGCTTTGCAGCTAATGAATGCCTTTTAAAAGTGACCTAGCTAGCGAAAAAAGACAGAAGCAGGTGAATTGTCTCCACTTCTTTCCTGCTAGCAGCAGATTATAAGGACCAAAAAGAAATAAATGTATCGCCATTAGAGTAAATGGGAAAATAGTGTATATTAATTTCTCAATATATAAAAGGATACAGATATCTCTCTTCTGGATAAGTAATATTGGCACTGATGACAAATGGTTGGCCAGCACCTCGTCCTGTAATCCAAGATGTGTATGGAGCCTGCAGATATGTTGTTACTGAAAAAAGGTCAATAAATTTGGATAAGACAAGGTAAATTATAGCTCAATAAGAGGTAACAAACTAGAGCAAAAATGGGTAAAAATTGTCATTAAAGCAATAACTCCAATTTGAAGTAGTCAGACAATTTCAGCCTCATTGACTTACTGTAAATTCAGAAATTATTGTGTGCATTTATTATTGTGATTTTATCATTTTAGACTAACAAGCAATTTTATTTTTTTGCGATATTGAGAAAAATCCTGTTTCATTCATATAAACTATTTCAAAATATGAGTTATAACCCTGTTGCATTTTTTGCAATAATTTCAAATATTCCAGAACTTGTCTTGTTGGTCATGTTTGCCTATTTAATTTTCTATCTATTTATAGTTTCCATCTTATTATAGTTTTTAAGATATTAGCCAAAAATGCCACAACATAGAAAACACGTCATTAAACGGTAATAACTTTATTAAGTAGTTGTCTGACAACACTCTAGTTCAGGGAAGCAATGCGCATTATTACTGTAGTCAGATTAATGAATCCTTTATTTTCAAGAAGCATATACATACTATGGCAAACGAAAATATATACAATATATGACAAACATAAGACAGCAGAGAACAGAAGTTACAGAGTATACAATAATATTATGACAATCATATGTGATCTAATTTTCCAAGCTGCATTTATTAATTGCAAAGTGTTACTGTCAGAGATTTAGAATAAATTATCTAACTTGTGCCGATTTGGCCAGTAGAATAAATATAAAATTCTATACGCACAGATCTGTACATTGGCCATGATAAAACAAAATGATATTCGTCCTCCAAAACATTCATATTGCAACATATATACAAATTCTATTATCTCTTTGAGTATTCAGATAATGACCAACTTCAACATTTAATCTTAGTGTGCTGCTACGCAATTTTATTAATATAGATGCATTTCAATGAAAATCTAAGTATCTTTCAAAACCAAATAGTTTATATCCTTTATAAATACAAAGTTTGTTACATTCTTCTAAAGCTGAAGATTCCACTGACATATTCAAACAGACTATTTTGACCGATATGTTAATTAATCGTACTAATTACAAAAGGAACGGTTTGATATGTCACCTGCATGCCTTTGAGTGTTAACTTCACGTAAAAATGGACAGATTCATGCTGTGATGTTCACTTAGCAGATCGTCTGTATATTCAAGAAGGTACGGGTGCTATTACATTACCATATCTGAGGCACAGATATTAGGTCATAACAATAAAAGTCAATCAACACCTAGGCCATATGGTATCATAAAGTTTTACCTTAAACTATTAATCTCACCAGGCGACAGTTGGACACAATTAATATTCCCCTTATAATCATAATCATGTTCTGACTGTTAGATACCAAATAAATATATGTTCAAAATACTAGCCCCGAATCAGGGCTAGTATTTTGAACATATATTTAAATGGAATTTTGCGAAAGAGATACTGATTGCATGCGTGTGTTGAATTTACATATTTTTTTGTGTACTTAATTCAATATAATATTGATATATATTAATATTGTATACAGAATATCTAGTTAATTTCAATGAGATTTAATAAGATCTAAAACAGAAAATAAGATACTTTATATTTTTTTGTTGTTGTAACTTCAGAAAGTAAATTATCTCGCATATATATATCTATATATATATAGTTTGGCATTTGATTACATACTTTTAATGAACAGTGTTGTTATATTACAATTACTATAGAAAAAAGACCCCCCCCCCCCCCCCCCCCTCCCACCCGACACCCTCAGACAAAAAGAAAACAATTATTGTCGTCTTGTCAAAAGCAAGGAGGTCTTTAAGATTTATGAGTGAAAAAGCTGCCTACTTGGATCTTTTGACATACATCCTTCTTTTTGGCAAGTTTTGCGAAAGCGATACTTAGCGATCAGCATTCACGCCGACTACTTCAGCATACATGTAGGTTCAGTCTGTGGTTAAAGTTTTGTTTTGCATCAAAATCGTTGTCAAACATATAGGATTTTTTTTGAAATTGGGACAGAAGCTTCTTTCTGTCCAAAATACAGTATCCAGGGCAGAATTTTGCAAATATTTAATTTCATTTTTCCGTATTTTACTACGAGATGGACTTCGTTTTTCCTGAACAGTTAATTTCATGTTTTTCTGAGGTTGAAGATTTTTATGCAGTCATCAATAACCGTTTTGTTCAATCGTCCAGTTGCATATCCATGCAGATCAAGATCATGATAATGATTCAGTGTTCCAGCTAGGTTTTCAAAAGGGCAGGGTGCCAATACTGAAAAAGGGCATTTAACGCGCGATATGATAATATGAAAAGGGCATATTTTAATAAAAGATGTTAATCAAACATTTGTGTTTATTCGTTGAATCACAGGTTATACAAGAACAACATCATTAGCCCATATAGAACTCTATCTTTCTACTTTTAATGCTGAACAACTTGTCAAGCAGCTTGTCACACAAGTTTTTTTTATCATTGCTTGGCACAGTTGAACTTTATATGCAGTATGTTTTGAGAGGTGACCTGTTTCATACTGTTTCTATAGTCTGGCACATTTTACCAGTTTCACCTTTCTACCCCTGCTGTGCTTAATGGCAATACAGCACAAAACAGCTGTGCTCAGTAAATTCATAATTTTAGGATATAAAGCAACAGTGAAAAATTGTATCAATAATAAATACAGAAAAAGATGACCAAGGCACCCTACCAACACTGCTACAAAGACCCTCTTTAACTTTCCCCATAACTCAAAATAAATACCTAAACATATATATTCTTAAGCAATTTAGCAAGAAGTATGGAGACATATTTTAGAATATGTAAATGGGTTACTCAATGCAAGGAAAAAATCAGATTGAGTTATCTTTCTTTATTCGGGTGTGCTCCTTCTTTGGAGGATTATAAACAGTACGTAAATATGATGTAAATATGATCACAATATGGCGGCCGATTTTGTTATTTTCGTATCAAAAATGAAGGCAGTCAATGACAAATACGTCTGAATTTTCTGTTTTTATTTACGGAAAACAAGTAAAACAATGTCTTCAACGAGTTTATTATGGTTTTCCAATCTTCTGTCATTACGTTTCCTCCATGAAACTACAGTAAACATCGCAAATTGTGCCCGAGTTGTTGTATGCATATTTCTTCAAATATAATTGCCGACTGACCGATTCTATTTGAATGAATTAATGTTGATGATCATTAATGACCCATCCGATAAACGGATTACCTATAACAACAGATTATGACACCAGTTGTAACCATTGATTAGCTTGGGGTCGTAAACAAAGCCATAAACTTTCCCCCAGGTAAAATTTAGTAATTAGCTTATCATATACGCACAAATTAATATGCAATCGATCTTAAAAAAAGGCAGGGCGCCCTGGAAACTGTAAAAAGGGCACAGGGCGCCACTCGGAAAAGGGCGGGCGCTGTGCCCTCTGAAAACGGCCTAGCTGGAACACTGTGATTTATGAAGGTTGAAACGATTGTGTTCTACATTGCGCTGGACTTTTCACTTGTTTATTCAAAATGCAACAGTCAGAGTAAAGACATTGTATATATCTTATTAGTGCCGGTGTGGCTTTTTTGCTAAGATTTTAATTCCATATGTTGACCTGATTTTATGGAAACTTATTTTATTATATTTTGAACTAGGAACGTATCTACTGTTCCAAGGTTTAACGATCAGATTATTTATACAATTTTGAAAACATAACATTTATGAAGCCACGGTTATTTTTTATTGAATACATCGTATAATATCATTCATTACGACTATGTGTTATGACCAGCAAAAACTTTTCAAAAAGCTCCGTTTTTACATGACAGTCATATGGTTTAGATTGTTTATCTATATTCTCCCGAAATAAAGCTAAAAAAATTAAATTATGTAGTGTCACCATTGTATGATATACTAGCTGTTTGGCAATTATAATGCCATTACGCCAGCATGTTTCTGGAAATTATTCTCAATCGCTAAAAATGATATTTCTGCACATAAACTACCTCAAAGTACTTAACAGCTTCAAGGGACTTGAAGGACCTCGTTCCTTCTTTATCAAACATTTCGTTTTAGATATTTGCAAGCCGTAATTTCAAAATTATTTTCCAATTTTCTCACGAAATTTTTCACACTATTTTTTATTTTACTTTATTAAACATAAACATAAACAACCAAAAAAACAGATGACACTCAACTACTTCAAAGGTAAACGGGAAAGCGGCAGGCGTCCTAATAAACGCCTATTGAACATTGAATATGTGATGTGTACTATATATGACTTTGCCCCCAGTTCATTCAAATCTCGCATATTCTCGCATGGATTTTAATTAAACGCTTGACCCAATCAGAATTCTAGGTTGCGAACAAGCTTTCCCTGAACTACTCTATTAAGGCCATGTTTATTTTATTTATAGATCTTGTCTAGTTGACCATTTTTGCTATGTGAGTTTAACTCTATAAATAATAGTTTTCAAGATAATAGAGACGAAAATAAAAATAAAAAAAGTAAATTCATCACTTAAGGGCAACAACTCCTATAAGAAATGTTCGGGACAGATACGTTTGTGCAAAAAATGCGTCCTTTAGAGCCTAACTTTTTTTCTCCAATGCTACGTTTGCGCCACATGTTTTAAAATTATAAGTATCATTTGCGCCAAAAATAAAACATGATTGCAACAATTAGAAGAAAAATGACTTCCCTAAGTCTTTATTCGGACTTGGAACCAAATTTAATGTATGTAGTAGTTTGTAAGTTCACTTTATTGTCCAAAAACACAAACATTGCAGGTTGAAATGCATAAAACAGTTCATAATAATTCCTAATAATAATATAGCCCATACGCATGTTGGGAACAAAGCAATGTGTCATCAACATATGGCTTAAACGTAATCAGCAAACGCTTCTTATTTCTTCTCTATTGTTATATCCTTATTAAATATTCAGCAAAGGAATAAGATTTATTTTCTCTCTGTACATTGACTGTCTAATGAATTTTAAGGCATTTTTTTTCAGAGGCTCATCTTCATGGTGAAATATCTCCGAACATATGATACTTTTTCAGCCTAAAATAAGAATGAATAGAAATTTATGAATGGTGATATTTACCATTCCTTCCTGTGTATTCTTTAAATATTTTGGAAAATTCATAATCTTTAGCATAAACACTTGAAGAATTAACAACTGGAGTCTGAAAAGAAAAAAAAATGAATTAGTAACATCATGTGCACCATTTAAAAGTTTGAAAGTATTTTAAATTCATGGAAATATATTAAGAGCATGATAATTTGATAAAATTCATTATTCTTAAGAAGTCAATATATGCATGCGCAAACAAATTTTATTGGATTAAGAGCATGAGTTTGTTCACAAAGCGAAAGAAGCACGTCATATTAGAATAAAATGCCTGTCCCAACGACTCCCAAGTCACATAAACATGTATAACCCCGCCGCAATTTTGCGCCTGTCCCAAGTCAGGAGCCTCTGGCCTTTGTTAGTCTTGTATGATTTTAAATTTTAGTTTCTTGTGTATAATTCGGAGTTTAGTATGACGTCCATTATCACTGTACTATTATGCATATTTTTAGGGGCCAGCTGAAGGACACCTACGGGTGCGGGAATTCTCGCTACATTGAAGACCCATTGGTTGCCTTCGGCTGTTGTCTGCTCTATGGTCGGGTGGTTGTCGCTTTGACATATTCACCATTTCCTTTCTCAATTTTATTTACTTACACTTTTTTTTCTAAATCTACTAGTATGAAAATTAAAATTATTACAAGCCTTATTACTGTAATACATGTTTTTGAGACTGAATAAGGTATTTAAAGTCTATCTGAAAGAAGTTATTTTATCCAAAAGCTAGTGTTGTTTCCTTGTTACACTGCTGGTGGTGTCAGGCTTATGACAATTATAATGGTGTGTCCCACTATGAAAAAGCAATGTCACACTGTGTCATGTGGTTTATGAAGAAACCCAGCCTCCAGTATAGAAGATCAGAATAATGAAGGAGATCCATCACCAAATGGCAAAGACTTGCAGCTTTTAAGTATTCAAAGTTTGAATGCAGTGTTTTCACATGCTTCAACTGGGCCATGAAATGATTCTCCAATAACAGTGGTTGAATTTTTAAGCTACTGCCGTACTGGTCATAAATCTAAATGTGGGCTTTTGCTCACCATCTCTTGATGAGTTCACAAATAGCTTCATTTTGTGTTCTAATCTATTTATTTTTTTGGATGGTTGCACAACCATATCTTTGTTTATTTCAATTCATGTTTGTAATGTTAAAAAATAACCTAAAGAGCTAAGGTTAAGATCTTCTTGGAAATTAACTATTCTGGTTTTAAAATAAACCTTATAAAGTGACAGAGTAAGGTTTAGCCTTGACATTCACAAATTTTAAATCTGATATAACAAGAATGTGTCCATAGTAAACGGATGCCCCACTCGCACTATCATTTTCTATGTTCAGTAGACCATGAAATTGGGGTCAAAACTTTAATTTTGAATTTAAATTAGAAATATCATATCATAGGAAACATGTGTACTAAGTTTCAAGTTGATTGGACTTTAACTTCATCAAAAACTACCTTGACCAAAAACTTTAACCTGAACTTCACAATATCATTTTCTATGTTCAGTGGACCATAAAATTGGGGTCAAAACTATAATTTGGCATTAAAATTAGAAAGATCATATCATGGGGAACATGTGTTCTAAGTTTCAAGATGATTGGACTTCAACTTCTTTAAAAACTACCTTGACCAAAAACTTTAACCTGAAGGGAAAGGACGCACGGACGCACTGACGGACGAACGGAGGCACAGACCAGAAAACATAATGCCCCTGTACTATGGTAGGAGGGGCATAAAAATTATATTATACAGAAAACCTACATCAAATCTGTTATCAGTTCCTCTGTGAGCTAATGGTGTTCTTTGACTCATTTTTAGATCTCCAAAAACATCATATTTAGATCCAGCTTTGGCAGAATCATGATATATATATGCCATGCATTCCATGGTGAAAGTGGAATACCTCTGAAAAATAAAACATTTGTTTATCTAATATAAAGATGTTGTATTTACATGGCTATTTGGGTTATTTGTGTTGTTGAGTTGCTGCATCACTGACATTCACTCCTTCTTTGCAGTAAAATAAAAAGTTATCTGAAGGAAACTGTATAAACATATCATTTAAAAATATAGTTACAAATGTAATTTATTTGTGATACAGTATAACAAGTTTTTGAAGAAATAAAATATGCAGCCTTTCTTTTTTTTATTTGAGCAAAACTTATATCTTTTCTTGATTTGATAAATATGTTGATATATACAGCTGAATATATTTAAAACTATAGATTGAAGGTGTTTTAAGTATTTGCATGTTATCCTTTTATTACAATTATTGAATTAACATACCAAAGTACCTAAAAAATGGCTTGCCAGCTGTTAACTCAAAATCACTGAGTTGGATTTCAAAGTTAAAGATCTAGTGGAGTAAGAGGACCCAATGCATTTTTTATAAATTTTATCAGCATTTTAAATCTAGAATTCCACCAAGGATCATCAAGTGACGAAGAAACAAGACCAAACACAGCTCTCATTGGCGGATCCAGGAATTTTCATAAGTGGGGGCCCACTGACTCACCTAAGAGGGAGCCCACTTCAGTCACGCTTCAGTGATTCCCTACATAAGCAACCAATTTTTTTCCCAAAAAGGGGGGGGCCGGGCCCCCCCCCCCCTAAATCCGCCTCTGGCTCTTGGAATAACCCTTTCTCAGGTTGACAATTTTGATATACACCTCCTGAGTGGGCCATAATTGTATACATGTTTTATAAAGTAAAAGTGAAAAGAAGCCCAAGTCTGTCTATTTAATGAAAGTCCAATTTACATAATTAGGTTAACAGAAAGTCAACAGCAATCATCTCTCCTGTTTATCTATTTATGGGGATTCTACAATGTGAGTTTTTTTTAGCTAACTATCAAATATAAAGAACACCTCCAATACAAAAACTCATGGAATGTTTTTTACATGACCTGTAACTTATTTACAATTTTACTGCTTTTTATCTAATGAAAATTTCCTATGTGTCATTTATTCTCAGCTTGATACAAATTGGTTTTTGAAGGCTTTTTTCAAATTTGTTGATTTAACCACTGTGCTGAACTTTAAGAATAAGCTGCCATTTTGAAAACATTAAAATTAACCATCATTAAGATGATGTTGACCAAGCTTGGGGAACCCTAATTTGCCAACTGATTTCAGAGGAAGAATTTATCTAAAGTCTACTTTAAACTCAAAGAGATCTCAATGAGATGGCTATGCAAGCTTGTAAAATATATGGTTTACTCAAAGTAGACCCATAGTTAAAAGTTTTGTCTTGATTAAATTACAAGAAACCTAAACAATGCTATAAAAGTCATGAGCTGGACAGTATAGAAAGTTACTTATAAGCAGATTCAACTGGTTTTTTCATTAGTTCTATATACACAGAATTAAAACATTTTATCACTATTCCTCTGGGAACTTACAAATAACTTGTATTGGAAAATAAGAATCAGTTTCACTCCGGTGACCTTTTCTGTGTCCTGAAGTGGCATTTCTAAATGTAAATCTAATCCATCAGCTTTACCGTCTCTATTCCAATCCTCTTCTCTTGACTGAAAATAAATAGTTCAACTGCATACTCAATATCTTTGACCTGCCACTAGTGGTTCACCATAAATTAGACCTAATAACAAACTTATACATTGTCTCGCTTTTTGACTCCGTCAAGCAAGACAAAAATAAATGTTTATTGAAAAAATAAAAAAAATTACAGAGAATATCAAAGAATTAACTATTAATGAAAACAACAGCTGTATATATATAGCAACATGACTAGTGAGAGTTGCATGTATCTAAATTTGATTTAGTGAAAGAAGTTTCCTACAAAATTCCTCAACTCTTAAAATTGTACAAAAATCTAACAGGTGAAATTTATAACTTTAGAAACCTCTTCCCAATATGTCTGTGTGTTCTGTATTACCCTGTTGGTTGTCTTACTTGAATCAGTGGTACTCGTAGATTTTGTTGTTGAAGTTGGTTATATCTTTGGTAAGTACTATAGGTAATAAAATCGCCTTCATTTTCTAGCTCTAAAACCAGGAGTAGCTGCCTCTTAAACTCTATGTCAGGTGTTTCCTCATAAAAACCTTCCTTTAACCAAAATCCTGAAAATATTCATTAGGATAAGCAAAGATTGTCAAAAAAGTTAACAATAGATATAGGTGAAATGAGTGCCAAGGAAACAACTCTCCATCTAAGTTACAATTTATAAAAGTAAACCATTATATACAAATGTAATGTAGGACAAGGTATGGTCTTCAACATGGAGCCTTGGCTCACACCCAACAGCAAGCTATAAAGGGTCCCAAAAAAATTACTAGAGTAAAACCCAACAGTCTAGTCAAAAGCCATATTTAGGTGTATCATAAGCCAAATGTCATGATCACATGACTACCATGACATACTATTCCAAGACTTGATATTTAGGTGTATCATAAGCCAAAGATCAAGACTAAATGATTACCATTTACTTCTTAAATTATTAAAACAACCTTTACACAATGCTAAAGCTCAAATCTGGTTATATCATCAGGTCACATGTTTACCGTATAATGTCATTAGCTAAATATAGATAACTGTAACCATGGAAAATCCCACTGGGATTTTTCACTGAAAGGATAATTGAACCTGTTAAGATATCAACCAGATACATATTCATCCCCTGGATAACTCTTTGATCCGCTGGTTAACTCTGAACCTCCAGTTACTGTGGATTCATTAAATTTCGTTGGATACCAATTTTCGTGGATTTCGTGGTTACAGGTGAACCACGAAATTAAATGTTCCACGAATGAGAAATGTGTTATAGGCTTGTATGTAGATTGCATTTTAACCCCGAAATTAAATATCCACGAAAATGCAAGTGTTCCCTTATCCACGAAAATTGATACCCACGAAAATAAATGAATTCACAGTAACTCTGAACTGCCGGCTAACTCTGAACTGCTGGTTACCATATCTATATAAATAGGGTGCAAACATAAATCCACCATTCTGCCTCTTATGAAGGTCCTTTTTGAAACATCACCAGGTGCTGTTAATTATGTGTATTGGTATATTATATACTATATTTTTATGCTAAAACCAACAATCTAATCTATATAAACTAGAGGCTCTCAAGAGCCTGTATCGCTCACCTGATTCTACTTGGGTTTTTGAAATCATATAAAAAAATATAAAATTTGGCTAAAAGTAACAACACAACCTCATAAGGCTATGTTTGATTTCATTCAATTCAGTGGTTCTCTAGAAGAAGACTTTTGTTTGCATTTCCCGTAGGGTCCTATGTTAAACTAAGTCCCCTGCTGGCAGCCATCTTGGATGATGGATCGGCTACAAAGTAACAACACTTGGTCAGCACCTCATAAGGAACATTCATGCCATGTTTGGTTTCATTCCATTCAGTGGTTCACTAAAAGAAGTCATTTGTATGCATATCCCATAGGGTCCTATGTTAAACTAAGTCCTCTGCTGGCGGCCATCTTGGATGATGGATTGGCTACAAAGTAACAACACTTGGTCAGCACCTCATAAGGAACATTCATGCCATGTTTGGTTTCATTCCATACAGTGGTTCTCTAAAAGAAGTCATTTGTATGCATTTCCCATAGGGTCCTATGTTAAACTAAGTCCCCTGTTGGCGGCCATCTTTGATGATGGATCGGCTACAAAGTAACAACACTTGGTCAGCACCTCATAAGGAACATTCATGCCATGTTTGGTTTCATTCCATTCAGTGGTTCTTTAAAAGAAGTTCAAAATGTAAAAAGTTAACGATGACGATGGACGACAAAACGCCAAGTGGTGAGAAAAGCTCACTTGGCCCTTCCGGCTAGGTGAGCTAAAAATGAGAAACAAAAAACACTTATGAACCATTAACAAATGACAACTACTAAACATCAGATTCCATATGATACAGACTAGAAGTATTGTACATTGTTTCACAGTATTCATAATCACCACATCACTTCAGTCATTTCAGTGTGAATTCTAAAAGTACGAAATAGAAGTCTTGTGCATACATGTAATGTTGTCATCCTTAGATATGTTATAACGCCTATAAAACATAGTAAAACTTATTTAAATTCCAGTAATGCATACGATACAAGCTTTTCCACCGGGGTAAATAATTTTAAATTAATCAAGGTCTGCAACAGAATGATATGACAGAAAGACTTGTATCTGTTTTAAAATGTGTCTCTCTGTGTACATGTATTTATATTGCTTCTTAAAATAAGAAACATTTATGATATGTTCTTTACGTCGTTACTACAATCCCCTTCCCTTTCATAAATGTGACATACCGAATTAGACTATTTACCGGGTTTGTTATCTCGTAAGCAACACGACTGATGCCACATGGGAGCAGGATCTGCTTACCCTTCCAGAGCACCTGAGATCACCCCTTGTTTTTGGTGGGGTTAGTGTTGTTTATTCTTAAGTTTTCTATGTTGTGTCATGTGTTCTATTGTTTGTCTGTTTCTCCTTTTCATTTTTAGCCATGGCATTGTCAGTTGTTGTTTTTTTATGAGTTTGCAGGGTTGGCAAAAACCTGGGTTTTATGAGTATTGCCTAGCCCAGTGGGAATACTGGGAAAACCTGGGTTTTACTGGGTTTTAGTGGGTTATACTGGACAAGACTGGTGATATGGGTAATATAAAATACTGGTCTGAATTTTATAGAGTATTCAGTGATAAAACACAAATGTTATACATTTAAGATATACATATAAACCTTTTTTGTTTGTTTGGTATAACTGTAAATACATAGTAAAAAAAAATTTTTTTTAAATATAACTCCTATTAAGTAATAAGAATTAACAATAACATTTAAATAATGTCTATGTACTGTCACTAATTAGTAAGTAATTATTGACCCTTAGTGTGTTTATTTAGTAATATGAATGTATAGCATTTGAAATTAAATTCACTTAAACATTGCAATAAATATTTTTTTTCAAAGTATGGATTAATATTGAAACAAGGTTTCCTTAAATGTGCAAATCTTGTATTCTATCTACATATATAGAAGGGAATGAAATTTTATTTTTCATTATTTTAGAAATGACTGTCAATGGTTATCTGTATAAAAAGTATATATTTAGCTGTAATACTATGAACCTACACCAACACTTTTCTATTTTGTGTTAAAATAAGCTTAAAAAATCATATTGCCCAGTAATGCCCAGTTTTCCCAATTTCTGAGAGTATTGCCCAGACTGGGAAAACGGGTGACCCTACATGGACATGTATTTCTTTAATTAATATGGGGACGAGGTCCCCAGTAAAGGTAGAAAATCAATAAAAAAAATAAAAAAATTTCAGGGACAATTTCCCGATGTTTCCATTCTACTAATAAACCAAAATCGTTAACTTTTTTTCAGATCTACTTCTGTTTCTGGTCTTCTTCTGTTTCCCGTCTTATTTGCATGAGACTTTGAATAAAATGTATATCATCAACATATCAACAAATATAGGAAGGAATTCAACACCCAATCATTTTTAATAAATGTTTAATATGATAAAAAAGTTACCTGGATAACAGCATTTCTTTGTTTACATTGTATATGAGGTCATAACTTAAATAAGTCACAACTTAATCCCTAACAACAGAACCAATAACAGAAAGGTAAAATGAAAATTACAAACATCATTTAGACATGTTAGAAGATATTCAACATTTGTTATGGGTCTTTAAAAATACTGGAAGCATTTATAGATGCCAACCCCCTTTTGACACAACCAGTAACAAACTATCAAATTTTCCGTGTTTTTGAAAAGTTTTCAGTAATTATTCATAAACGTGCATTTAACAATAAAAATTACTGAAGAGTGGTAGCAAAGTGATATGCACTAAAATTTGTTGTTTAACATGTTGTCTGTAGCATGTATCCATTCATTAATTGTTCAGATGTTTTCGACTCGTACATTTTCGTTTTGTCAAGGAGAAGTAGAGAAAGGGGGAAAGCTACTTCATAAAATGCAAGTTTGCCTCTTCGGAAGTCAGTTAAATAGTTACCCAACAATAGGTTGATATCTCCTGAGAAACAGGAAGCATTATATTAGCTTTTTCTAAATACCGGACCAGGACCGAAAAGTCATGATAAAAATCCGTGTTTTATAAAATTGAACGGTGATGATTTGGAATCCGTAACTATTCGACTTTAGGCCGTTTTTATTAATAAGTTGGTTTACGGACATCAGCCCCAAAAACTTAGGGTAGGAGGAGGGAAAAAAAATAAATTTAAACTAGATCTTTCCAGTTGTTTTTTTTTAATTGGTTTACAGATATCGTAGGGCTCACACTTCTTCAGAATTATAGGGAGAAGTGACTTCTCTTTTTGAAACTGATAGGGAGAAGTGGTGAGATTTGAAAGAGAAGTGCTCATTCGTGTGGTGCCCTACAATGTTTGGATTTTTCTATAGTATAAAGGGTCATATGTAAATAATGTTCTTTTTATATTGTTCAATTCATATCTGAGTATACAATTAAAGTAACATTTCAAATTAAAAGTTTACTTACAACTTAGGTTCTTGTGAGAAACTTCCAACTAAATATTTAATATCTTTTTTTTATTTTGAAAAATGTAAAGAAATTATAATATATCAATTACAATTTAATTCAAAACTATCTTAAGTATGAAATTCAGTGTTTCTCATCAAAAAATATATAAGTTATTAACCTGGTCCATAATATATTGATATTAGCTAGTGTGATAGTCTCAGAGTTAAGCAACTTTAATCAAGTTTGAAACAAATTCAATCCATAAAAAAATATATGGAATTATAGACACCAATCAATTAGATGTAACTAAAAGTCTCTTAATGCATGTGACATACATAATTTTTCCCTTTGTGGTCAATATTCGTCTGTCAGCTGTTTCGTCCATGCGTCCATAATAATTATTGTAAAAGTACGGATTTCGGTCTTAGCTGGTCCAGTTCAGATCCATAGTTTAGAAATCGGTAAATGGCGGACGAATGCAAGAAAATTTACAAAAATAAACGATGTTTGACAAGTTATTTGGAAAGGAACATGACGTTTTTAATGCAATAAATGGATTAAACATTTACTAGAGGCAACTTTTATCACGTTTAAATGAAGTAACAAACTTATTTTGCCGTCGAAATTTAGGTTGATGTATGTTTTCGAGTGACAAGCACTGGAACTTGCAAAAATGTTCGAGGTGATGAGTTGTATTTTTTATCAAATAAACTGCTACACACTGCAAATACAATGCTTCAGCCTCTTTTCTTAAGATAATGAACCGTTTATGTCTTAATTTCTTAAATTATCAATAAAAAAATGATGTTTCATCAACTTGTTAAAAATTGAAAATGTCCGATGACGGATGCGACTGGTATCGTCAAGAACAAGGCGACTTGTTTTCGCTTTTGGGTGTCAGGGAAAGCTAACCAGTCACGTTTCCGGTGCACTGGTTTACGATTTTTTAGTGCAGTAATAGGAAACAGAATACGAAACGTAAACACAAAAATTCCGTTTTAAATTTTCTTAGTTTGGATTTTCAGGCTTGCCGGATCATCCGATAATGTTCAAGCTTTTTGGATAAATAAAATTATTTTCCTACCTACCTACCCACACCTGGCTTGGCAGGCTCGGGATTGGGGAAACAAACAATATTTTAATTTAGGCCTCATGTACATCATAAACGTACTACTGAGTTTTATACAATAGCCACATAAAACTACCAGTGTGATCTACATTTTAAATACAGAAAGATTATAGTGTCAAGTTGACACTCACTAAAGTCTAAAGACTTTTCTGTTTCTTTTATCGACATGTTTGAATTAAAAAAATAATAATACAGACTTCGTCCCCGTTCACAGGTACAGCCTGCCTCATATTATCAATAAAAAATTGATGTTTCAACTTGGTAAAAATTGAAAATGTCTGATGACAACAGCGTTTGAAAGCCCAGAATCATAAACAACAGGGCGACTTGTTTTTGCTTTTGAGCTAGGTAAGGCAAAGCAAAGTGATGGAAAAATGATGGACTGGAAAGTACACTGATGACACACTCACACTATCATTTTCTATGTTCTGTGGACTGTACAAATTCGGGTAAAAACTTGAAAGTGGCATTGAAATTAGAAAGATCATATCACGGGGAACATGTGTACTAAGATTTGCCTCAGGGTGCAGGATTTTCTTGACCCATACACCTTATCGCTATTTGTCCGCCATTACTGAATATCACACAGGTTCCCGTAAAAGTATGACGTCATAAAACAAAATAGCTGACGCCACAATGAAAAAGTGATTGTTGTATGCGTCAAAAGTTCAAGCGGCAGGGTCAGCCGGGAATAGCGATAAGGTGTATTGATGGCCTTTAGCTTTTGATGTTTGCTCTTTGTTCAGGTGGTTGTCTCATTGACACCTTTCCCATTTGCATTCTCAATACGGAAAGCTGGTCACCATTTTGTTATCCAATTTACAAATAAACATGAATCTGTATAATTTTGTGATTTTGTCAACGTGCTTCAACTTGATATAACCGGTGAAAAATCTTATTTTTTTGAAATTTTCTTACATCGCACTTACCATAACTCCTATAAACAACGAAAAGTGGAGGGATTACTGTAACAAACAACAACACAACTAAAATTATAGATGCCTTGGAACAGATATGGGTTTTGTAACGTCGAAGTTCTGGATGAGAAAATACTTCGTACACCGCCATTTTCAAACAAAGCAGGAACGAAGTGAATAAGAAAATAAAAGAATTTTTGATAAATAAAATATGTGCTTTATTTTTCTGGCATATATTTTCTGTGTATACTCATGATAGATTGGTGGTTTTTTTTCATCATGATTAATTTGTATTTATAATAAATTGTTTTATCGACAGTAGTTACGCCCCTTTCGCCACTTAGCTCTGGGTGAAAAAAAAGTAAAGCATTACGTTCAATATTTTATTGTCAATTAAAGACGCCCATTACAAGCAGAATAATCAAGATAAATTTAAATGTACATTTGATTACAATGATTACAATGATTATGTTAAACAAAAGAAAATCATAAAAAAAAACCCAAAAACATCAATATGTGATATATATATAGTTATATCTATACATTTTTTTTTTATATATTTAAGGTCTTTCCTCTCCGTGAGGAAAGACCTTATTGTTTTTCTAATGTTTTTTTTTCTTTTTTTTCTTCCAGCATTTGTTTGGCTCGCCCTCCTACCGCTTCTATTGGAGTTATCAATACCAAAATTAAACCATCAATAGACCTCAACATGAACTTTTACCAGATGAACTTTTGTAGGATTTCACCTTCCCCTTAAGAAGTTATCTCCCTTTTGTTGATTTTTTTCAACATGGTCCCCCCAAAATGTGTTAAAAGATATCACGACTTTATTTGGACAAAAGGTAGATCTCATCATAATGTATTACCATATGAGGCTGCATAGGATTTCATCATCTACTTTGAGAGTTATATCCCCTTGAATCAATTTCTTTTATTTGCATTTTTTTCAAAAAGTATTAGATAGAATTTAATTGAAAATGACAGCATGTATTAGAACAGATGGCAATGTTTATAAACATAAACAATTTATTTGTTATTAACCCTTATAAGGAGTTATTTCCCTTTAGAAATTAAAAATATATTTTCAAAAATTTATATTCGAGAACCGGAAGTCATAGAGACTTGTAACCTTCACCAATAATCTTAAATTCATATGACCTTTAATATGCACCCAAGGTCAAAGGTCACCGAGTGCAAACAAAAATTACGCTGCAATTTCAAGCTTACATATTAGGAAAACGATAAGACTTTGCTGCATACATACAGCGTATGAAATGTTCTTCTCGACAAGCTCTACATTTTATACAATAAGCCCAAAAATGTCCGACCGTCTGTTCAAAAGTTACAACGGGATGATTCTTAAAAGTATAGTATTGTGTGAATATCTTTTTAAAGGTAACAGATATCAACCTACTATAAACTGCAAAGATGATCAGTAGTTCGAGACCTTCAATTTGAGGTCAATGTCAGGTCATGATGAAATTTCACCTTGACCTTCACAGTATACTATGACCTTGACCTTGTGATAGTTGAAAGGTTAAGTGGTCCTGAGTTGAATGGTGCTAGTCCCATGTTTCTACGACTTCCGGTTCTTAAGTTTAGTATTGCATCATATATTTGATGATAAATTGTGACCTTTATGAACTTTGAAATTGTCCCAATTCTTTTTCTATAATGTTGTTGTTCAACTGTATATCGTTTATCATTTAACATATTTGAAATATCTATAGTCCTTTTAGAGATAATGCAGTTTGAAGTTTTGCGAGCGGAGGCATGTATTTCTGAATCATCAAGAGTTTACCACTTAAAATGTCTTAGAAATTGAAGAGGTTGACATAGTTATATGTTTGACCAAATACCAAAAACATTCCATGGAAAAAAACACCAAAAAATCAATTTGAAATTTTCAAGTTTTGCATTGACTTTGTAAGTTTCATAACTTCTATTTATATAGTTGATATTGCATCATTATTTGCACTTTGTCAAATGGGGTCATCTGATATATCAAATTGAAGGTCTCAATAAACTCTACTTAAAAATGAAAATTTTAAACCTCCTTTTCATCCCAGGGGGAAGGGTGGGGTCATTTAGTGCAAACATTCAAATTTCTCAGATGGTAAGGTTGTTGCATATCAAATGAAAGAACATAAAGCGTACATTTCAAATTTCAAATTGACGTCTCCAAAAAATTGGTTGGATGGGGTCATTGAGTGCAAAAAATAAATTTTCTTTTAAGGTAGGGTTGTTGTATATCAAATGAAAGGTCATGATGTGTACATTTGATATATCAAATTCCCGACCTCCAAAAATTAGTTGGATAGGGTTATTAAGTGCAAAAATCAAACTTTTTAGAACATGGTGTTGTCGCATATCAAAAGAAAGCTCATCTACTCTGTTCCATGTATCATAATTCCGATCTCAAAAATGTAGGCGGATGAGGTCATTAAGTGTAAAAAGCGAAAAGTTTCAGAAGGTATGCTGTCTTATATCAAACGAAAGGTCGTACAAATTACAATACGAAAACATCACTTTTACAGGAAAGACCTTTCAATTGTTTTACAAACAATTGAGATACTAGTTATAATTATTATTATTATCAATGAGATTGACAAATACAGTTAGCCCTGAAGTTCATATTAAATAAGATCCAATCTAGCTGCGAATAACAGACAAACCTTTGGCAGTAGTGTACCCATAGTAAACATGGATATATAAAAGTAAAATAAAATATTAACAATATTAGCAATTCTAATTAAGTTTCTAGAATTTGTTTTCTTACAGTATTTAAATTATTAATCAAATTACATACTTGATTCAATATATAGTTATCTTCATTAGACATGAGCCATATAAATTGTGAATGAATGTCTAGATTCTTAAAATTTTTAAAAGTTTTAACTATATTTGATAAAATTGACTCTCTCTCATTTTCTAAAGATTTACATTTAAGTAAAAAGTGTGGTTCATCTTCCACTCCATTTTTACAAAGATTACAAATTCTATCTGTTGCCTGAAGACCTCTGTATCTACCTCTTTCTATTTCAAGATTGTGGTTACTAATTCTAAATTTTGTCATCTGAATTCTCAGATTTCTATTTCCCATAGACAAATAGGGTTCAAAACTTATATTATTTTTAAAAAGTCTATATGTTCTAAGTTTATTACCAAATGACATGCTTTTCCTGTCATCATTTAAAGATGAGTACCACAACTGATTATACTTTAGTTTTAACCTGTTCAAAATGAACTTTTTTAAATTGAATTTCATATTAAAAATTTTAAATAGATCAGTGTCTAAATATTTTGATAGTGAGCTCATAAAATTATACCAACTTTTCTTATTCTGGTTAGATAAGGCCTTGGATACAGAGAGAGCTTCAGACAACAGTTTGTCTTCTGTTTTTTCTAAACGTGATAGGTATAAAAACATATTAACTATAATTTCAATAAATAATGGGTATCTCCCAAGCTCCCCGATCACTGCCATATTTGAGCTTCTTTTTCCTACACCGAGGGAAAATTTACATATTTTAGTATGAATTAATTCAATTTGTAGTTCTTTGCATATTTTTTCAAAATAACAATCTCCTTTATCTGTTAACTTTTTAGAATCAAAAGCACCCCAAATTTCACTTCCATAAGTTAGTATTGGTTTCACTGTGTGGTCAAATACATGTAATAAAGTTTTAATTTTTGGTTTATGGTTTTTAAAGATTTTATAAATTTTGAAAAGAGCTTTAAGTCCCCTTTTATATAGATCATGTTTTGCATCTGTGAAACTTCCAGAGGCACTAAAATTTATCCCTAAATAGGTATACTGTCTGAATTTATCAATAGGACAGTTATTAAAATAAAAATTTGAGTGATTTAATCTCCCTGTACTGTTAAAAACCAAACTTTTAGTCTTTTTAAGGTTTACTTCCAACCCCCATTTTTTAGAATACTGGGATAACTTGTCAAGACACTTTTGTAAACCTTCTGCTGTTTCAGAGAGCAAAACTACATCATCAGCATATAATAAACAGTTTAATTTAATTGAGTCAAGTTGGACTGGGTCACAAGTATTATCAAATATCTCAGGAAGGTCATTTATAAACAATTTAAAGAGGTTGGGGCTTAAATTATCACCCTGGCGAACACCTATATTAGATGCAAAAGAGTCTGTCATGTGAGATTTATCAATTCTCACATTCAGTTCTGTCTTTTTATACATATTTTTAATAACATTATAATATAAATCACTTATACCATACTTTCTAAGTTTGTAGAATAGGCCCATATGCCACACTGTGTCAAATGCCCTTCTAAAGTCAACAAAGCAAGAGAAGAGAAGCTTATGGCCCTTCTGGGTATATTTTTCAATCAGTGTTTTCAAAACAAACATATGATCGCTTGTTCTCTTCTTTTTGCAAAAACCAATCTGTTCTTAACTTCTTTGCAAATTATATTTCTTTTTGATAAAAAAGTTTCTAACCTTGTGTTTAATATTTTAGCAAAAAGTTTGCCCAATGAACTTCCAATAGTTATACCTCTGTAATTTGAGGGGTCATGGGTAGGACCACTTTTAAAAATTGGTACTATGAAACCTTTTGCCCATAAATTTGGGAAAGAACCAGTCACTAATATATGATTAAATACTTTTTTAAAACTATTTAATAGAAAAGACTGACTACATTTAAGCATTTCATTTAAGATCATGTCAAAGCCACTAGATTTTTTATTCTTTAATGTACATATTGCTGTTATAATTTCTTGATCATTTATCTGAAAGTCAAGTTCTGAAAATATTTTTTCCTTTTCCATTTGTTTAAAGTTATTAACAAAATTATCATTAGGTGTATTAACTTTGCTTTTATTCAAATCTTTAAAATATTCAAACCATGTATTACTTGGGATGTCAGGGCTTGAGGATTTATTGTTATCTTTAGATAATTCTTTTAGAAGATCCCAATATTTATTAGGGTTATTATCATGTAGGTTATCAAGTTCATTCATGACACTCTGTCTGAATTCCTTTAATTTATGTTTTCTTGATTTTCTATATAATTTTAATAAGGAGAAGTAAGATGTCCTAACAACTGGATCTTTGCTATATTTTTTAAGAAGCTTTTCTTTACTGTCTAATTGACGCCTTAAGCAAGTTAATGACATATCAAACCATTTAGGTTGTTTTCTTTTATTTAAATGTTTTGAGTTTTTCTTTTTAGGTTGTTTTTGTTTAAGAGACTTGTCAGCCACTTCTGTTATAATGGAATTTAGATCAGCAACCAAAATATCAACATTATCATAAGTTTTATTGTTAAAATCATTTATTTTGCTTTGTATGTTGTCTGATGATAAGGCAGTTATAAATTCTTGAGATGAAGTTTCATTCCAGATATAAGTTGATGGGGCAAACTGTAACTTATCATTTATGTTATTATTAATTCTACAATCAATCTTTAACATGACTGAAATCTGGCAGTGATCAGATAATTCTCCAAAAAATTTATGTACTTTAAAAAATGAGATATTTTCCATCAAACTCTCTGAAGATATAAAGTAATCAACAACACTACTGCCATTTGGTGTGAAGCAAGTTAACTGGCCTATAAAGTCACCTTGGACACGTCCATTTAATATTCGCAGACCAGATTGAATACAAATCTCGTTTAAATTTTTACCTCGTGTGGTCAACACTTCATCCATACTATATCGTACTAGCAGATTTTGATCAGGAGAAAAATTTTCAAAACCAGGTATTTTATCTAATAATTGATCATCATTTATAAAGTCTAAAACCTGAGAACCAGTTCTTGCATTTAAATCCCCCGCTATGAGAATTTTACCAGAATCTGAAAATTTTGAAATATCCTTTTCTATAAGTTCAAAAATATCTTCATCTAAGGATTTTGTATATAAAGAGTTGTCTGGAGGATTATAAACATAACATAGATATATATCATCTTTCATTCCAAAAAAATCTCTGCACAATTGCAGCCATATATAATCATTATTTTCATGTTCTAAAAATTTAACACCGGGTCGCAATTCTGATTTTACAAAAACTGAAATTCCCCCTGAACGTTTATATGTACCTTTAGATTTAGGTCTGATCAGATGAACTGGTTTAAAACCATCAAGTGATAGTGATTCTTCTAAAGAACAGTGCGTTTCTATGAGGCAAACAATATCTTTATTACAAATTTCATTTATAAATCTGGGATCACTGTATTTGTCAAAACCTTTGTTTTTGTGTCCATTTATATTCCAACAACCAATATGTAGTTGGGATTTCTTTGTTATTCCTAAACACATTTCTAGCAAAATATATATAAAATAAACCAAATAGAACAGAACCCATGACAAATATTCAATAATTTCATCACTTGCAGTTGACATGTACATGTAGTAAAATATTATATTATTAGTATTAAACTAAGGAAAGTTTATGGTATAAGGGAGATAATCTGATAGAAAGAAAATATCTCACTATTCTCTCTATATTCAATAAGAAAAATGTTTGTTTTTTTTTTGTTTTTTTTTAGTCATTACCATCACTTGGTCCTTATTTTCATGACCAAAATCTCAATGAATGATTAAAACAATTCTATCTATGATTAATTGACTCTAGATATCAAAATTATAGATCTACAAATTATATTTATAGTTACTAATTTAGAACTGACATTCTTGAAAATAAAAATAAAAATGCAAGCTACTTTATAATAGATACATTATTCAAATTCGAATATTTTATTATATCTAAACGTATAATATACGTACATGTTTCATTAAAAGTAAATCTTTAGTGATTTCATCTAATTGCAAGTTTTTTAACCTAAAATGTTCTTACAACTGATTACATCATCAGTTCTTTTTCTTTCTTAATATATATAATACACAACACACCACAATACTATGAAATCATGTTACATATAATACATGATACATGTATTGATATTTTTTTAGTCAAAACAATAGTTCGAAAAAAAGGAACTAAATTTAATATGACCTTTTGAAACTATTCATTTGAGGGGGATACATCATTTGGTTAACATTATAATCATTAAAACCATGTCCCCATGGATACATGAAAAAAGGGGGGATAGATGAGTGATCATTTACTCTCTGACTCTGATATGAACTTTGTGTATGGCCATTTTCTCTTTGATATGGCTTATTTCTTTGGTTAGACTTAGAGAAAGACTGTTCATGCCTGTTTTGATTTTGAACTCTTTCAGGTTGAGACCTCTGCTGTCTTAGTTTTGGGGTTGCAATACCAATGACACTCCTAATGTGATGCTTAATATTTGTTACAAATACACTGACACCTTGGTTTGATAAATGCAAACCATCTGATCCATAAAACTTTCTAATTGGTACATTACCATGACATAGATTAGAGTTAATACAGATTGTAACATTATCATCTTTCAGAAATTTGTATTGTAATGAGATTTTACACTCTTCAATTTTCTTGTTTAATACATTATCTTGTACAGTTAAAAAAGGTAAAGATAACACAATTTTTGCAAATAAACAATGCCTAAGTAGAGCATTAATTAATTCTTCTGTTTTTTGTACACAATCTTCAACTGTATTGTCACGAATGTCATTTGTGAATACATGTAGCACGATGCACTCATAATCATTGTCTAACTCCTCAATTTTGTCCACCATTTCATCACAAGAATATTGAATGTACTTGTGAACTAAGCAGGTATGCAAAAAGTTGTCTGTTCTAATACGTTTTACATGAGAGTTACCAATAATCAGAGCTTTTGTAGATTTCTTGTCTGAGGGAGGGGTTTCCTTTTCTCCATTTTCATCATGATCAGTAGCTGGTTTATCTTGTTCAGAGAGTTGAGAGTCATTTTGTGATCTTTCATTTTGGGATTTCTGTAGTTGAGAAGAAATCTGGCTTATGTTCTTCGTAATATTAGAGTTTGTCTTGACACTCTTATCAATTGATTTGAAAGTTTCTTCTAAGTTTTTATTAATGCTTTCCAGTTCTGAACTCATTGTTTCTAGTTGAGACGCTAACATTTCAAAGACTGGAGCTTGAATTTTACTTTCAAGGGATGTAATTTTGTCTTGTAATGGTTGCAACTGGTTAATTGTAAATTTGTCTTTTTTAATTTGCTCAGCTATCTTTGTAACTTGTTCTGTTGTACTTCTTGTTGAAATTAAATCTTTATTTTCATGCATAACTTGTGCTAGATCCTCTATCTTCTTTTCAACGCCTTCTATGCTTTTTGAGTTGGATTTTAAAGTTTGAAGTTCATGTTGTAGATTATTTATTTTTTCATCTTGATTTGTGTGGTTGAGTGATGTTATTGCCTGAACTACACTATTTTCAATTCTAGAAACTATTTCAAGAGTCTTGATGCTCATGTTCGGATTATCTGTTGACTCTACAGATTCTTTATTTGCCCATTTTTCATAAAAAGTGGGTGTTACATTAGAACATGTCTCACAAGTGTATCTTCTGGAGGTATGAACTAGCAAATAAAGTTGATAGATTGGGAGCTTCAGTGCAGGCATAATGTGTCCATCCCTGGCACCTATTGCACTGCATCACATGTTCACTGGTTTCAAGTTTACAGGATTGAGTACATGTAGTTTTGCTTGGTGTAACTTTCTGTTTGCTTTCAACCTTTGGATCGTTATTATTGTTGAGCTCTTGTTGTGTCTCATCAGTTTTTGATTGGACATTTTTGTCTGTTGTATCAATTTGTTCATTTAATGATGCGACTTGTTTAACTGTTGTTTCATTTTCATCAAAGAAGGTGGGATCACTATTTGTGTATACTTCATTTTCCTCTTCAAGGATAGATAGGTCAAGATGTTCCGTTGAACATAATTTATTATTGCAATTGTGGCCATAATCTTTAGGAGATTTTGTTGTAGGGGTTTCATCGTAGACTGGTATTGAATTGCATGTTTTGTAAGTTCCGTCGGCCATCAGAAAGACAATGGCTTGATCAATATTGTGGAAACCTTTAAATACCGCGTGGTGAAATTTATGGACGCTTGCTTCGCACTTGTTCCACAATGTGAAGATACCAGTTTTTGTTCCTTTAGCAACACTGTAAAAGTTTTTTTTTGACATTTTGGTGTGTTTATATACTTATTTGTCACAGGGTTCTGCTCATTTAGCTCATTTATTTTTGGAGCTGAAAAAAATCCGCCATTTACAACCGGAAGCGGAAGTTTCATTACGTGAACCTATTTTTCAGATAAACTGAATCCGCTTGTAATTTACGCTACCTTTGAACAAAGTATAGCGTAGTAGTCAGTCGACAAGAACCAGCTTATTTTTCAAAGGCATACGATTGATTCATCATAAGAAACTACAATAGACCAGAAACAGGATCCATTACCAACAACATGAGACGTCAGCTAGAAATTTACGGACGCAGCTGAATAGAAGACACGGCCTCCGTCTGATCATGATATATGACAAGGTGGTTGAGGGTCTGGTGCCGACTCTACCAGCCGACAACAACTTTGTTACGCCAGCATGAAGACAGAAAAGAACAATTAAAGTCAAAACATTTGCTTATTTCGAACAAACAATATAATTGAAAGTAATAAACAACAAAAGAGGGCTTTAAGGGTATACGATACAGTTTCGATCCCATACAAGCTATTATTTAACCTAAGCAATTAAGATATGTAATTTAAAAAAAATACACCTCAATCAGAGACATAAATACCCAGAGATTGGCAACTCCGTGAAATCCTGTTAAAGATCGCGGCCCGGATTGAGATTCTCGTCGATAAATATTAGAACATGTAATCAAGTCGGGGATGAATAACCTCGATAGATAATCAAGAAAAGCAATAGGAAAATGATATCAGATCATATTATAATTTCTTTTCTAAAAAAAATACTTGAATGTTATATTTATATTTTTTTCTGCATTTCATAATTAAAAATTCAAATCTGGTAGTGATCAATTGTTATTACAAGAAAATTTTCTGTACGGCATATCCAACCCTAACCCTAACCCTAACCTAACCCTAACCCTAACCCTAACCCTAACCCTAACCCTAACCCTAACCCTAACCCTAACCCTAACCCTTACCCTAACCCTAACCCTAACCCTTAACCCTAACCCTAACCCTAACCCTAACCCAAACCCTAATTTTCTTTGTCTTGTCTTGTCTTGTCTATCTTTGCAAGTTTTCTCAGTTACACAGTGAAATTATGTATGTCCGATTTTCCGGTAATTAGGTCCTTAATAGAGTTGTGGCTGTTGATTCACAGGTGTATGATTACGCAATTTATTGCCCTCCGATCACCTGAATATTGCCGGAGGTGAAGTTCTAAATGGATTACTACTTGGTAATTGTTTTAAAACTAAACAAATTCTGACATAAAATTTTAACCATGACCAGAATTTTATTTTAACAGAAGCACTCGGCAATACTAAAGTATTCAATCAGGAAAACAAAAATAGTCTTTTAACATCTCAAAAAAAAGAAATAAAGCAACTTTTTCATATATAAAAAATTATGTAGCCAGTAGAATTTTGTCTCGTGAGAAACTGATTTTATATCTGTTTTAATTTAATTATAATGTTTAATTGTCGATTGACCTAGAATAAAATTATTTATGGAACCTTTGCATAAATTTCCTAAATGAACGTACATTATAGTGTCGAAATCACTATTGTTGCTGCCATGAAATATTTAATATGAATCCGACATTATTTGTAGTTTTTTTAAGACGTCAAGTAATATCACAGACTTTGATTAAAAACAATATGTATCATAAGTACAGTAAAATGCTCTGCTGAACTGTAGAATTTTAATGTTTTGTTTCATGGACCACTGGAGTACTACAACATTCTTATCTTTACTCTTTCTATCGAGTAGTGAAACTTGAGTTTGAAATAAGAAAGATTTAAAAGTGTGCACAAGTTTTATCTGATCTTTTGTGGGTTAATGTTGTTCAAGGTAATTTTCTGTGCAGTTATTTTCTTTTCATTTGTTATTTTTTTCCCCTCTGAGTTACACGACCTTGTACTTTTGTATTGCCCCTAGACATCTCCTGCTTCTGTTTAAACCTTTACCACAAATATCTCATCTGTTTTAAATAAAATACTCTCATTCCCGGAATTTGTTATACAGGAATTCATTTTAATAGAAGATTTTTGATAAGCATATACACTGCTTGGTCTCTTCACATAACTTTCGTTGTGGCAACATATTATTTATACATATACAACTCGTCTAAACATCAACCCAACAATGTTAGATTTGTAAATTTGTGGAAACAATTTTTTTATTTTTCCCTCGCCGGGATTCGAACTCATGCTACTGTGGTATCGTGCCACCAAATCGCCTGCACCACAGCCGTCCCGCTAGACCACACGACCACCTGGGCTCTACCGCAAAAATAAAGCTTACGGTGGCCGTGTGTTACCTTTCCTCGTCAGTTTTAATCTAGCGTCGTAGTTACAGTACATGATATATAAGGCATGGAGATGTTATTTTTACAGATCAGCTCAATTATCTATATAAAAGGATCCTACAAATTACTGTAAGATACAGTCACAGAAAATAGTTATATTTATAAGTACGTCTGAGTCAGTGACAACTCTACAACAGATATATCAATCGGATCGCCATCAATGATGGCGATACATGGCTGTGTAAATTAAGTACCTATATATCTATTCCTAACAATCTAGCCAATAGTTACTAGACTGCCAGTGGCGTAGCTAGGTCATTTTTACGTGCACGCCCGAACCTCGATGAGGGGCCTGAAGGAAACAAGAATCGTACAATAACAGTTTGTCACCCGACATCCGTCAGGACGATATAAATATTTTCAGCTGATCTATTGATTGTTATCCATTAAATCCAATTTATCACAAATAAATCGATATATATTTTGTTTCCGTGTTTGGTTTCAATTAGATATTAATCAAAATTGATAAATGGTTTCATTTGTGTAGTACAGTATCAAATTCATTGGGACACATAATTGAAATAATAAGCATATTTCTTACTGAAGAAATAAGAATGACTAAAAGAATTACAGAACAAAGAAATATAGCAATGGTGACCCCCCCCCCCCCGAGTGACCCCCCAAATTCCTGTTGCCCCAAATCAGACTCTCATTTATCACAGTGACAGATAGTTTTGTTTAATATATTTAACTTGTTTGTCTTCAAAAAGAATATTTTATTTGTATACAATGTGTTGTTAATACATGTAATGGACAATATATACCATGCCCTCTCAGCCGAAGTCGTTATCTCATTTCAATGAAAGCAAGTATTTGAAAGCTTGCCTCCTGTGCAATATGTTATTAAACGGTGATCAGACCAGTCTGATTTAACCATTGGCATGTTAATAGGGCTCTCAAAAAGGAAAAGCACTGATGGATTGTCCTATAGAAGCACATTTTATTAGAATAATAATGGTCATATTTGAAGCGATGCAATTTTTTGATTTAATTTGACTTTTACCAAAAAGGTGTCAAACTTATGGTAAACTATTTATGAAGCTGTAAAAATTGCAACCAATTCAAAGTCCCTATCTGTTCAACCAAAGGAGTAGGTCCTGTAAGGGTCGAATTTAGCCTCAAATTTCAGGTTCATCTAACGAAATATTTTGGACACTTTTTAAACACTAAAGTGTCTATTTCAAGCTTTTAAATTTATGAAAAATCTATCAAATATGCAAACAATCGTCACTTTTCCGATGTTTTTTTGTCAAAAATGAAAGTGGCCACATCTGTGTTTATCCTCAACCTTTATATATGTTATGTATTATCATCAAATACAACTTACATTTCAATATTATGAATGAACACGAATGCGGCTACATTCATTTATGACGGAACACGTCTAAAATTTAACTAAAATGCTAAAATTGTGAAGATTTAAGTAATTTAGCACGACTTAATGATGTAAGTACCCGATATATGTGCATTGTATTGTCAAAAAAGCTCATATTTGTGTAGCAGAATCATTCTACTTTCCAATAAATAGCTAAAAGATTGCATTTTCACAATTTTGTAAAACTGCTATAATTTGGGGCCAAAACAGGTCTTACTAAACCTACTCCTTTTGAAATTTTCAAAGTTTAACTTAAAAAAAACCAGGTATATCCTGAATCGTACATGAATCAGCTTTCTACATGCCAATTTTCAACAGATGTTAATCCTCCATTTTAAATGCAAACTCATAAACAAGCAAATTTTAGATGAAAATGGTCTTATTGCACAAGGTCATGTTTTTCTCAGGCTGTTTATGACGTCTTTACACTAAATTCATTGTATGTTGGATGTGTGCGGATTGATTGCTTAGTCTTATATAGAGGCATGTTTTTTTATTAGTTGTTAATGGCTTTGAACTAGCTGTCAGATAACTGTGAGTACTCTCAGATCTGTTCATTGTGTCTTTTTGTGTCGGGATGTATAAGTACCCGGCCACGTCCACTTGTATATTTTGTCTATCTGATGAGTTAAGCCTTCTTCAACTGATTTTTATAGTTCGTTCTTATGTTGTACTGTTATACCACTGTCCCAGGTTAGGGGGATGGTTGAGATCCCGCTATCATGTTTAACCACGCCACATTATTTATTTATGTGCCTGTCCCAAGTCAGGAGCCTGTAACTCAGTGGTTGTCGTTTGTTTATGCGTTACATATTTGTTTTTCGTTCATTTTTTTTTACATGAATAAGGCCGTTAGTTTTCTCGTTTGAATTGTTTACATTGTCTTATCGGGGCCTTTTATAGCTGACTATCTGCGGTATGGGCTTTGCTCATTGTTGAAGGTCGTATGGTGACCTATAGTTGTTAATGTTTGTGTCATTTTGGTCTTTTGTGGATAGTTGTCTCATTGGCAGTCATACCACATCTTCTTTTTTATATTAATATATACATCTGCCCTTTTTTTTTACCCCCAATCCCCTGGCTAAGATTAAAAATAAATCTGAATTACTTTGTAGTATATTCATTGGCATTTTGATTTGTTTAAGTGAATGAATAGAAATAATTTGCTCAATTTACTTTACCAAGACTGATAGTAACTCTAATTCAAAATTGTATTGGCTGCATACAATGTATCAATAGATGTTGACTTCACTCAAATTTACTGATTGCGTAAACCTCTGAGGGTTTAGGGTTTACGCAGTATATATTGCACACGAAGCATTAAAGAGGTCTTTGTTTCTGCTAGATGCATGGTATAGGATGAATATCATTTAGGTTATCCATACATATACATGATATAATGGAGTTGATACTAGTATTTAGAAATTTAATACATCGAAAAAATATAACAGCTTAATACGATTGACATGATTTATCATATTACAATTTGCTCACTTTATCATATTTCAAGTGTAGCCATATTTTCGATTTACATATCAAGCATATCAATGTTTACAAAATCTATCAATAGCGTGATTTATAATTTTATATGGTACCTCTGGTTGTACATATACCCACTCATTGCTTTTTTGTGCTGGCGAGGAGCTGTACCAACGATCATAATGCACGTCTGCCCAATATGCAAACTGCTGAAAATGAGGGTTAGGGGACCGTTTGTATGAAGATGGAAAAAGTTCGATCATGGTAGATCCAGAACGCAACAATAAAGTATGTCCTAAACCGGCACCGTGAATTCCGATTAGTATAGTAGTTTCATATATTAATTTTATTTGTTCTTCGATTGGCAATAGGTCTATTTGTATTGCATGTATATGCGCCTTTGGAAATTTTTGAACTAGATAATCCATTATCTCTTTTTCATTTGATAATTTCCGTTGCACTTTTCCCTTTGGATTTCTGGGATGCGCTACATAGTCTTTTCGTAAAATAAATGTTACTTTTTGAGATTCAGTACAATTGTGATATAGAGATGAAGAATTTTGAACCCCTTGATACAAGGCATATTTGAATTCTTCGACAAATGGAATGTTTTGTACATACTGTGACATTGGGCCATCTGGAAGGACCCATGCTAGCTTTTTATGGAATCTTTTTTTCTGCATATGTCCTATCCTATATACGTTGCCAAATAAAATACTCCATAAATTGTCTAATTTTCCAGCGGGATGTGCATCCATTAATATGACATCAGTGGTTTTCGGATTTTCACCCAATAAACGAATAGTCAAATACGTATTGAAAAGTTCCATCAATGTCCAGTATAAATTTGCATAGTCTCCTCGTCGTATTAAAACGGTAAATGTAGAATCGTACGAGTTTCCATCGTAATCACCTTTTCGTGTTGAAATACCCGAAAACCAGTTAAAAAAATGAGATCGTTTACGAAACGTCACTTTCGGAAGCTCTTTACAAAGAATGTTGAAAAATCCACTTTGAACGGTAACTTCCTCATCCTTCTCCGTATGGCCAATGACTGATTGGATATCTTCACCTCCTTTAGCAACACTCCTTTTCTTTGAAGGATCAATTATTACATTATTCATCAACATTATTGACCCTTTGAAATTGTTGAAATTTCCAGAACAATGCCTGTCGCCCCATTCAGTCCAGTTTTTATTCTGTAGACCAACAATGACGTCGTGGTTTAACTTTTTGAATAATTTCATCTCAGGAGTTTTCACTGTTCTTGGTCTGATGTCAGGAACTATATTTCTTATATCTTTAACATTATATCGCACGTTAGGATAGTCGTCTAAAGGGGAAATTTCAAAAATATTTTGAACATGACCAAGTTCTAGCTTACTCTTGAGCAGTTGGTGATTGTATAAATGAAATTCCGGGGATGTCCTCATCATTCCCATTATAAATATAGTGAAAGCAAATAAAAAAATGAAGAAGATCGATCTTTTCTTCCGACCCATACCTGATGCTCGTCATTTCAGTATTTCAAAATCTTTAAATGCTCTCATTATGTCACCTGGAAATAAAAATGTAATTAATTCAAAAGGAATGATAGAAGGTTTACTATAGGTTTAGTCCCTTTTTACAGGAATTTACTGGTGTATAAACTCGACCAAATTCACTCCAAAACAAATAAAAGTCCGAAAGGAATTCATTGGTGTATAAACTCAACCAATTCAACCCAAACAAATAACTGTGGACTTTTATGATATATTTGTATGTGACTTGTACCAGTTTATACACCAATATATTTCTCTAAAAAGGCGTTTAATCCTTATAATCTGTTTTTTCCTAATATGAATACCATATAAGAACTATTGCTGTATAAACCGTTGTACCAAGCAAGTCACTCACGAACATATTATACAAGTCCTTCGTACTTTTTTGTTTGTTTGTGAGTGAATTGGGAGAGTTTAGACCACGGGGGGGGGGGGGGGGGGGGGGGTAACTTCGATATTTTTTTGGTAGGGGTGTTCCATTTTTGCCTAAAAAAACGTACCCATTTTAAGTTATAGTTATTGACCAAGCAAGTCGGTATATGGAATTTAATCTGCACAGCACGAGATGACCCAATAACCCGAACGACGTAGGAGTTCGAGTTATTGGGTCATCTCGCGCTGTGCAGATTAAATTCCATATACCGATTTGATTGGCCAATAACTGTTTTAACACATGACGCCATCAACTTACGTGAACGTTTTAGAAATGTTGACGTCAGTCCGCAATCCACGGATCATAGGAAAGTTTCTTGTAGGGTAAAGCAAGGCAAAAATACGACTTTTGGTAAGTTTAAAATTGATAAAAAAAAATATATTTAGACTCATTCTAAAATTGCGATTTAATGGGGTTTTTTTTTTTTTGATTGTTTCTGTTAAATTTATTCCCATTTTTTTATTTAATTGGTGACGATTAAGACTTTCACAAACTGTGTACTTTCAAATCGGTGTATGAATAAAAAAAAAACATAACTGCAAGGGTTATTGAGTTTAAATCAGAATAATTGCTTTTGAATTTCTTTCCCTCAATGATATGCTTACAGAGAAAAAGAACCGAGGAAGATATTATATTACCTAAATTTCAATCTTATTAAAATAAGTTCTCATCACTTGCTCCTCGATTTCTTATATGTCGCCGTGTGACATATAAAAAATCGAGGAGCAAGTGATGAGAACTTATTTTAATAAGATTGCCTAAATTTAAAATGTTAAATAAACAGAAAATACGTTTCTCTTTCAAAACCTTTTACTCCCCGCAACCCCCGCAACCCCCCCCCCCCCCCTTTTCCCCAATTTCTTTTTCTCTTCTGTATTACTTTTTAAGACACATCCATCTAAATGAAGTCTGATTGATCTCAAGCTAATCCCCCTGTTTTAAAACAAACTGAAATATGGTCCTCATTAAATTCGATCCAAAAATAGTTCCTTTATATTCGGATATTCAAAAAGTCGTTATAAATTCCATTGAGTCTGAAACTAATCTAAATCAGATTGATTTATTTATATTCGGATATTCTTAGACACAATTCTTTTTGGGCAGAAATTAACAAAAATTGTTTTAACTTTCTTTTTTACTTTAAAACACTGATATAGATTTACGTTGTACACAAAATATAATAAAATAGTTTATGTCCCAGCTTTAAGATAAAAAAAAATTGAAGGAATGAGAAACATTTCTTTTTCCTATTTTGAAACTACGATGTTTGCACGAAGTTTATCTTTGTCGTAATTTCAAGGCAGATGGCAGACTCGGGGGTGGGGGCGAACAGGTCGTTACATGTAACCCTTGGATTTGACAAAGTATCGTGTTTTAGCTTCAAAACGTCAATATTGTCTTTAGTCTCGCTACACTCGGGGATTTTTTTTTAATTTGATAGAATAACGCCCCTTTCAAAATCCAAGAACCGCCCCTAAAGGTAAAAATAGATTTGAACTGTGCAGTTATCTGAGGTAGTTAATGCACACCTTAGCTGTGCATTATCCAGATTATACCACAGTAAGAACAAAGAGATTTTACTCTTGCCATGTGTTAATATAACATTCACTGAAATTCAATACCTATAGTTATATAAAAATTTAAGAAAGAATGACCTATACTAATATAGAGGGGGGATAGGACCTTTATCGGGACTTCGGGATCGGGTGTTTTTAAACTCGGGATTTTGGGATCAGGACCCCTCCTACCCTCCCTCTATATACAATATTTAAAATATGACCCATGCCTACATAAGCACTAACTCATCATCACTCATAATTCATAAATATACCAGCTACCCTTAAGTTTTTATATATGAATTGACATCGTTTGGTGCACATATATTTTATAACGTAAGATTCTCAATTTAGCATATTTATATATGATATGTAGACCAATACATACCCCAAATCAATATACAGTTATCAAACGTAAATGCATTTTAATATAGGATGTCATTAAAAAGGAGGGTCATTCTTATATAAAATCTCGCAAAATAATGACCCATATTTTTGGCACATCCCCGTATACCCAATAATAGGAAGTTGACCCCCCGTGGTTTAGACACCCATAAATTCCTTTAAAAAGGCGTGTAATCCAATTGTCTTTTATGATTTGCATATTAGGGAATACGTTGATATGATTGGTTGAGACTGAGACTACTATAACACATAGAAGTCTCAGGTTGAGAGGACTTCCGAAAGTTGTTCTGGATCGTTCTTATGTAGCCTGGAAAACCGGACCCAATCATACTGCGTCGATGTAGCGGAGCTAATCATTAGCCAGGACCCCAGGTTACGTTCTTATGTTGTTTATTTTTCGATAGACGGCGTTGACCGAACTTCTTTTCGCAACCAATGTAAGCAAGATGGCGGCGGTAATGACACAATACGGATCGACGTTAACAAAATTTGTTTTCGTTATAAGGCGTTAATCGTTGAATTGAATTATAAATACAAATCATACGTTTGAATGAAAGAAAGAAGTTTATTTCTTATATAATTAAAAGTTACTATACCTATAAAATATGAAGAAGCAAAAAAAAACCTGTTACAAATAAACATATTTTATTTTTAACATAGTAGGTACAATTGAAGTATCATTTAAAAATTGTTAAGTCTTAAAAGCATATTTGTTTTAATAATTTTTGATTGGCTTTAAACTAGCTGTCAGATACTTCTAGTACTATCAGATATGTATACAACATGCATCTGCTGTGGAGATGTATAAGTAGTCGTCAATGTCCACTCTTTTTGTAGTGTATTCTTTTGTTGTATTGTTTCATCACTGTCCGAGGCTATTGGGAGGGGGTATTGGCGCCCTCAAATAAGGTTAACCCCGCCATTTTAGATGTATGTGCCTGCCTCTCCCAGGCTATTGGGAGGGTTGACGCCTTCAAATAAGTGTAACCCCGCCACATTAAGTATGTACCTGTCACAAGTATGTAGCCTGTAATGCAATGGTTGTCGTTTGTTGCTGTGTTACATATGGTGGCCGGTTAAGGCCATTTCGCGTTTTCGCGTTTTCGCGTTTTCGCCCATCATATTATATAGGGCGAAAACGCGAAAACGCGAAATCGCGAAGTCGAAAACGCGAAAACGCGAAGTCGAAAACGCGAAAACGCGAAGTCGAAAACGCGAAAACGCGAAATATTTTTTCTTTCCGATTTCGCGTTTTTTGACTTCGCGTTTTCGCGTTTTCGACTTCGCGTTTTCGCGTTTTCGCGTTTTCGACTTCGCGATTTCGCGTTTTCGCCTTTTCGCGTTTTCGCCTTTTCGCGTTTTCGCGATTTCGCGTTTTCGCGTTTTCGCGTTTTCGCGATTTCGCCTTTTCGCGTTTTCGCGATTTCGCGTTTTCGCCTTTTCGCCTTTTTGTTATATATATACATTTATATAGTTAAGAATCAAAACTACTGGCTACTTAAGGAGCCTGAATCATTCACCCTGCTTTAATGATCATTAATATGTTAAATCAGAATCAGGGATCATTTTAATAGATAGAAAGGGGAATATATAAAAATATAGAAAGACAAAAACATATATGTACATTTTGTGATAACCAAATAGAAGATGAAATCAACTTTTTCTTTTCTGTATTTCAAACAAATCATTAAGACAAGAATTTATTGAAAATTGTAAAAAAAAAAGCAATAAAAATTTAGAGGAATTAGATGATTCAGATAAACTGGTATATATATATGTATTTTAAATATTAAAGAATGTGTGCAGGTTACAAAGCATGTCCCTTTATCAAAAAGTCCTGGTCACTGAGGAAAGTGGACACGGAAACTGCCTAGTCTGAGAAGGATACATTATATATATATATATATATATATATATAAGTACGTCTGAGTCAGTGACAACCCTACAACAGATGTATCCATCGGATCGCCATCAATGATGGTGATACATGGCTGTGTACATAATGTATATACAACTCGTCTAAACAAATCTAAACCAAATCGCCTGCACTGCAGCCGTCCCGCTAGACCACACGACCACCTGGGCTCTCAAAAAAAGAGCTTTCGGTGGCCATATGTTACCTCGAATCCCGGCGAGGGAAGAACCAAAAATTTGCGAAAGCAAATTTACAGATCTAACATTGTTGGGTTGATGTTTAGACGAGTTGTATATACATTATGTACACAGCCATGTATCACCATCATTGATGGCGATCCGATGGATACATCTGTTGTAGGGTTGTCACTGACTCAGACGTACTTATATATATATATATATATATATATATAATGTATCCTTCTCAGACTAGGCAGTTTCCGTGTCCACTTTCCTCAGTGACCAGGACTTTTTGATAAAGGGACATGCTTTGTAACCTGCACACATTCTTTAATATTTAAAATACATATATATATACCAGTTTATCTGAATCATCTAATTCCTCTAAATTTTTATTGCTTTTTTTTTTACAATTTTCAATAAATTCTTGTCTTAATGATTTGTTTGAAATACAGAAAAGAAAAAGTTGATTTCATCTTCTATTTGGTTATCACAAAATGTACATATATGTTTTTGTCTTTCTATATTTTTATATATTCCCCTTTCTATCTATTAAAATGATCCCTGATTCTGATTTAACATATTAATGATCATTAAAGCAGGGTGAATGATTCAGGCTCCTTAAGTAGCCAGTAGTTTTGATTCTTAACTATATAAATGTATATATATAACAAAAAGGCGAAAAGGCGAAAACGCGAAATCGCGAAAACGCGAAAAGGCGAAATCGCGAAAACGCGAAAACGCGAAAACGCGAAATCGCGAAAACGCGAAATCGCGAAAACGCGAAAACGCGAAATCGCGAAAACGCGAAAAGGCGAAAAGGCGAAAACGCGAAATCGCGAAGTCGAAAACGCGAAAACGCGAAAACGCGAAGTCGAAAACGCGAAAACGCGAAGTCAAAAAACGCGAAATCGGAAAGAAAAAATATTTCGCGTTTTCGCGTTTTCGACTTCGCGTTTTCGCGTTTTCGCGTTTTCGCGTTTTCGACTTCGCGTTTTCGCGTTTTCGACTTCGCGATTTCGCGTTTTCGCGTTTTCGCCCTATATAATATGATGGGCGAAAACGCGAAAACGCGAAAAGGCCTTAACCGGCCACCATAGTTACATATTTATTGTCGTTCATTATTTTGTAGATCATGTTGCCATACGTTTTCATGTTTGAATTATTTTACATTTGTCATTTTAGAGACTTTTATAGCTATGTGATATGGGATTATTTTTATTGTTGAATCCCGTATGGTGACCTACAGTTGTTAATTTCTAAGTCATTAGGAGTCTTTGCGAGAGTTGTCTCATTGACAATCATAACACATCTTCTTATTTTGATGGAAGTCTGTTTCTTCTTTTAGTTGGTGAAGTGTCCTGTTAACTGAAAACACAAAGGGTATATATGTTGTGTACAAGTTCTAATGTTAATGTGTACAGATTTTTTGTACAAGTTATAAGGATTTTACTGAACTGCGTAACACAAATGGATGATGCAAGAACACAGTCTTTTGTTTCGCATATTTCTGTGAAATTTTCACAACTTCACGATACAGTCCAATACTGAGCATTGATACAAAAAAACATTAAAATACCACAAAAAGACTTTTTTATGGATAGGAATGTGGTATAAGCATTTAAACCATTCAGGTATCCTCTTTTCACGTTTGAGGACAAGGAGAATGGTACTAAATGATAGGTTGAGGTATATAAATTTAGATTTTAAACTTTAAACTGACACATTTTAAAACTTAAACCTGTATCACCAGGTGCAAGAAGGTATGCGTCAAAAAACTTATAACTTGTACAAAAACCCTGTACAAACTTAAATCTTGTACACAACATATGTTTTTAAAATCAACCTTTAATAGTGATTTTTGAACAGGCTGGTCTGGCAAAATTCCAGACAGCGGCTTCGTTATCATTAAATAAAGTCGTTGGGTTCATGTGAATCTGACGTAGGGTGTTAGCTGTATTCATACAGAGAATGTTGTATCAATGTCCTCTGACTGCCCTAGTAAAATTGCAAATATCAGTGGAAACATCTCTCCATCAACGAGTTCGTGAAGACTGTAAATGAGTTTATACCTCTTTTTTTTAAAATTGCATGCATTATTTCTGTATTTATTTAAAAACTTTTACAGTGAAAAAGCTATTAAAATTACGATATTTGCATTTGTTTTAAAACTTATGTTACATTGTAGATATATTTCATAAATGAGAAATATTATCTTTTTTAAATCGAAAGTGCATTAATCTAATGATTTTACAACGTGATAATTCATCTGTGGTCCTAATATGGTCCGGAACATATATAGACTATACATTTATATGCAAGTATATTTAGAACGTCACAAACAAAACTATTATGCTTTTAAATAGCAGTTAAATTTTTAGTAAGCGAAATAAAAAGTGGCCCGTTTCACTGGTATAAACACGATATCAGACGAACACTATACCTACCGTGGAAATACTGACCATTTAGAAAGAAAAATACTGGTCATTTTAAAAAGAAAATAAAGAACCACGACTACAACTTTTTCATTCAATTTATGCAAAGAGGCGAAACTTTATTATGTTATGAATTTTATCAAGGACTGAACAATTGTTATTGTCTTATTTTTTGGAGGATAATCTAGTTTTAAACACCCTTAACACAATCAATAAATGTTGAATTAAAATGTATAAGTCGGATTTAAATGAAATTCAAACAGACATATAAGTAGTAGTTTTTAATGATTATTTAACATTACACATTACGGGTATAACTGATTTGTATTGTTTGTTTTTATTTTGGGCTGTAATACCACTATCCCAGGTTTGTACCGTATTTTGAATGTGCATGTCCCAACCCAGGGACCTGATTAATATTGAGTGGTCGTTGCCTGTTGTTGTATATGTCTCTGGTTTATGCCCTTTTCAAATTTACACCCGGAAACCTTTATGAGGGATACATTTCTACGGAAGCGTATTAGGGACATAGAAAAAATAAAATTGGCAGTGAACTTTTTTTTTCAAAGTCGAAATTTTGACTTTTCAAATCTCGAAATTTTGACTTTTCAAATCTCGAAATTTTGACTTTTCAAATCTCGAAATTTTGACTTTTCAAATCTCGAAATTTTGACTTTAACTTGAAATTTTGACTTTACAAATCCCGAAATTTTTACTTAAACTTGAAATTTTGACTTTCTAAAATCTTGAAATTTTGACTTTTTGAAAAGTCGAAATTTTGACTTTTTTGAAACTCGAAATTTCGACTTATAAAAAGTCAAATTTTAACTCACAATTTCGACTTATTTAAAACTCGAAATTTCGACTTATTTAAAACTCGAAATTTCGACTTATTTTAGACTCGAAATTTCGACTTATTTTAAACTCAAAATTTCAACTTTTTTAAAACTCGAAATTTCGACTTATTTTGAACACGAAATTTTGACTTATTTTAAACTCGAAATTTCGACTTATTTTAAACTAAAAAATTCGACTTTTTTTTTTAAATCGAAATTTCGACTGTTGAAATCTCGAAATTTTGACTCTTTCTTAGTACTTTTAAAACTTTGATGTTAGTGTTCAAACACAGTTATAACAGTTTTAGAAGGAGTAGACATGGTCGCAAATTATTAAAGCGTCATCCATATATTTTGGCAATTTATATTCAGTTTGGGAAGTTTGCAGTCGTAATATAGGTGTGTCGGAATAGCGGGGTTGTCTTGATACACATATCTGAAGTCTAGACTTCAAAAATGTATTTGAACATGAAACATTTTTTATTTATTCTTCGGCAAAAACAAGATTTTCTATCTAAAATAACCTCTTTAAAATGGTTTAGTTTATTAAAATATGCTTATGAAGTTTATGATGTTTATGGCTATCCGCCTTGCTGATATAAATGACTGTGAATGTGGGAATCGCAAACGTATAAATACTGAGGAAAAGTCGAAATTCTAAAATTAAAAAAAGTCGAAATTTTGAGTTTAAAAGAAGTCGAAATTTTGAGTTTAGAAATGTCAAAATTTACTGCCCATTTTATTTTTTCTATGTCCCTAATACGCTTCCGTAGATTCTCATTTAATATTGAAGTAATCATTTGTATAAAGAACATATAAAAAAGAAGATGTGATATGATTGCCAATGAGACAACTATCCACAAAAGACCAAAATGACACAAACATTAACAACTATAGGTCACCGTACGGCCTTTAACAATGAGCAAAGCCCATACCGCATAGTCAGCTATAAAAGGCCCCGATAAGACAATGTAAAAGAATTCAAACGAGAAAACAAACTACCTTATTTATGTAGAAAAAATGAAAGAAAATGCATGTTGACAGAATTTTTTGAAGTTTGCATTCTTATAACACAACTATCAATCCTTGCCTTTATATATTAAACTGTTGAATAAAAGTATGTCGTATTAATATAGGTGTGTCAGAATAACGGCTTTCCGCCTCGCTGTTATGACTGTGAATGTGATAATCGCAAACGTATAAATACTGAGAAACTTTAAGTTAAAAAAAGTCGAAATTTTGAGTTTAAAAGAAGTCGAAATTTTGAGTTGAAAAGAAGTCGAAATTTTGAGTTTAAAAAAAGTCGAAATTTCGAGTTTTAAAAAAGTCGAATTTTCAAGATTTTAGAAAGTCAAAATTTCAATATCAGAAAAGTTAAAATTTCAAGTTGAAGTCAAAATTTTGAGATTTGAAATGTCAAAATTTCGACTTTAAACAAATTATTTACTGCCAATTTTATTTTTTGTATGTCCCTAATACGCTTCCGTACATTTCCGTTGTTGCTTATGATAATTCGCAAAATGCATTTTTATAGATACCGCATTGTAATGTAGTGGCTCTTTTGCTGTGACATAAATGTTAAATTTCATATAAATAATGTATAATCGGTTATCTTCGATTTTTACATAATATCTTGACAACATTAGTTGGAACCTATATGATTATTACATATTTTTCAATAAAAATCAATTCGTCCTACCTTGTCAAGAAACTACATGTATTATGATTTGTCCAGTGGTCAGTTTAAAAGGCTTGATCGTTTTGTTCAAACTTGTTTACATCGATTTAACAAAAAATCGAATATCAATTTTCACTGGACAGTGTTTTTAAAATAGTATTTGTACACCTACTATTTATATGCAATTAAACAACAATGCTATCCAATACTTTTTGTTTTTATTATGACTGACTGGATACGGATTAAGTGACAAAAAGGTTACATGTAACCTTTTGTCATTACAACTGAAATACAAAAGACCATAATTTAGGGTAGAATAATTCAACTGAAACTTTAACAGATCATAATCAGAGACATATATACACATATATGTCTCTGTCATAATTAAGGGTAGACTAATCTAAATAATACCATTTATATATTCGTGACACAAATAAGATATGAACTTTATAAACTAGGTCGGGTATATAATAAAATGTATATATTATGTTAAACTATGTTAATTGACATACTTCTGTAATAAAAATGATACTGAAAAAAATATATTTTTATTTACAAATTAAAATTTGTGCTTTTATTTTGAAAAAATCTGCTATGATATTTTAATTCAAACGAAGCATGTTTTAGATAGATAAAAAATATTTCGTATTTTTATCGATTTGTCCATTGTTATGTAATAGTCTCTCATAAATCTTCTGAGAGTGGCTCTCGAGTGTTTTAAGATAGTTTTGTACTTTTAATTCAAACATGCTGTATATATTGTATTCATGTTTGTATTGGTCATGTAGAGACTATTATAAAATAGTTGATTTGATTTGTATGATTACACAAGTCACTATAATAAATAATCTACTTATTAACTTACTTACCTACTTAATTATTCCTTTTTTTGAACACATTTTCTTAATTAGACCTCTTTTGTGTATTAGAAACACAATATAGACTAATTATATTAAGGGTTACAAAAGAATGAGTGATGAAATTCAAACACATTTGTACAAAGTCCAGCTGCTCCATACCTTAAACACCACAAACTAACCAGGAAACGAACCAGTCACCTTTACCTAGTAATTTTTATGCTGCTGCCCATCAAACATTGTATGGGACGTATCCAGGCTATCCGTTTACACCTTTTCAACCACCAGCACCCCTTACTACACCAGCAGATATGATGCAGTCATCATCAACAATTGCCGCCTGTTATGATGTCCACCATACCACTATTAACACCATCACCATACCAATACACAAATCCAGACTTAAATAAATTTATGAGTGAAGTGGCAGAAAGACTTAAAAAATAAGATATGCTAGAAGACATACTATTAAAAAAGTGTTGTCTCCATGGAAACACACTGCATGAAAATAGACTGAAGATTCTAACATGAAAGAACAAATAAAGACACATACTAACACTATCTTTAACATTGATCAAGGGCTGAGTGAAATGTCAAACAGAGTACAGGACATGGATGAACAAAATTACTTTCTATTTGAATAAAACAGACAATTAAAAGAGAAGGTAAAAGAACAACAGTAAAGATCAATGAGGAAAAACTTGATAAGGTGTCCCAGATTAATACAATCCAGAAGAGGACACTGAAGCAATTCTAAAAGATTTTATTAAGAGTGAAATTCAAATAGAGCAGGAGATAAACTTGCATGTCACAAGTTGTCCATAGACTTAAACCAAAACAGGACAAGAGTCCAAGGGGCATAGTGGCTAAGTTTGCGCGACGTAAAGAAAGGAATATGATGCTTAGTGCTGTAATTCAAAAACTGAAAAACAAAAAGCAATTTGTTGTCCATAACTATATCCTATCGAAAAGAAAAAGCATAATAGTGATTACAACATTGATTCATATGTTCGTACAAGTTTCCGGTACTATCATCTACTATATTTCACATTTCTACTCGACTAAACCGAAACAAATAATCAGCTCTTCGACTAAATTTAATATAAATTTCAGACGACAAGCATTATCTATAATACACATTGATAACATATGGTGGACGTTTTGACAAAATGACTATATACTTTTACATATATATAGAATTCCTGATGTCTAACCAAAAAGGTTAAGTAATATTCACTTTGATTTCCTGAAAAATTGTTCTGAATATAGTGTTATTATGGTGTAAAATTTCATCCTTTTTTACAGTATGGGACGTAATACTGAGGTCCGTCTTCAAGACTGTCTGTCTGTTAATTTCCCCTAGCGTGCTTGCAAATTGCCAATACAATTTGTAGATCAGGCTTATTGCCCTTCTGTAGGCAGCCGTGTGTATTGCTTACTATTACCGTTCAAAACAGCAACAATGCTGAATAAAAGAGATGTACTATACTGTACAGTCTGTACATGTACCAAAAAGAAACGTGGTTCATAGCAATCAAATTTAGTGTACGTTGCATTTGATATATAACAAGAATGTGTCCTCAGTACACGAATGCCCTACTCGCACTATCATTTTCTATATGTTCAGTGGACCGTGAAATTCGGGTAAAATCTCTAATTTGGCATTAAAATTAGAAAGATCATATCATAAGGAACATGTGTACCAAGTTTGAAGTCAATTGGACTTCAACTTCATCAAAAACTATCATGACCAAAAACATTAACCTGAAGCGGGACAGACGGACGAACGGACGGACGAACGAACCCACAGACCAGAAAACATAATGCCCCTCTACTATCGTAGGCGGGGCATCAAAACAATGTAGATTATGTTTCAACGCAAGCCAATGTTTTTTTTACATGTTTATTTGGACTGTTTGAATGCTGAAATCACTAAATCAGTCAACAAAAACACGAGAGATTTCTCGTGCATCACTGCAGTACAGAATCGCGCCATGCGTTTCTACATGGGTGTGGGTAAATATACCCCAAACGATGCTGTGTCAGGTGACATGGGCTGGAAACCACCATGTGTTAAACAGTGGATAAATATTTTTAGACACTGGTCCAAATGTACAAAAATGGACAATAATAGAATTAATTATAAAGTTTTTAAATGGTCAGTGATGAAAGGTAGTTGTGAATTAAAAAAATTGGTGCTTCAAAGTTATGGAGATGTTGAAATTATTTGATTTTGAAAGATATTGTAAAATAAATGAAAATTTTCTTGATAGTTATAGTATATCTCAGTTAGAAGAGAAAATGTTTGATAATTACAAAAAAGACTGGTAAACAAGAATTTTTTCATATAGTACCGGTTGTAAATTGAGAACATATAAACTTTTTTAAACATACTTATAACACTGAGCAATATTTGCTACAAAAAATGCCACAGCGCCATCGTAGTGCTTTTTCAAAGTTTAGATGTGGTGTAGCACCATTAGAAATTGAAACTGGTTGATATGAAAGAAAAAATCTAGACGAAAAAGTCTGTTTTAACTGCAATATTTTAGAGGATGAAAAACATGTACTTTTAAATTGTCCCTTGTATGAAGATCTAAGACATGCTCTTTTTATTGATATATTGTGTCATAATGATATGTTTTTAAACTTGTCTGATGAAGAATTTATATATATTTAAAAATACCAATATTTGTAATATTGTTGCCAAAACCTGCAATAACATTTTAACAAGGAGAAACAGTATTTTATATCAGTAACTACTGTATTTGTAGTATTTTATAAAATGAATAAGTATTATTTGTATTTTAATAGTCTCTCATAATTCTTTAAAGAATGGCACATACATGTATTTAATTGTTTTATCTATGTTCACTGTATAATTAATTTTATAATTGTTTCTTGTTTTAATCATGTATGTGGTGAGACTTTAATAAACTATTGAATCTGAATCTACCAAAATTTAAAGACACGAGGCAAACTCGGTAATGAGTACTTGATAGATATAGGAAGATGTGGTGTGAGTGCCAATGAGACAACTCTCCATCCAAATAACAATTTAAAAATTAAACCATTATAGGTTAAAGTACGGCCTTCAACACGGAGCCTTGGCTCACACCGAACAACAAGCTATAAAGGGCCCCAAAATTACTAGTGTAAAACCATTCAAACGAGAAAACCAACGGTCTAATCTATATAAACAAAACGAGAAACGAGAAACACGAATATATTACATAAACAAACGACAACTACTGTACATCAGATTCCATATATTTAATTGTGAGATAGGTGTGAGGCAAGGAGAAAATTTGTCACCAGTTTTGATTTCAACTTATTTGAACGACAAAGAAGATTTTTGTTGTTGATAATAATGTAGACTGTCAAGAAAATATTTCAGATTTACGCTAAGAAAAAATATTACTTTATATCAAACTCTTCTTGATAGTGTATGCTGACGACACTGTCATTATGTTTAAAACGCCTGAAGGTTTACAAAAAGCATTGAAATCATTTGAGAAATATTGTAATTTATGGCAACTGGAAGTTAACATTGGTAAAACCATGGAAGTATTATATTGACAGCTCCTGAACGTCAATATAATACTTCCATGGTAAAACAAAAGTAGTGTTTTTAGTAAAGGAAAGATGATGAATTTAAATGCATTTAGGACTAATGATCAAATAATGGAAACAGTGGATTCGAATTCTTAACTAGGGGTTATGTTTAATTACTATGGAACTTTTCCAATCGATAGAAAAAATACATGATCAACCTCAGCAGGCATTAATGCATTTTTTTACATCACTGGGTCGATACCTCTGCTGGTGGACTATCAGTCCCGAGGGTATCATCAGCTCAGTAGTCGTTAGTTCGGTACTGACATGATTTAACAAACTTATCTAAAACTGTCCGTTTATAAATTTTGGAATTATTAAGAAACTAAGGTTTCAACTCCCTCAGTCAAATTTGACTTGGATGAATTTGGCTATTTATTTTAAGTATTTTTGTCATATAGCTCTATAACGGTTTCGGTACCTATAAGTCATTGGATTTCAAATGTTTGGGGGAATTTGAGCGTTCCTGATGAAAAGGTAAACCCTGAAAATCGCTTCGGATGCATCAAATTATTAAACGTGTTGTTGTCAATTTATGCCTTATTTTATAAAGGAGTAGGTCCCATAAGGCCCCTTTTTGGCCCCAAATATAGCAGTTTTACAAAATTGTTAAAAGTAAACTTTAAATTATTTATTGGACAGTAGAATGCTTCTGCTAAATACATATTGGCTGTTTTTGACAATACAATATACATATATCGAGAACTAGCACCATTAAGTCATGCTAGATTACTGAAATCTTCACAATTCTAGCATTCTAGTTGAATTTTAGACGGTTTTCATGTGAAACGAAAGTCCCCGCATTCGTTTTCATCCTTAATATTGAAATGCAAATTGTATTTAAGGATAATTCAGAACATATATAAAGGTTGAGGATGAACAAGAATGCGGCCAATTTCATTTTTACCAAAAACCTTCTGAAAAGTGACATTTTTCGGCATATTTGGTAGATTTTTCATATTTGACCTTGAATCGGATCGTTTTTGATGACTAAATCAGTTAAAATCTTTCACATAAACTAATTGATTCAAATGAAATAGAGACTTTAGTGTTTAAAAAGTGGTCGAAATCTTTTGTCACATGAACCTGAAATTTGAGGTCAAAATTGGTCTTTACCGGACCTTCTCCTTTGAAAATGTTAGTATACCTTTTGATTTACAATTTAAACTTTTTGATTGTCTTGTTGTTCCAGTTTTGTCATACTAATATTCAGCTGAAGTATGGGGTTTTGGAATAAAAATTGTATTGAAAAAAATGCATCTTCAATTTCGCAATAATATATTAAACTAAGTCATAGAAACATCTAACTACACGTTTTATGGTGAAACTGGGAAATATCCTTTAGAAATTGTTATAAAACAAAAAAAGTTGCCTTTTTGGGATGATTTAATGATAAATGATCGTAAATTATCAATCAGCATTGATGTATAAATTAATGTTTGAATATAGTATATAAAACTAATCAGTTCGAGTATATAAAACTGGTTCGATTCCCGTTCGGGAATGAAATTTCAGGAACTGAATTTTCGGCTTTCCCTTGACACCATTTGCGAGTATGGTTTTGAGGAAACGATGATAGTCCGTCGGAAGGGGACGATAAATGGTTTACCCGTGTTAAGAGAGAGCCATATCTTTTGCACGTAAAAGACACCCTAGTAGATTTCGAAAAAGAGTAGACTAATGCCGCTACAAGGCAGCACTCGTACCCACAAAGTGGAAAGGGATTACTATAAGTTGCAAAAACTTGTTTCCCAATCCACTATAAATAAATATGTTTAAACTAAAACTAATCCTAAAAAGTTCAAATGAATTTCGTACAGAAAATCTACTTTGGACGAATGTGGATTTAGTTTTGTTTGGATTTACCAGTCCAGGTACATATGGATAAAAAACCGCGTTAAATTTTAAATTAACTAAAAAAAGATTCATTCAGCATTTGGTATCGCATATTAAAAATTCTACAAAGTGAGAATTCGAGTATGTATTTAAAAACAAGTTTGAATTGGAAACATGTTTGATGAATCTCGAGGAAAACGAAAGGGTATTCATTACTGATTTAAATCTGAGATGAGTATTTAATACATTTCCTATAGAAACTGGAATATGGGCCGGGATACCAAAAGAGAATAGAAATTGTAACCTTTTCAAAAGCGATATCGGGAATGAATGTCATTATCTATTCAAATGTGTATTACCATCATTTGTAAAACTTAGAAAAACATATGTACCTAGTTACTATAGTACAAATTCAAGCCGGATAAAAATGACAAATATTTTATCACTATGTCATGTTCGACTATACAAAAACCTGTCATTGTATCTTTTGATGTTTTAATGACATTATTTGCTTAAAAAGTGTGTTGAGGGGAAACCATGGTATATATTATCAGCAATTTAAAGTTGTGCCATACTTTGATAATAAGCCATGCAGTTCAAATAGAATACAGGAGGAAAAAGCAGAGCTTAGCTATGGTAAAACATTTTCATGCTATTCCGTGGCTGAAGCTCTTACCCTTAAATTAATATATCCGCCTCTGGAATATTTAGGAAACTGAAAAAAATGCAAAAGGTTATGAACATTTATAAGTTTTCATTTTATAAAAAAAGCTTTTATACATCATTTGTACCACATCTTAGGAAACCTTTTTCAAACTAAAGAGGATTGTTATGAGTTGCCTTGATTTAAAACTAGAGGCATTAATGAGCCTGTGTCGCTCACTTTGGTCTATGCGCATATTAAACAACGGATACAGATGGATTCATGACAAAATTGTGTTATGGTGATGGTGATGTGTTTGTAGATTTTACTTAACTGAAAATTCTTGATATATACAAGTATTTCTATCTATAATGAACTTGACCTAGTAGTTTCAGTAGAAATTATTTTATAAAAAATTACAAAATTTAAGAAAATTGTTTAAAATTTATTTTAAAGGGCAACAACTCCTTAAGGGGTCAACTGACCATTTTGGTAATGTTGACTTATTTGTAGGTCTTACTTTGCTGTACAATAATGCTGTTTACAGTTAATCTCCATCTATAATAATGTTCATGATAATAACCAAAAGCTGATTTTTTTTCTTAAAATTACAAATTCAGGGGCAGCAACCAAACACCGGGTTCCCAAAATGGTCTGAAATTTCAGGGGAGATAGATCTTGACCTAATGAACAATTTTGTTTTTGAAAGATTTGCTCGAAATGCTTTGGGTTTAGAATATATCAGTAAAAAAACTGCAGTTTAATCCTGTGTACTATTATTAGCCATATTGGCCATCTTGGGTATCGCAGGCGGGGCCATCAGACACATTTTTTAAACCACATACCCTAATGATGATTGTTTACAACTTTGGTTAAATTCATCTTGGAGATAAAAAGGAGATTTTTGTCAAAGATTACCAAAATTTACGAAAAATTGTTAAAAATTAACTATAAATTGGCAATAACTCCTTAAGGGGTCAACAGGTCATGTTGACTTATTTGTAGAGCTTACTTTGCTGAACATTATTGCTGTTTACAGTTTATCTCTATCTATGATAATATTCAAGATAATAACCAAATACGACAACATTTCCTTAAAATTACTAATTCAGGGGCAGCAACCTAACAACCGGTTGTCCGATTCATTTGCTTTGATTTCAGAGATATAAGCCAAAATCTACATTTTACCCCTTTGTTCTATTTTTACCCATGGCGGCCATCTTGGTTGGTTGGCCGGGTCACCTGACACATTTTTTTAAAACTAGATACCCTAATAATGATTGTGGCCGAGTTTGATTAAATTTGGTCTAGTAGTTTCAGGAGAAGATATTTATAAAAGTTTCAAAAATTTAAGAAAAAATTGTAAAATTAACTATAAAAGGCAATTACTCCTTAAGGAGTCATCTGACTATTTTGATCATGTTGACTTATTTGTAGATCTTACTTTGCTGAACATGTTTGCTGTTTACAGTTTATCTCTATCTATAATAATATTCCAGATAATAACCAAAAACGGTAAAATTGCGTTTAAAAAACATTTTGTAAACTAGATACCCCTATGATGATTGTGGCCAAGTAAAATTTGGCCTAGTAGTTTCAAAAGAGAAGATTTTTGTAAAAGTTAATAGACGACGACGGCGACGGACGACGGATGCCAAGTGATGAGAAAAGCTCACTTGGTCCTTCAGGCCAGGTGAGCTAAAAAAAAAACCAACCTGAAAGTTTCTTTTTTCAGTTCGGAAAAGATCAAATTAATACTACAAGGTAGTACCATTTCCTATGGGAAAATTCAACTAAATTTCGACCCCCAAATAGGGGGGGGGGGGTAAGCCCAGGAAAAAGCATAGATATCGACTAGCGGAGCAAGACACAAACACACTTTTGGACGATATATTTATTTTCTAAAATTCATATTTAATTTGTAAAAAAACGTGGTATTTTTTGGCGATCAAATAGGGAGATGTTCACTATCTACGCTTTTTGGATCCGCAACTGTTTAGACTAGTGTTTTATCATTAAAATTGTTTTTTAACAAATGATCTATATTATCGAATTGATAAAATGACGGAAATAAAGCAGTTTGTACGAAATCTTTAAACATATGCATTTTTTCAATGAGACGAAAAGAATAGCCTGTAAAATAAAAAAATAATTTGTATGATATCTTGAAAACCAACAAAAAAAAAAAGTCTTACCGCCATTAGAATAATAACATAATCCTTGTTGCTGGAATCCGACATTTTTTTTCACTTTCTGATAATTTTATATATATATTACAAATTATACCACGTGTTTTACTCATTATCATATTCGGATTTTTTTTTAAATATGTTAACATGTTGAACCATGGTATATAAAGTCCTTATTCCTAAAAAAAAATTCGAAGTATTATAAAAAAAACCAACATGTATCAGATTGTGTTATGATTGAATTTCAATAGTGTGTTGAAGCATGATATGATTTTGTTCGACTTTATTGTATTTTCTGTGTATTTTTTTCAATCTCGCCGGGCATCATTTATGTTTATAATGTTAGTTTTAATATTGTCCTTATGGTGTTTGATGTTTAAAAAAAAACAGATTTGAATCTTCAATCTGAATAAAATAAACACGTTTACTTTAATTTACTTGATAGTTGTAAAACATGCGTATTAAAAACAAGTGCCAAGTTCAACTGGCTTTGTATTCAAGAAAAACTGTAATTAACATGTAACCCGAATAATTCAGTCGTTATATTCCGCTGATCTACGAAGGCTACTTCGTGTGGGAGAAAATCGGACACGGAAAGGGCTTGAATTATTCGAGTTAAAATTAACATGTGGTTTATTCCCAAATGTCCCACTTGTTTAATTTTTTTTAGAGTTCTGATTGTCCCACATGAAACGTCACAGTCTGATTGTCCCACATAATTTTATGAAGTAATATTTTCTTTAGATAAACAAGGTATCTGTTGTTAATTTTGCTAAATAAACACAATTAATCTCCGGCGCAGAGATCACATATCCGTTCCGTTCAATACTTTGTAACACTACACTCCATATGACCTCTGCCATACCTTTTTTTGCGTACTTTTTTGTTCCCAATCTCTAATCAAAATCTACATTACTGTATATTTAATTAAGATACTTTTATGGAAAAAAACAAAGAATATGTTTATTAACGTAATACTAAAAGTTGCATTTTCGTAAGAGATTAAATTTCTTTCGTAAACACAGCCGGTTTTATAGTATAAGTGAATAAAAATTTATAAAATTTAAACATAAGCTTCAAGACCTTAAAAGAAAGGTTGAGATTGATTATAGGGGTTTTGGTCCAAACAGTTTTTGAAAAAGGGCCCAGAAAGGGGCTCAAATACATCTTTTAAGCAGTTGATTTTGGTTTTGGCTCAATCACTTTAGAATAAGTAAAAATAGAAATCTATGAAATTTAAAGGCAAGGTTTATGACCACAAAAGGAAGGTTGGGATTGATTTGTGGGGTTCGGGTCTCAAAGATCAGGAATTATATAGGGTCAAAAAAGGGGCATAAATAAGCAATTTTGTTGGTTTTCACTCAATAAACTTAAGTATAAGTAAATAGAAATCTATAAAATTTAAACACAAGGTTCATGACCACAAAAGTTAGGTTGCGATTTATTTTTGGGGGTTTTGGTCCCAACAGTTTATGAATAAGGGACCAAAAGGGTCCAAAATTAAACTTTGATCTAAAATTGAAATATATTTGCTTAATTTGATATGCTGAATCTTACTGTGTAATTAGATTTTTATTTTTTTTAATTTTGGTCCTGTTTTCAAACTGGTAGACGAACATTAAGGTCCAAAGGGTCCAAAATTAAACTTAGTTTGAGTTTATCAAAAAATAATTTCTTTGGGTTCTTTGATATGCCAAACCTAAACATGTACTTAGATTTTCGATTATGGGCCCAGTTTTCAAACTCGTCTAAATCGAGGTCCAAAATTAAAAAAAAATTGAATATATGGATATACATTGAAGACTAAAAGGTTCAAAATGGAACTTTATTAGATTTCTTCAAAAACTGAATTCTTGGGGTTATTTCATAGGCTGAATCTAACAATGTATTTTGATTTTGGATGTTGGACAATAATAGGTAAATTTCCAATTCAATTTAAGACCACATTCATTCTGTGTCAGAAACCTGTTTTGTGTCAACTATTTATTCACAATCCAAATTCAGAGCTATATCAAGCTTGAATGTTGTGTCAATACTTGCCCAAATGTTCAGGATTGGACATCTGGGGTCTTATACAGCTGTTCCCTGCAGAGCATATGGTTAAAGTTATACTATTTTATTATTTTAGCTCCTTAGTCTAGTTTGTACAAATTTCTAAATGTTTAGGATTAAGATGACTTTTAAATTTGCAGCAATATTAATTTGAGTCAAATAAGGGTCTTTTATGCCCCTACTCCTTTGAGATATTGAATAAAGTGTTGACATTGAAACGGCTGGATTGACAAACAATGGCATACCATGTATATCCCTTATCTTAATAAAAACCAGAAATTAAAAAGATTTTTTTTTTTTTATTATACTTTCAGATCACAATTATGTTAACCTGATCATAGAAACATGAGAAGCATTACAAACCTGCATAGATTATACACACAAATGGAATAGACTCACTTTAAAAGAACTTACAAACAAGACTTAAGAACTCATAAAAAATGATTCATGTTTCAATGAGTGAATTGGAGTGATTCATCCAAATTTGTGTGCATTTAATACATGTATTAATTACAATGAATTTGCTGTTTTGAAAATTTTGTATGTCTTCTTAAATCTATCATGAACATATTGTTGTTAGAAATTAAAATATAAATAAAGAATACATTTTATCAGTTTTAGCCAAGTAGTATGGAAATATGAATGTCCTTCACATTGTTTACATTTTTAAAACTTCCCAAAAAGCCTTTGCTTTATACTACTCATAACTTCAGTAATGTACAGATAAAACTGATTTGAGATTTAAGCATATGAATTTAAGGAAATAATTGGTATGAGTCAATTGGACAGCATTCCAAAACACAAAAATCTGAATAAAATCCTTCAGTTACAAATAAAGATCTGCCATCAACAAAAAGAAAGCAGTAATAACAGTTGTCTTGCAAATAAATTATAATTGGTTAAATGCATCTCACACCGGATACATGTACATCATGTCTGTGCTGGATTAAATGGTTGTATTGATGCATGAGAAAGTACAGTATTATTACCTTTTACAATGACAATTATTTCATGACCCCACACAATGAACTTGCAGAGGGGGATAATGTTTTTGACCCATGCATTTGTCTGTCTGTCATTCCTGGTCTTCAACAACTCGTCATCACAACTCCTCTGAAACACACTTGTAAGAGAACTTCATATAATTTTATAGATGTGCATATCAACAGGAAATTGTGATTCAATTCTTTTTCTAGAAGTTATTCCCCTTTGAACTTATTGGCCTCAATTATACTTCTACAATATAGTTTTTCATTGCAAATTCTATGAAACCTCACAAGAGAATCTTATTAAGCTTTGTAGACAACAGGGACATAATAGGTAGATGTTTGTCCAGTGACAATGTGGGGACAAGTATGTGAATGTGCTGACAATGGTTTTTGAATTTATTCTGAATTCAATATGGCATGTAAAATGTTAAACTAGATGATAAATTTAAGCTGATGTAGATTCTAGGTTTTGTTGGCTTACTGAATAAAAAATATGAGATGTGTTTGTTGCTAGTGAGACATTATTTTTTTAGCAGTGATATAATGGATCCAGAATTTGTTTCAACTTGAAATAATAACAATTGATTAACAGTACATACATTCATCACTGGTTTTATAAGTGCACATAACTCCAATATCAATTATTGATAATGCCAAGAGTATCAGGACATAATTTGGGTGTAACATCTACCAAGGTATCTGCTAGCTTAAAACCCAGGCCCCAATCATGTATATTAAATAACAGACATTGGTCAATTTCTTCATTTCTAAATTTTTTCTTTTTGCAAAAACTTTGGAACACAGGTACAATTTGCTGGGTTTACTTTTTATCTATACAAAAACCGAAAAAAATACAAGGGTAGAACCCCCTTAGAAACTGTGTTTCAAATCATTGTATCAATTTAATACAATGATTTGAAACACATATAAGACTTTCACTTGCATCATACATGTACTTTGTTTCCACTTAATTTGTCTCCTCAGTGGCGTATCCATATGGCGTATCATAAGGGTCAAAAGTATATTTTGTTGCAAAAGCTATATCTTCAATTGCAAATGCTATATTAAATACTGCAAATGCTATATAATTAGTGCAAATGCTATAATAAATACTGCAAATGCTGTAATTATTATAGCAAAAGGTAAATTACCTGTATTTGTAGCAAATGCTGTTTACTTATGTATCAAAAGGCTCAAAAGTATATAATGGTGCATTTGCCATCACAAATGTAGCATTTGGACTTATAAGTATAGCATTTGCACTAATAGTTTTAGCATTTGCCATCATAGATGTAGCATTTGGACTAATAAGTATAGCATTTGCACTAATATTTATAGCATTTGCACTAATTAAAATACCATTTGCACTAATATTCAGTTACCATTTGCAGTTTAATAATATAGCATTTGCAATAGTTCAAATTATTTAAATTTTCAAGAATTATGGAAACGCCTTGTTTTTTCTTTTTACTTGAGACTCCACCTATTTCTAAATTTACCTCAGCCTCTTTTTAATAAATTACATGTTTGACATTGCAGAATAAGAACTCTTCTGACATTATTCCTGTAAAATTGGTAAACTTCTACAACATGTGCAGCGTTTTTTCGTTAATGGCGTATACAAATAATTTGCACGGATTTCTGAGCGTATTTCAAAACATTTTTAATGACAAAGAACGTGCTTTAGACAATGGCGATGCTTCCATTCATTTTCTGGATGATGCATTGTAAATAAAATTTTCAAAACATCTTTTTGAGCAAGTAAAATACATAAAAACTACTCATTGAAGTATAATTACTTCGAAAAGGAGTTATAAAAGCTTGAATTTTAAAATTAAAAGGTCTATAGTAGAGGGTTAAGTATGTTTTTATTTTTTAAATATAACGTCCATAGTAGGGGGGTCAATGTAAAATACAGGGGTCGCCCCGATATTCCGACACCTCATTAGTCCGACACTCCAATAGTCAAACAAAGTTTAATAACTATACAGTAATAGAAAATCTTCTTCATGAGGGTGTGGATGGTGTTAACGGAACAGAGAATAATGGGTGAACAGATACAGAATAGAGAAAAAAGGACAAAGAAATAAAGAAAAGCATTTAATAAGATGCTAAAATATAAATAAAAATGACCAAATTAAAGTATACAGAAATGTATGACTCCCCTTCAAATCCAGACCCTCCTTCGTAGAATCGTTGTTGACATGGAATTTGAACTACTCTTTTTTATATTAGAATACCACAACAGATACATGTAATACCATACCATCTATCTGGTATTACTATGAAAGATATACCATGACTCGAGAACCTTGCAAGATTTGATAAACATATACAAAATGTGATCTATATGGGAACACGTTGTACTAAGAAGGATATGTCAATAGATGTGGAGATGTCTCTTGTCATAAAGAATAGTGTTCACATTATTAGGTCTCGGACACAGTGTAAAAACTGTAAAAAATGTCATTTTACTATAAAGTGGGACTATTGTCTATTGTATCGAAACATTAATATTTACATTCATCTATTATACTATTCACGAAACAAAGATCAAAAACTTTAAAACAAACAGACAGCTATCGAATTGTTAATTAATAATACGCTCACAAATAGGCAAGTTTAAGTTTAAACTGTGACATCGATAGTAAAATTATCTGTCGGTGACAATTTTTCTATACAAACAAGTGTGGACACAGATCAGTGTGAATAGTACGTTTGGATGTTTGACAATGTTTTCTGACAAAAAGAGTTTTCTGGTTGTCCGCTTTGGGTTCTATGTTGAACTGTTGTGCCCAGCGACAGCCAACCTGTACCAAACACTGAAAATGATAGTCGTACATTCAATATTGTGTTTTACCGTGATCTATATATATAAGAAGATGTGGTATGCGTGTCAATGAGACAACTGTTACTCTCCATCCAAGTCACACTTTGTAAAAGTAAACCATTATCAGGTAAATCAAGCCTGTCATGAAAGAGACACTACTTTTAATCAGTGCTGGCCGATCATATATTTTATTTAGCTAGACATTGCTTTTAATATTAAATCCACATATTTGGAAGAGATATATAGCTGCGTTTTTTCATGTAAGTTATTCGACAAAACTTCACAAATAGATATAGGAAAATGTGGTATGAATGCCAATGAGACAACTCTTCATACAACTAAAAATGTATAACAGTTATAGCTCAAGGGACGACCTTCAACACGGAGCCTTGGCTCACACCGAACAGCAAGCTATAAAGGGTCCCCAAAATTACTGGTGTAAAACCAACTGTCTAATCTATATAAAAACCAGAAACGAGAAACAATTATGAACCACATAAACAGACGACAACCATTGATCCACAAAGTGTGTTCGCTACTCTGCATCTCAACTATTCTAAATCATGTATTAAACGTTGTTTGAGTAAATATATCCCACTATTTTCACTAATACATATCTACCAACCAACCTTGATAAATTGCATTATCTGTTCTTAGTCATTCGATGGACAAGGTCAATTGATTTTAATATATATTTACAATGCAAGTGGATATAGAAATATGATCATTTGGTCTTCTTCCGAATGGCAGTAAACCCTTGCCAAAGTTGAACGTCCATTTGGTTGTGCGGGATGCAACAACAAATGTCATACAGAGTGGTATATATAGAGAGTAACACGCTCTCTGCAGGTTTAGAACCATTGCAACAACTTCTTGAGGGGCTGTCGGTGATTTTTGTCTGAGTATATTGGAGTTGATACACATACTTATTGCAACTGCTCAGTTATCCTTGTTCTTCTTTCGTTGTTTGTGTGTCCACTGTCCTTCTGTGGTGTTCTAGTTCGCTGTTTTTTTTTTATCTTGATCTATTTTCTTTTTACTAGATCTTCGGTTTCCACCCGAGTTTCGTTTCAAGGGATTGATTCATCACTATTAACTACACAAATAAAAATATTCGAGTTGGAAAATTCTATGTACCCGCCTTCTTTGGTCGTAACATTTTCTACCCTTGTACATGTATCACTCATCTGAGTTTTATCTAATTTTGTAGCGAACATTAGCGACTAATGTAGCGTCAGCGAAAAATGATAAAATCAGGAGACAGTTTCAAACCCAGGACCTTAAAAAATTAGATGTGGACGAAATATGTGCTCCAAAAAGATGAGCGATTCCAGATTCTGTCAATTTATTAAGACACCCAACCGTGCGATTTGATGAATATCGTGGTGACCAATCAGACATAGATGACAACACTCAATTTAGGGGTTCCGATTTTATATCGCGAACTTATTTTAAAATTCCCCAAAACATGCTACTTTTATACTGGTTGGGGGAGGGGCAAGGCTTATAAAATACATATAATAACATAAGTTACAAATGCAAGTATGACAGACACGAACCAACGACAACCACTTAACTACCAGCTATACTGACTTTGGACAAGTGCTTTAAGAATGTGGCGGGGTAAGTTATTTGAAGGCACCAACCCTACCCAAACCTGGGAAAATGGTGTAACAGCACAACATCCTGAAAACAAACTATATCAAGAATGTGTCCATAGTACACGGATGCCGAAATCACACTATCACTTTCAACTTAATAAGAAAAACTACCTTCACCAAAAACTTCACCCTGAAGCGGGACAGACGGACGGACGGACAGACAGAAGTAAAACAGTATACCAACACAGAGGGTATAGATTGGGTCAACAGTAAGATCAATCTAATAAAATTGCATTAAGATATTACAATACAAGTATAATATAGTTGTTCCGGACCATATGAGTATTTGGACCATACGCGTATGGTCATGACCATATGCGTATAATCATATGGTCCGACCATACGCGTATGGTCTGACCGTACGCGTATGGTCGGACCATATGAGTATATACTCGTTTGGTTATAAACGGGCCGGACCATATGAGTATTTGGACCATATAGGTATTTTTTTCAATAATATACTTGAGAAAACTTTATAAAATAACAATGATTGCTACATGAAATTGTATTATTTACAATTCAAATAACATTAAATAGTGAAGCCAAAGTTAGTTTTCATCGCTAATTGTATTCTTGCATGGATGCGTAGGGTTACCTTTACATCAACACGGTACCATAGCTTTTCCTGGGTCCTGGGTCATTCCGATGTGTCTAAGGTGAAAAAGCTCTAGATCTCCAATATCGTAACATCATCATGACGGAAGTACATCATATCACCAGACAACTTTAAAAAATAAACTAGTGTCCTTGCCGGTGATGTCATTCATTTTTTTAAACAAAAGTATAAAAAAATTATGAACATTGCATTGCTAATGCTAATCATATAAAGTTTCAAAAGTAAGCAATTTATTAAACTCTTTATCCTGTCGACTTTTGCGTCAGGTTATAGTAAAACGGTTGACTTTTTGTGTAACAGTTCATTCAAATATTTTTGGAAGTTATCTTCCGAGGTCGACATTTTGCCATGCATTCACTCGTAATAACATATCGGTATTAAATGAAACAATATGTACTTACTATAGTTTTGACTAGTGATAAAATTTACTGTGTGAAACTGCTTATTTTATTTTGTTAATCTTGTTATTACTAATTTTAAATGAAAAAATGACCTTTGGTAGTGTCTTTTTAATGACGTGACAACTAGACGGGTTACATAAAGAGGTTTAATAGCATAAATGTACATGTTAATTACCCCGACCATACGCGTACGGTCCGACCATACGCGTATGGTCGGACCATATGAGTATATACCCATATGGTCATGACCATACGCGTATGGTCGGACCATATGAGTATATACCCATATGGTCATGACCATACGCGTATGGTCCAAATACTCATATGGTCCGGAACATAGTCATTATTATATCACCATACGCCTCAGTCAGAGTCGGAGCCAAAACAAAATAGAAATAACAACTAACATATTCGTGTATCAAAGACGGTGACGAAATGTCATCATTTCTTAATTGCGATAATGGAGTTCGGCAAGGAGAAAACCTTTCACCTTGCAGTGTATTTTTAAAAAAGAAGATGTGGTATGATTGCCAATGAGACAAGTGTCCACAAGAGACCAAAATGCTACAGACATTTTACAACTGTAGGTCACCGCACGGCCGTCAATGATCTTGAAGACTTATTTTTAGAGAACGATGTTTCCCACTTGCAATGTCATAAGCCAATTGTCTATGATCTATCAAAGCTCTGTTAGCATTTGAATTTTTTTGTCTAAATGTTGTACCATAAAATGTTCTCAAATCGAACGAATCCGAATTGCATAAGTTTAAATGGATTGAACATGTTTTATCCATAGTTGACAATACTGGATATAGCTTCATATGAAACACTCAATCATTTTTGTAAGGTTTTGACGGTCGTTGTTCTTATTACTTGGAAAAAAAAAACATCATTTTAACTGAAAACTATCCCCTTTTTGGTTCACCTGGCCCAAAGGGCCAAGTTAGCTTTTCCCATCACTTGGCGTCCGTCGTTAACTTTTACAAAAATCTTCTCCTCTGAAACTACAGGGCCAAATTTAACCAAACTTGGCCACAATCATCAAATGGGGTATCTAGAATAAAAATGTGTCCGGTGACCCGACCAACCACCCAAGATGGCCGCCATGGTTAAAAATAGAACATAGGGAGTAAATGCAGTTTTTGGCTTATAACTAAAAAAACAAAGCATTTAGAGCAAATCTGACCAGGGATAAAATTGTTAATCAGGTCAAGATCTATCTGCCCTGACATTTTCAGATGAATCGGTCATTCCGTTTTTGGGTTGGTGCCCCTAAATTGGTAATTTTAAGGAAATTTTGCTGTTTTTGGTTATTATCTTGAATACTATTATAGATAGAGATGAACTGCAAACAGCAATAATGTTCAGCAAAGTAAGATCTACAAATAAGTTTCATGACCGAAATGGTCAGTTGACCCTTTTAGGAGTTATTGCCCTTTATAGTCAAATTTAAACAATTTTTCTTAAATCTTAGTTATCTTTTACAAAAATCTTCTCCTCTAAAACAACCTAGCCAAATCAATCCAAACTTAGCCACAATCCTCTTTGGGATATCTAGTTTAAAAATTGTTTCCGGTGACCCGGACATCCAACCAAGATGTTCGCCACAGCTAAAAATAGAACATAGGGGTAAAATGCAGTTTTTGGCTTAGAACTCGAAGACCTAAGCATTTAGAGCAAATCTGACGAGGTTTATTTGTTTATCACGACAAGATCTATCTGCACAAAAATTTACAGATTGATCGGACAACCTGTTGCTGGGTTGCTGTCCCTGAATGGTAATTTTAAGGAAATTTTGCAGTTTTTTGTCATTATCTTGTATATTATTATAGATAAAGATAAGCTGTAAACAGCAATAATGAACAGCAAAGTAAGACCTAAAAATAGGTGAACATGACCAAAATAGTCAATCAACCCCTTAAGGAGTTATTGTCCTATATAGTCAATTTTTAACAATTTTCACTAATATTTTCCACTAAAACTACTGGACCAAAATCAATCTAATTAAAATATTGATCTCTGATTACGTTATACTGCATATGAGATCTAACAACTATCAATAGAGGTTTCGCTTTTGTGACCTTTTTTTTTTACCCTAGAAAGTATTTATATTGACCAATCAAAATCGTCCAAATGAAAAAATGAAAATACTTAAAAAGTCACGTGAGAAAAAGTCAGAAGTGAAACTACATATTGATAGTTGTTAGATCTCATATGCAGTATAACGTAATCAGAGATCAATATTTTAATTAGATTGGACCAAAATCATTATAGATAGAGATAATTGTAAGCAGCAATAATGTTCAGTAAAGTAAGTTGTACAAACACATCACCATCACCAAAACACAATTTTGCCTTGAATCCATCTGCATCCTTTGTTTAATATTCACATAGACCAAGGTGAGCGACACAGGCTCTTAAGAGCTTCTAGTTGTAAAGTCGCATACGTGTAGTCGAAAAAATCATTTAATGATATAGATTTCCACTTTTTGGATGAAAATTGAAAAAGGAGGAAAAAAGATTCAAACTGTCGATCGTTCTTCAGTAAAAAGGGTATTTATTCAAATTGGAATTAGATATTCAATTTTGTTTTTCCTTGAAAACGACATGCGACCTTTTATCTTGATTTTTAAAGTACTGCACCATGACGACCAAAATAATCTCAAAGTGATTTTTTTTATTATCAGATGTAAATGCTGTATGTGTGTGCACCAAAACCGGTCATATGATTTTTAAAAAGCGTAAAACTTTTATATATTAATTGAAGTTGCGAAAATAAGGTCCACATTAGTCAATAATTATATATATTGATTTCTCTAATTCTATGGAAATTTATTCCTTTCCGAACCCTGATTGTATAAAAAAAAAAATTAATCAACGTGTGGTTGCTGGTGATCTCAATAGATCATTGGATGATTTTAAGGGTCATGACCTTTTTAGCCTAACTGGATGAATCAAAATTTGATAACAGGTGTTAATGAAATTGACAACTTCGTGCAATGTGAAAGGCACTCGAAGGGGATTTTCGGTAAACAAAAAAATAAGAAAATGTCTTTTTAATCATTAGAGAAACAGATTCTTACATAGTTACTCATGGATTATCGGATTTATCCAATCTCGATAGTTAAATTATAAATTATAAAAGGCGGCTCGGACTTCAAAATTGATAATTTAACTATCTCGATTGGATAAATCCGATAATCCACTGGTATCAATGTAAGAATCTATATATATCTATGGCTATATGTATCAAAATTATATGATCTATAAGATATTTATTCAGTCATTTTTTATATATATTTATCATATATTTAGTACAAAATACAGCTATTTTGTATATCTAATAAAGGTTCGTTTTTCCAGTCTGTATCACGTACCCTGTATCGCATACCCCGTATCGCATAGCTAAACCCGTATCGCATACCCCGTATCGCATGGTATAACCCGTATCGCATACCTTTTTCTTTTTTCTTTTTTTTTTTACATATTGGTATGTTACGTCACGAACGGCAAGTTTTCATATTGTATGTGACGTTACGAACATCAAGTTTTTACAACATATTTTTTGGCACACTAAATGCAACTATAAAAAATACTAAACACTCAATTAAATACAATAATAAACAAAATATTTTCAAAACAATTGTAAGGTAATCCAGGTGCTTCGTATAAATAATTGAGCAGTTATTTTAAAGCTTTGAAACAAAACAAAAGCAGAACTGAAGGTAACCCAGTGCTATGAATCAGAAAACAGTTTATACAATTTAATACTCTTCTGTTGAAATATATGATAAAGCGTATAATACATGGCAAAATCCGTATCACATGCCGTATCACCCTCGACCAATATCATCCCTCGGGCCTTAAGGCCCTCGGGCTAATATTGATGTCTCGGGATGATATGACATATGATACAGATTTTGCAATGTATTATTCTCTATATATTATCATTATTATTATCAACTTTTATAATCATATATATTGTATGTTTCTCGTCATTAAAGATTTTCTTTATATACTGTAAATAGTATTTTATTTCATATCATTTAGGGGACAACCATTTGATATTCTTGGGGGGGGGCAGGATGATTTGTTTTTGATCATTTATTTATATTTTTAAACAAAGAGGAAAGACTATTCATTTTCTGCACTGTTGAAGCAAGATTTTTCAGTTTCATTAAAGCAAGGGACTGATTATTCATTTTCACAACTATATTTATGATATGCAAAATCATACAACTTTTAAAAGATTTGTTTATTATAAATAATACATGTATAGTCAAGTCAGTATGTATCATTTAATCAGAATTAATCATTATTCTCTAGAGAAATGAATCTTTCATATCCCCAACTGCATATTACATGTACTGCATACATACATAGTATTAAAGTTTGGTGGTAACTACCCTCTTATAAAAGTCTTTGAAAACATATTTTGCTGTGCGGAGGGTTTTGGAGTCACTGAAGGCCAAAGAAGCTTTAAGAACAAATGATGCAAAATCCTGCTTTCTGAGTGTTCAGAAGAAATATTCATAACTTTGAAAATGCAATGTTTTGTTTTAATCATTTCTTTTTGACAATATTTTGGTCTCGAAGCAAAATGTATAAATTTAGTTTCAGACTTAAGTTTCTAGGGACAACATCAAAAGACCAATGTGCATGATAAAGCAAAAAAGGAAATTCACATAGTTAAGTCTGTGGCTGCTGTTTTTTTTAAACTCATGATCAAGTTTATAACAAACAGAATACAGAGGGACAATCAATGAACAAAAGACAAATAAATAAGAAACATTGATCCCGAAAAATCAGGGTTACATCTGAGGGAAAATTAAACTTGCTTCTTGCAAGGCACTCACTTTGAACACAATTTGATATGGAGACAAGCATTTGGTTTTGAAATTTCCTACATGAGGCATTTGTCTCAATGTAGTTACGGCCATAGGCCTGTTAAAATAAAAGTGAGGTAAGGTTTCCTGAGACAATATATCTCAAGTTGAATGAAACCAATTTTAAGACATTTCAAGTATATTTAAATAATATTTATACTTTTATTATAAAAAAAATTGTGATGTGTTTCCCGATTTTTTGGGGGAAAAATAAATTATGAAGGAATCTGGTGCAATCTCATACTTTCAATTAGACCTGCTGAGTTATTTATTTTCAATACATTGTAAGTCCAGTAATTTATTTTCAAACTATCACATAACAAACCATTTATTTTTGTTATTATCAAGGCTGAGTTTAGTCCTATAATATAAGACTCTGAAGGTTCATATCATTTACATTCAACGTTTTTTATCGGATATTTTTTTTTTACTATCAATGTTGAACCTTTTTAACAATTAATACGGTAAGAAGTTACTTTCATTCATATTTAGGTTGTTCCTAATAGTTTTATTTGTTTTGGCAGTGGATTATTAATTTAAATTTTTGCTACGAGAAAAAATGACAAATTTTATAAGACTCTGAGGTTCAACATTGATAGTAAAAAAAAAATATCCGATAGAAAACGTTGAATGTAAATGATATGAACCTTCAGAGTCTTATATTATAGGACTAGGCTGAGTTATTTATTTTCAGAATTCTCCATAAATACCATAAGATGTAGAAATGTTTAAAGTTTAATTGACCTGACGGGTTAAAATGCACACATAATATACACATGTTACAAGAAACATAAATACATGCACTTGTTAAAATGATTATATCATTAAAGGGCAACTAAAAAAAATCACTAAAGACTGCGATTGGGCATCTTTGTTAATATATGTATTACATGAATAAGGCCATTAGTTTTCTCGTTTGAATTGTTTTACATTGTCTTATCGGGGCCTTTTATAGCTTTATCGCACGATACTGGTGTCACCTAACGTTACAAACTCAAAGACGTAAGACAAAATAAAAACGTTGGAATGCATGTTGTTCAGATGGCTTTTTACAATAAATTTTAAAGGATTGATTTTTTTCCTAAGAAGGATTTTTTTTCTTAGATAAAATATGTTAAGCTTTAGTTTTATTAACAAATCAAAAATAAAAAAGTAACTTGAATTGAAACCATTTAATATATACATTTTAATTATAAGAGCAATCGCTTTCTTTTTATGGAATAACTATGCACTGCAAATGCATTCATTTTTGCACTCCAGAATGTCAAGGCAAAAGGACTACGGCATATCTAGCATGGCAGTTCTGCACAAATATATGCAAGGGAATTATGTATAGCGGGAACACTTATTACAGCTGGTTTTTTTTCTATTAATTTGTATTATAGCGGATTCGACTATTATAGTCCGGAAAACACTTCAGATCCGCGAGGAAATCTCTCTCCCACCCCTTCTTTGTGAATCGGTACAGCTTCAAAATAAAACATTAATTTTAAAGTTTCCTTATTAAGCAACAAAATAAAATAGCCGTATTCCAAATCGTCTGTGAAAACCGCAAGCATGACAACTAGACGGAACGTTAGAAGCATATTTTATTAAATAACGTCAAAATCGTATGTGGGGACATTGTATCGGACATTTTAGTTTTATATGATATCTCGTATACTAGATTTAATTTATGGGAATTTGATATCAAAATAGAGATAAATTTTTGTACTTTTATCTATTATAAAGTTTTTTATGTAGCAAATGGCACTGTATGAAATAAACATCATGAAAAAACAGAAAACGTTACCCTACGTTTAATATTGTTCGAAGGGGACAAAATGTCGGACATTGCTAATCAACTGGAGTAAAAAGAATTTGTTTTAAAAATTCCTGTTTATTGCATGAGGCAAAATTGTGATCTTTGTACAAAATATTAGTATAAGAATTATTTACTTTCGAAATGGGGATTGCTCTGGAATTCTCTTTTTTGGGACAATTTAAAAAAAAATACGGCAACCTTTCGTGCATGGGTACATAATTTGTATCATCTTGATCCCTTTTTCTTATATTTCCGTCTTTTCGAGAGATAAAAATCGACATTACGTCATCGCCCACTAATAAATTGCTTGTTCTAGACAAACTTTTATATCGTTTGTAAAAAAAAATCACATGTTTTTTACGGTATTCAGAATTTCACAAAACTAAAAGTGTAACGCGGGACAAGGAAATCATGTTGCAAAATAAAGGTTTTATTGAGTTTTGATTAATGAAAATGGTCTGTTACATATACAAAATTGCAATTATCTGAAAGAAGAGTTTAAAAGCTTTAAAATGATATACAACACTTTAAAATATCATTGTTTTTGTTTACAAATTAACAAGATGAATGTGTCTTGTCCGTAATTTCACCAAAGTAACACCAGTAGCGTGCGGTATGGGCTTTGCTCATTGTTGAAGGCCGTATGGTGACCTATGGTTGTTAATATTTGTGTCATTTTGGTCTTTTGTGGATAGTTGTCTCATTGGCAATCATACCACATCTTCTTTTTTATATTATCTTAATATTGTCTTAAGATACCTTCGATGCACATGCAGTCTGAGATATATCATAAGACTGTCTTAGGTCTGTCCTATAAGTTGTCCTAAGATATATTCTATGACAAATCTTAGGACACTTTTGATGTCACAGCCCAGGCCCCATTTCTCAGTCCCAGTTTAACTGTATATTATGTTTCATAAATAAAAATTGTGTTTATTAGTTTTATTACTGAAATATCTTTCCTCCATCAATAACTAGATTCCAAATTTATTGAATCGAGAAAAGGGTTAAAAGTCCCCCCCCCCCCCCCCCACCCCAACCCCGGTAAAAAGAAAGTACATAAATGGTCAGTGTCTGATATTAACAAAGTGTTACAAAAAGTTTCTGATCTTTGGCTAGTTTCGGGTATCATTCTGCAATTATTGACACTGCATAGATGACTGACTAACACACCTGCATTATAGAATTTTATAATTGGCAAGAATGTATAATAAAACTAATTCATTGTAATATTTATTATTCATTCATGCTATATTTCACCATTTCATAAAATAAGGTGGATTGTAACATAAATTGATTTTTTTCCTTTGATGTTTTTATGAAACAATTTGCTTAAAAGGTGTGGTGATGAAAAACCATGGTATATTATATGCAAATTGATGTTGTACCATACTTTGCTAATTAAATATACAACTCAACAAGAATCCAAAGGAAAAAAGGCGGAGCTTTAGCCATGGTATAACATATTCATTTTCATGTTATTCCATGGCTGAAGCTCCACCTTCTTTTTGAAAGGTATCCGCCTCTAAAATATTTAGGAAACTGTAAAACGTACTAAAAGGTCAAGATCTTCATTTTGTTTTCATTTTATAACACAACGCAATAATTTATGTGTACCACATCTCAAGAAACCTTTTTCAAACTATATAGGATTGTTACGAATTTCCTTAATTTTGGCAACAATTACTAAATGATTCCCGATTGATTCTTCTTTCAGTTTTGAAAAAAAATAAAACGTAAAAATATCATTTCCCTTGCGAAAATTCAATTAAATTTTGATTTAAAAAGGGGGTACCCATAGGCAAAGGAATAAATATCGGCTACAAATATCTGTGAAAAAAACATGATTTTTTATTTGGTGATCAATTAGGGGGACGTACACTTTCTACGCTCCCTGGATCCGCTACTGTTTAAATATAGTGTTATATGAATTAAAACTGTCTTCTAATAAATAATCTTATAATCGATTTAATAAAATAACGGCAGAAAAGCAGTTTGTACGAAAACTATAAATGTATAAATATGCATTTTTCAATGAGATGAAAATTCCGAAAAATATGATTAATTTGTATGACACCTTGAAAACAAACAAAAAATAATTCTTACCGTCATTAGAATAATTATTTAATCCTTGTCGCTGAAATCCGACTTTTTTTATTACCTCAGTCTGATGACATTATGAAATTACCTGCGCATACAATCATACACGGGGCGCAAAACTAATAAAAATCGGGAAAATCCAAAATGTTCTTTACTTTCTGCAAATTCAGGGGTTCTATTTACGTGAAATACACAGAAGATCATACAAGAGGCGCAAAAGTGACTTGCGCGAGCTTCCATTTCATTGGATAAAAAACTGTAACGTGATCAGTTTCCAATATTAGTTCAAGGTCTTGAAGCTGTCAATCATTTTATTTATATTACAAATGTTATATACCATGTGTCTTACTCATTAACATATTTAAACAAACTCATCCTTCGGTTCGGATTCGTTTGTTTAAATATGCTAACTCGTAAAAACCATGGCATATATAGTACTTATATATTCAAATTTATTCTAATAAGATATAATCATTTAGCAAAAAGTAGGAGGACCTATATATATATTGAAGATTAACCCATTTATTCTGAATGAAATTGCGAATGGTGCAAATGCTACAATTTGTTGCTTTTGCAGTAATTTACTTTTGACCCTTTTGATACGTGAGTTAATAGCAAATGCTACATTTAAAACAAAAATGGCATTTGCAGTTTTAATTTTTGCATTTGGTCTTACAATTGTCGCATTTGCATTTACAATTGTCGCATTTGCTGTTACAATTTGTAGCATTTGCAGTTACAATTATCGCATTTGCAGTATAATTTATAGCATTTGCAGTTACAATTATCGCATTTGCAGTATTTAATATAGCATTTGCAACAAAATATACTTTTGACCCTAATGATACGCCATAATATCCAGAACTTTTATCTGACTGACCAAAGGGAGCCCACTCCAGTCATGCTTCAGCGAATCCCTATAAAATCAACCATTTTTTTTTTCTCAAGAAAAGGGAGGGCCCCTGGATCCGCCTATGCTTCTATTTTAAAATATGTCTATCACGGCACTATGACATGTGAACAGAAGTGTGATTTTTGGGGGTTTCTTATGTATGAACCCGGCAAATTGTAACAAACCCATGTGGAGTACATAGAGCTATACTGAATGGACAACTACCATCCTAGACCAGGATAAAAAGTGCTAACCGAGTGATAAAATACTTGAAAGACTCAAGATTGCCGTAGCCTACATGTAGCCTGTCGGCAAAATTCATAGAATTTCTTCTTTTTTCGCTTCAAATATACTCCTCATAGTTACCAGGATTGAAATTTTGTGTTTGCGTCAGATGCACGTTTCGTCAAAGTAATTTTAAACTTCAATTTGGCGACAATCCTAGTTGAAGGAGATGAAGCGATAAGATGATTCTCATAATTTCCGCCATCGCCACTTTACCTCATTACTCCTAACCTTCCGCAAATATTTTTTTCGACAATCCTCGCTAAATTGTGTATCACGCAAGGGACTTTGCAGAGAATACCAAATGCTTGTCGGCCATGAGGAAATTTCCTCATGGAGTTAACCCGAATAATTCAGTCGTTATATTCCGCTGATCTACGAAAGCTACATAACCTCCTGTGGGAGAAAATCGGACACGCAAAGGGCTTGAATTATTCGAGTTATCATGGAGTCGGACAATGTGTGGCAGAGGTCATATTAAGTGCAGTATTGCAAAGCATGTATGGAACGGATATGAACTCTGCGCCGGAGATTGAAATAAACAAGAATCATTTCTGATTTATCAAATATATCTACAACGTATTATTTACAAATATGTGGTTATTTATAAAACAATGGTCAATACCGTAATTTTAATTTCATTTTCTCTAAATAAATTTAGAAATAATGCATACAAGTTTTAAAAAAAAAGGAGAAAAAAGATGTAAACTTATTTACATTCCACACTCATACACGAACTTGATCTCATTGTCTTTGCAATAAAGTGCATTCAGCAGGACTCGTCATCAACTATAAAGAAGAACCAGACTTCCATCAAGAATGAGAAAAGAGGGACGAAAGATACCAAAGGGACAGTCAAACTCGTAAATCTAAAACAAACTGACAACGCCATGGCTAAAAATGAAAAAGACAAACAGAAAAACAATAGTACACATGACACAACATAGAAAACTAAAGAATAAACAACACGAACCCCACCAAAAACTAGAGGTGATCTCAGGTGCTCCGGAAGGGTAAGCAGATCCTGCTCCACATGCGGCACCCGTCGTGTTGCTTATGTGATTACAAATCCGGTAAATAGTCTTATTCAATAGGTCAAATTCATGAAAGGGGAGGGGATTGTAGTTACGACGTAAGGAACATATCCGATATCATTTGTGAAACGGTTATTCCATAACGGTCAACCAACTCGTGATGGCTGGCGTCCGTAAAATTTACGAAGGGATGATTTCAACTTCACCATTTGGAACTCTTGGTTTAATAGCTTCCTTGTGAGCAGTAACCCTCTATCAAGAAAATCATGATAGGAAATTTTTTGTTTCAATCAGAATGATTCTTTACAAAGTAGGATTTATCCCTCCCTAAGACAAGATACTTGTATCTACGTTGGCCATTCTTTTTTATGAAGCAAAGTAATACCAACTCTTTTAATTTGTCTTTTAGTTTGGAATGTGGAATACTTGTGTAAAGAGTAGAAATTAAAGTCAAATGTTTTAATACTGTTACAAGATGAAAAAGAGTTAGATTGTATGTACTCTTAAACATCTTTGGAATTTTTAAGTATCCACATCTGATTTACGCCACCTCTAGAATAGGCAGTTTCACAATAACTTTGAAGCCCGTCTTTGATTGCTGATAAAATAGATGTTAATAATTTAGAAAGGGGTTTCGTGGAGCACATGGAAGACCCAGCAATATACCGTTGATTGTAAGGACACTTATGTAGTTTAGGTATCCAATACAGTGATGAAACATCCAGTTCTTCATCTTTGGTTGAAATACCAAAGGAACAAAGAACAGACCTTTGATTATCAAGGATTTCCTCTTTGGTAAGTGTCGTGAGGGTATATGTTGGGTTTCCAAGTGAATTGTCTATACCTAATTCGTTTATCAAGCAATTAATGTAATGACTTTTACAGACAAAAACGATGTTATTTGGGGCTTTGTCTGCGGGGACAACAACGTATTTATCATGAAGGTCAGATAGGTGTTTAGCAACATTTGGATCTTTGAAGATTGACGTAGCATGGGCATTGATGGACCCATTCAGTTTCTTAATTCTGATTTGTATTAACGACCTCACTGCCTTAATCCATTCGGATAGAGTGTCTACGTCTTCCTTCTCGCGCTTAGCCCATTGCCTGGCATAATCCTCGACTGAATCCATCAAAATTTTAAAGTTGTATTTCCAATTGATGGATTTAGGCTCACGATATTTCGGACCTTTCGATAACACTTTGCAATAAAGTGCATTCAGCAGGACTCGTCATCATCTATAAAAAAGAACCAGACTTCCATCAAGAATGAGAACATGTGGTATGATTGCCAATGAGACAACCCTCCACAAGAGCCCATATGACTGAGATATTTACAGCTACAGGTCACCATATGGCCTTCATCAATGAGCAAAGAGCATACCACAAAGTCAGCTATAAAAGTCCCTGATAGGAAAAATGTAAAACAATTCAAACTAGAAAAAAAATAATGACCTAGAATTTGTACAAAATAATGAACGAGCGACAAATATGTTACACAGCAACAGCAAAGACCATACCACAAAGTCAGCTATAAAAGTACTTGATAGGAAAAATGTAAAACAATTCAAACTAGAAAATAATAATGACCTAGAATTTGTACAAAATAATGAACGAACGACAAATATGTTACACAGCAACACACGACAACCACTAAATTACAGGCTGCTGACTTCGGACAGACACATGTAAAAGGTAGAGGGTTAAACTTAATTTAAAGCGCCAACCCTCCCACTTACATGAGACAGTGTTGCAACAGTATACAACATTAGAATAAACTATAATTCGGACAACAACGTGATATCATCCGATGGGTACAAACAGAAATACACCTAACAAAAACACAGAGTAAACGTGGATGGCTACTTGTTCATCCACACAACAAAGACACTAAGTACTGACCACAGAGTACTCGCAGTTACTAACAGCTAGTTCAAAGCCAATATTATATATAAAAAAATAATTAAAAAAATTATGCTGCTAATTACACCTAAGACTAAAATGTTAAACCATGTGTTTTTCTTCATATTTTATTAGTAACATTGATTAGAAACATGGGACTAACCTCTTCACACCATAAAAACAAATTAATCACTATCAAAACAATTCCCAATTGTCCCACATTTGAACTTCCCAATTGTCCCACATTTAAACTTCCAATTTGTCCAACATTTGAACTTCCCAATTGTCCAACATTTAAACTTCCAATTTGTCCCACATTTGAACTTCCCATTTGTCCCACATTTAAACTTCCAATTTGTCCCACATTTAAACTTCCCATTCGCCCCACATTTAAACTTCCCATTTGTCCCACATTTGAACTTCCCATTAGTCCCACATTTGAACTTCCCATTTGTCCCACATTTGAACTTCCCATTTGTCCCACATTTAAACTTCCCATTTGTCCCACATTTAAACTTCCCATTTGTCCAACATTTAAACTTCCCATTTGTCCCACATTTGAATTCCCATTAGTCCCACATTTGAACTTCCCTATTGTCCCACATTTAAACTTCCCTATTGTCCCACATTTAAACTTCCCATTTGTCCCACATTTAAACTTCCCATTTGTCCCACATTTAAACTTCCCATTTGTCCCACATTTGAACTTCGCTATTGTCCCACATTTCAACTTCCCTATTGTCCCAAATTTAAACTTCCCATGTCCCACATTTAAACTTCCCATTTGTCCCACATTTAAACTTCCCATTTGTCCCACATTTGAACTTCCCATTTGTCCCACATTTGAACTTCCCTATTGTCCCACATTTACACTTCCCAATTGTCCCACTTTTGAACTTCAAAATTGTCCAACAATCATATTCCCGATTTTCCCACAACATTTCTTAACTTTTTTACCTGTAATTTCAAAAAGTGGGAAGTCACCAACACAGTGTGTCGTCGCCACCAGAAATTGTGAACCAACGAAACATAGAGAGAGGAAAACTGATGACTTGACGTAAATAGCTATAATAGTTAAATGTATTACATGATTATTTTTTCATTTTCCCCCCAAATTGCAGGTAAGTGATTTTTGTTTTTCAAATATCAATTTCATGTACTGATTCAATCGGTGACAATTGCACAAGAAACTGTTTTCCTATGCTGACAAGTTTTCACGTCGAATGAAAACACAGAACACAGAAATTAAGTTTAAAAAGAAGAAAAATAGAAAATAGACAATTCTTATAAGTAAACTTTAGTAAAAGGGCTACATTTTTGTTACAATTGTTTAATAAATTTTGGAAAAAAGAATGACTGTGTACTTTTCAGACAAACATAGCCTCAATCTGCATTAAAACTTTGCAGGTTTAAAAACACATAAAATCATCTGCAATAAAGTTTTGGGGGTTATGGAAAATTGAATGTATCGTATACTCTATATTTTATAATTGCCGTAAAACAATGTTAAAAATGCATTTTATTCGTTTAATATATTATATTATGAAAATTGTGTTTTTGTCTTACCTATTTCAAAGGGATGTTAACAGATTTCCAAGGTATCATGACATTATACTAAAAAATCAATGAAACAATCATCATCTTTTGATTTGTTATTTTCTTTTAAACTCCTGCTGATTTAATCAGTACAAGATGTACACGACACGTCTCTATTGACAAAACGTTGTGATTGATTAAGATAGTAGGTATCATCTGGTAGTTTTATTGTTACGACTATTATATTAATACGTAAGATTGATTCAATTTATATTTATCATTGCCATATAAGAGAGACTACTCAAATACTTTATACTGACTGCGAGAGGGCTGTAAGGTCAGCCAAGGTCGTTATAATATTCCATCATCATCAACTTTATGATTGATTGATTATTGGTGCTAAACGAAAATTGTGTGCTCTTTATTGGTTAAAACAACATACTTATGAATGGCTAAGTTTTACCTTTTAAGAAGTGGTCAACAGATTTTTTTATATTATCAAAATCTTCATAAATGTACCAATATTGAATTATTGACCCTAGGAAATATTAAACGGTATCTTTTCTTTTTAATATTCTTATCAAAAGTATTTAATTCAATCGGAATCAAAGAAATATATACAAATTAGATACCATTGAGATGGGAGCCATCTCTGTGGGCCCCGCTGTCAATAACGTGGGGTAAATAAGTTGTATGGATAATCTGATATGAAGCATTATTTGAAGTTATTACATAAGGGGACGACCATTTGATATTCTGGGGGGGCCAGGAGGATTTTGAAAATAAATAACTCAGCCTTGATAATCACAAAAATAAATGGTTTGTTCTGTGGTAGTTTGAAAATAAATAACCTGACTTGCAATGTATTGAAAATAAATAACTCAGCATGTCTATAGCTTCTTGTGCCTTCAGCGGTTCCAAAACCCTTCCAAATTTTTTTGCCTCGCTCCGCTCGGCAAAATATGTTGGACAATACTTTTCAAAGAGGCTAGGTAAAACTATGTATGTATGACATACATGTATATTGTTTGGGAACATAAATGATTCATTATGTATTATGTGAAGAAAATTATAAAATACTTAAATAAAATCTAATTATACAATTGTCTTTTATAATATTATTACTATGTATTTATGTTTCGTTCGTCCTGTATCACGATGTATTATCTTAAAATGTTTGTATATTATATTGTTCTCTTCTACACATGCAAGTATGTGTCTGAGGTTATCATGGTTATGAATGAAATCTTGAATCTTAAAATTTCTGCAGGGGATAATGATCTTTTCTGATTAAATGGTACATTATGACTTGACTATGCATGTATTATTCATACATGTAACTAACAAATATCTAAAAAAATATATGTTTTCAAATATCATTAATATTGTTGTGAAAATGAATAATCAGTCCCTTTCCTTAATGAAAATGAAAAATCTTGCTTCAATAGTGCAGAAAATGAATAATCTGTCCTCTCAGGTTACAAAAATAAATAACCGATCAAAAACAAATCCTCCTGCCCCCCCCCCCCCCCCCCCCCCCCCCAGAATATCAAATGGTCGTCCCCTAGTCTCGTGTGTGGTTTTATTCTAAGATTTTAAGTTAAAACTAATAAATATTCTCAACTTACTTTCATAGTATAATAGTGACATGACTGCATGATGTGAACTCATTGTTGACTACTCTAAGGTGACTTCTGGATACTAGTATATGGATTGATTTTTGAACAATATGTTTAGAGGTGCTGCCCAATTGATATTTGTCACATATTTTTAGAATTATGCCTTCAATATATTATGACCCACCAAGTATAAAGTATGAAATATTAACGGTTCTCGAGAAGTAGAGCGGACACAATTTGTTAAGAACAACGAACGGATGGACAGACTGACGGACTGACCTTTGACCTAGGATGCTTACATTATGACATATTCTCTGGTGTTGGTCAATATATATGTTAAGTTGAAAATGTTTGTCAGGTATAAAGTATGAAATAATAACAGCTGTCCTCTCAAAATATAGTGTGGATCAAATTTGTTAGCGATGGACAGACCAACAGACAGACAGCCTTTGACCTAGGAAGTTGTACATGCATCATGACACACCCTCTGGTGTTGGTTAAAATGGATGTCAAGTATAATATTTGAAATCATAACGGTTCTTAAGATATAGAGCGGACACAATCTTCACCACAGGACACAGGGTTGTCAACTGAAACCAAAGTTTTTTTGACCTTGACCTTTGACCTAGGATGTTATACATACATCATGACACACCCTCTGGTGTTGGTTAATAAACATCTTAAGTATTAAGTATAAAATCATAACGGTTATCTAGATATGGAGCGGACACAATCTTCACCACAGGACACGGGGTTGTCAACTGAAACCAAAGTTTTTGACCTTGACCTTTGACCTAGGAAGATGTACATACATCATGATACACCCTCTGGTGTTGGTTAAAATGGATGTCAAGTATAAACTTTGAAATCATAACGGTTCTCAAGATATAGAGCGGACACGATCTTCACCACAAAACACAGGGTTGTCAACTGAAACCAAAGTTTTTTTTTTACCTTGACCTTTGACCTAGGAAGTTGTACATACATCATGACACGCCCTCTGGTGGGGGTTAATAAACATGTAAAGTATAAAGTATGAAATCATAATGGTTCTCTAGATATGGAGCGGACACAAAGTTAAAGTGTTACGGACGGACGGACGGACGGACAGACGGACAGACAGACGGACGGACAGACTGATAACTATAGGGCGGCCCGCCTTAAGGCGGGCCCCTAATTATATACTGTATTTATGTTTCTAAAGAAACTAACAATGATTGAAATCAGAATATTTTCACAGTTGCAATTAGGAAATGAAGTATTTTATATATGACGAGATACTCTGCTTTGGCATTTTTGAATATTCATTTGTAATGCCCGCGTCACACTGTCCCGATTTTTACGGCGATGGCAACACGATTATGGAAAATTTCGAAATCGGGACTGATCGTATCCAGATCTGGCTATTTGTAGTGCCATCTTTAACCATCGTTGAACCATCGGCCACTTTTTCTAGCCTTCAGGGACAACTTCGGGAAGGGTTCTAAATTTTTTAACATGTTAAAAAATCCCCGAAGGTGCGTCAGATGTTGAGGGTTCGTATTGAGTTCGTATTACCATCCTCACCATCTTAATGTCACCGGGAATGCATCTTTGAACATCGTATTGCTTTCATGTTTCCATCGTTTCCATCGGTCAGTTTTGACATTACGATGTCTACACGAATGAATCACGAAGCTACCCGAAGGTCTTGCGATGGCAACACGACATCGTGAAGACCTCGTAATCCCGTCGTGTTGCCATCGAATAAAAGTACGAAGGCGACAAGATGGAACTACGACGGCAATAAATCCAGCTAAATGTAAGTTAATTTACGCGCTAAAAAACATTTAAAGTGACATGCGCGATATGCACTGGTCAGTCTAGTACGACAGTTAAGAAAGACGTTCACAAAACATGGAGCTCATATCATATGATTCTACGAGAACGAGGAAGGCGACAGCGTTGCTTCTATTAATTCAAATGGAACAAAAAGAGCAGCTATTACAGACTCAGGATTTACTTTTACAAATAAAATTTTATTTTTTGTCAATTTTTCATATCAAGTAATATAATGAAAATCATAAACGCGCCTAGTACACCAACACTGCAGGTACACGTATATAGGAAAACCAACTTTTTCTTCATTATTCCGATTTTTTATGTATCGTCTGAGTTATTGTCACACGAATGTTTACTCCATAACCATTTTGTTTTCTATATGTCATATTTTGCCGCAATTGTTGTTTTCCCCCACATCCTTCCTTTTGTCTATATTATTATGATATTCTCATGAAAAGAGCTCTTTTTGAATAAAAGGGATCAACGAACCCATTACCTTACCTTTAAGATAGATCAGTAAACATGGGCATAATAATGGGTGATTATGCAGACTAGTGCACATATTTTACAGTTCAAACAAGGCAATGCCGACATCCCCTCGTATGTCACATATTGGGGACAAATATGGACACTATATTTGTATATGACACATACAGAAAATGGTAAATTGAATATGCATATTTGATACATAAACTATTTTTTTAGAAATCAACCAAAACATTCAGTAACTGAAAATACCTTTAATATTGTCTTTAGAACCAGGTTAAAAAATTAGCAATCAATTTCCTGTGTATTATGCTATTTTAAGGAGAAAAAAACAAGTCCATCTGCATGACCTTGACATTTGGCCTTGAACGTTAAAAATGTCAGATCATTACAAGGAGGAGCAATATACATTGTACCAAATGTGGTTAAAATCTTTTGAAGCATATTGGTTTTAGAGTCTCCACAAGGGTGATATTGCCTTGTATTACAACTGCCACTGTGACCTTGACCTTTGAACTTAAAAGTCAATAGCGCTTACGATATTCTTAACGAGTAACACCATACCAGGTTTTGAGCATTTTGGTTCAAGAGTGTCCATAACAATTTTATCTACAAGCAACTTACATGTATTAGGCGAGGGGATAATAAACTAAGTTTTATAAGAATTAGACAAAAAGATCGATTTCCCGCAATGCATGGCAGACTTGTACAGAAACGATATGTTGTCGAAATTCTGTTCGTATCATAAAAAAGGTTGAAACAGGTAGAACGCATTTTTAGATCGTTTGTATACTTGTATTATGTACATACATGTATTTTACCATTATTTATCTTGTTTATTTTCGCGCCATCATCGTAATCCATCGTATAGCCTTCGTAATCCATCGTGTAGCCTTCGTAATCCATCGTGTAGCCTTCGTGATCCATCGTGACGGCTTCTGCTGAGATATGAAGCTTAAATACCTGTCTTCGGTTAACCTTCGTATGTCCATCTCTTGCTATCGTACAAAATTTCGGCACCATCGTATAGACTTCGTTATTCGTCGTACCTGCTTCGGTCACTATTTGGTATTTTAACAAGACCGGGACCAACGAACTTACAATTTTCGCATTCGGGTGTCCATCGTATATAAAAATCGGGACAGTGTGACGCGGGCATAGAGGAAACATAAATATCAAATCTAAATAAATTCTTACATCCTACAATAATCATTATATTTCTACGTTTATTATTTCATACCATTTTAGTATTTAGGTTTCATGAGTATTTATTATTTATTTTTTTGTATTGTAATATAAAATGGAAAGAAAGATAAATTTATTATTTTTTTAATTCTAAACGTCGTGAATAAAATACGTGTGTGTTTTCAATTCATAAAGCATGATTTTAAATCATTGCAGCTCACAACAACCGTAAAAATAATTTACAATAATCACATTTAAATTTAATTACAACCATAATGTTGATTATTTTATATTGTTTAAGTATGGATTTAGAAGTCTTTGTATAGTAATATTATTCACATAATGGAATGTTAGAATTTAAAAATTGATTCATTCGATAAATAAAATGTCCAGCCGTAAATACTACTAGACTCAAGCTGGCAGCCACTTTTATCGGCCAATCAAGATAGCAGCCACTTTTTTCCAGCAGCCAATTTTGGGGATATGTCTAAAAACCAAAAAACTGAATGAGACGCAAACGTTCCAAATATCGCTAAATATTAGTTAAAAGTTATTTTACACCGGAAATCGACAATTTCACGGCTTGTACTGGTTCTAAAAGCATTTCATTCCGTTTAAAATATGTATGTGAAGCTAGCAGTCCATTCATTATTTGTTATTCGATAATTGATATTCGATATCCAATCGGCCGCTAGCAGTCGGTTAAATATTCAAATTTCGTTGAAAATAATTTAAAAGCATGAGGGAAGGCTACGCCGGAAATCGTTTTATGACCCCTTCAAGCTGTCGTAAATTTTCGTTGTCCTCGAATATAAACCATTATATAAGTTTAATATTTGTCTTTATTTTATATAGATTTTTATCAATAAATCGACACCAAAGATGTAATTTAATATATAATAAAACAAACAAAAACAAAAACCATCACGCCAGAAACATTTAGAAATAAAAATAATAAATATGTATGGAAAGCCAAAAATACAAAAACAGAAATGTATAGTGAAAACCTACCGAGGACTGCTTAAATAAGGTTAAACCCGGGAGATTTTGAACCTCTGTGGTGGCTAGACGGGCCCGGATCCCAGAAAAAAAATTAAAGTGGGGAATAGCCTGGGTCAATACCTTTGAAATGAGCTAGGTCCAGTTCGGAACTTTGCCGTAGGTATATGCCGAAAAGTACCGAATGTGTGTCTGGTATGGAAAATACGTAAATGGACGACTTTGAACCTCTGTGGTGGCTAGACGGGCCCGGATCCCAGAAAAATATTTAAATGGGGAATAGCCTGGGTCAAGACCTTTGAAATGAGCTAGGTCCAGTTCGGAACTTTGCCGTAGGTATATGCCGAAAAGTACCGAATGTTTGTCTGGTATGGAAAATACGTAAATGGACGACTTTGAACCTCTGTGGTGGCTAGACGGGCCCGCATCCCAGAAAAATATTTAAATGGGGAATAGCCTGGGTCAAGACCTTTGAAATGAGCTAGGTCCAGTTCGGAACTTTGCCGTAGGTATATGCCGAAAAGTACCGAATGTGTGTTTGGTATGGAAACAACGTAAATGGGCGACTTGAACCTCTGTGGTGGCTAGACGGGCCCGGATCCCAGAAAAAATATTTAAGTGGGGAATAGCCTGGGTCAAGACCTTTGAAATGAGCTAGGTCCAGTTCGGAACTTTGCCGTAGGGATATTCCGAAATGTACCGAGTGTGTGATTAATAATGAAAATTTGCCATAAGGGCAACTTTGAACCTCTGTGGTGGCTAGACGGGCCCGGATCCCAGAAAAAAATTAAAGTGGGGAATAGCCTGGGTCAATACCTTTGAAATGAGCTAGGTCCAGTTCGGAACTTTGCCGTAGGTATATGCCGAAAAGTACCGAATGTGTGTCTGGTATGGAAAATACGTAAATGGACGACTTTGAACCTCTGTGGTGGCTAGACGGGCCCGGATCCCAGAAAAATATTTAAATGGGGAATAGCCTGGGTCAAGACCTTTGAAATGAGCTAGGTCCAGTTCGGAACTTTGCCGTAGGTATATGCCGAAAAGTACCGAATGTTTGTCTGGTATGGAAAATACGTAAATGGACGACTTTGAACCTCTGTGGTGGCTAGACGGGCCCGCATCCCAGAAAAATATTTAAATGGGGAATAGCCTGGGTCAAGACCTTTGAAATGAGCTAGGTCCAGTTCGGAACTTTGCCGTAGGTATATGCCGAAAAGTACCGAATGTGTGTTTGGTATGGAAACAACGTAAATGGGCGACTTGAACCTCTGTGGTGGCTAGACGGGCCCGGATCCCAGAAAAAATATTTAAGTGGGGAATAGCCTGGGTCAAGACCTTTGAAATGAGCTAGGTCCAGTTCGGAACTTTGCCGTAGGGATATTCCGAAATGTACCGAGTGTGTGATTAATAATGAAAATTTGCCATAAGGGCAACTTTGAACCTCTGTGGTGGCTAGACGGGCCCGGATCCCAGAAAAAAATTAAAGTGGGGAATAGCCTGGGTCAATACCTTTGAAATGAGCTAGGTCCAGTTCGGAACTTTGCCGTAGGTATATGCCGAAAAGTACCGAATGTGTGTCTGGTATGGAAAATACGTAAATGGACGACTTTGAACCTCTGTGGTGGCTAGACGGGCCCGGATCCCAGAAAAATATTTAAATGGGGAATAGCCTGGGTCAAGACCTTTGAAATGAGCTAGGTCCAGTTCGGAACTTTGCCGTAGGTATATGCCGAAAAGTACCGAATGTTTGTCTGGTATGGAAAATACGTAAATGGACGACTTTGAACCTCTGTGGTGGCTAGACGGGCCCGCATCCCAGAAAAATATTTAAATGGGGAATAGCCTGGGTCAAGACCTTTGAAATGAGCTAGGTCCAGTTCGGAACTTTGCCGTAGGTATATGCCGAAAAGTACCGAATGTGTGTTTGGTATGGAAACAACGTAAATGGGCGACTTGAACCTCTGTGGTGGCTAGACGGGCCCGGATCCCAGAAAAAATATTTAAGTGGGGAATAGCCTGGGTCAAGACCTTTGAAATGAGCTAGGTCCAGTTCGGAACTTTGCCGTAGGGATATTCCGAAATGTACCGAGTGTGTGATTAATAATGAAAATTTGCCATAAGGGCAACTTTGAACCTCTGTGGTGGCTAGACGGGCCCGGATCCCAGAAAAAAATTAAAGTGGGGAATAGCCTGGGTCAATACCTTTGAAATGAGCTAGGTCCAGTTCGGAACTTTGCCGTAGGTATATGCCGAAAAGTACCGAATGTGTGTCTGGTATGGAAAATACGTAAATGGACGACTTTGAACCTCTGTGGTGGCTAGACGGGCCCGGATCCCAGAAAAATATTTAAATGGGGAATAGCCTGGGTCAAGACCTTTGAAATGAGCTAGGTCCAGTTCGGAACTTTGCCGTAGGTATATGCCGAAAAGTACCGAATGTTTGTCTGGTATGGAAAATACGTAAATGGACGACTTTGAACCTCTGTGGTGGCTAGACGGGCCCGGATCCCAGAAAAATATTTAAATGGGGAATAGCCTGGGTCAAGACCTTTGAAATGAGCTAGGTCCAGTTCGGAACTTTGCCGTAGGGATATTCCGAAATGTACCGATTGTGTGATTAATAATGAAAATTTGCCATAAGGGCAACTTTGAACCTCTGTGGTGGCTAGACGGGCCCGGATCCCAGAAAAATATTTAAATGGGGAATAGCCTGGGTCAAGACCTTTGAAATGAGCTAGGTCCAGTTCGGAACTTTGCCGTAGGTATATGCCGAAAAGTACCGAATGTGTGTCTGGTATGGAAAATACGTAAATGGACGACTTTGAACCTCTGTGGTGGCTAGACGGGCCCGGATCCCAGAAAAATATTTAAATGGGGAATAGCCTGGGTCAAGACCTTTGAAATGAGCTAGGTCCAGTTCGGAACTTTGCCGTAGGTATATGCCGAAAAGTACCGAATGTGTGTTTGGTGTGGAAACAACGTAAATGGGCGACTTGAACCTCTGTGGTGGCTAGACGGGCCCGGATCCCAGAAAAATATTTAAATGGGGAATAGCCTGGGTCAAGACCTTTGAAATGAGCTAGGTCCAGTTCGGAACTTTGCCGTAGAGATATGCTGAGAAGTACCGAATGTGTAGTAATTATGCCTCGGGCCATTATAGACATCCTCGACCATTAAAACAGACCTTGGACATATAACAAGGCCATTATAAAAACACCCTTTCATTAAAACTATAATTCAAAATACGCTTAATATTGGCAACTGTAAACCTCTATTGTGGCCAGACAGGCAAGGATCCCAGAAAAAATTATTTAAGCAGGTAATAGACCGGGTCAATACCTATATATTGGGATGGGTCTTGATAGAACATTTTCCGTAGTGATATCCCGTGAAGTACTTAATGTGATGTTGGTAAGGACAGTACTTCTAGGGGAAGCATTGGTCCCTCATAACAAGAAATGTGTCACGGTCAAATTTGCATTACAAACGTTCATCACACCATCATGGGTTGTTCCAAAGCTATGAACAGATAAAGGTGCTGAACTTTGCAACAAAGAGGCTGAAGAGTTTCGTCAGAAACACAACATTGAACTGTACTCTACCGAGAAAGAAGAAAAATCAAGTTTCTTTGAATGTTGGATGAGAACAATGAAAATTATCTTTTTTAAATACTTTTGGCTTATTCTACGCGTACTAACATCGATGTGTTGAATAATCTCGTTCATCAGTATAACACCTCCAAACATAGATCCATTAGGATGACTCCTTTTAATGACAGTTAAACTGAACACGAACACAAAGTGTACGGAACTTTTATGGTAATCTTCTTCCATTAAAACAGGGTAAATTTAAAATAGTCGATACAGTTTGAAGTACTTTTTAAGAAAAGCGTGTTTAAAAAGGAATACATCCTTAGGTGGACCGAGGAAGTCTTAACTTTTTCCCACGTATAGAACACTCAAACCCAAACGTATCGTACCATGGATTTTAATGAAGTCTACGTAAAAGGGTCCTTTTATGAACCTTAACTTCAGAAAAACAAACCAATGGTGGTTTGAAATAGATCTTTCTTCAATGGAAAATGTACTTTTAGTCCTTTAATTCCTGTATTTAACAATCAGATTTGCAGTAAAAACCTTTTAGCAAGTATAGTCTTTGGCAGTTTGCACAAGATCATAAAGGCTACTTTCCCTATGCGAGCAATATGGTGAAGGCTTAAACATCTGGGTTATATCTTTACCAGGTGAAGAACCACCTAGGGTTTTTGATCTCACACCAGTATGTTTCAATAAATCACAGATCATCAGACTCTCTCGATCTTTCTTGTTTTGCTCTTAAGCTTCCATTGACAATGGACGTTCCAAGAGTGCATCAATGTTTTTATGGGTCAAGTTTTTAATCTTATGTACCTAAAGTTTTTGTTGCAGAGTGGTCTTAAACTCATCTACCTTATTCTCAAGTTCTTAAATGGTTGTTATTAAATCTTTCTCTAGTCGTTTTATATCCGTCTTAAATAGGTTACACTGGGATTGTAATGTATTTCTCAATTTCCATAGAATCCAAAATTGTCTGTCATGTGTTGTAGCAGATCTTGATTTCAAGAAATTTACCATTAAGTAGGGAGGGAAGGAAGTTTTATGGTCGGGTTGTTGTTTCTTTGACACATTCCCCATTTTCATTCTCAACTTTATTTGCTTGTTGTCGTCCAATGGGTTACACGTCCCATAACGGTAGGATAAAAAGGTTTGGAAAGTAGGGTAACCCGCATTAACAAACTTCTCAAATATGAACAGTTTTAACTGTTCTCTACAATTTTCCATTGAGAGTGACTTTTTTGGAAGTAGAATATTGTGTACACGTAACACTTATTTTAAGTTTTCGAGCCTCCAAACGGGCGCGAAATTGCAATCATCTTTCAATATCATTCATATTATTTGAACATATGATAAATGTTGTTGTTCCTTATATAACAATATGTTATAGAGGTTTGATGAATCCAGGCATTGTTACTTCTATCACCATTCGTCTCTTAGGTATTCGTTTTCAATTTGAAAATGTCCATGTGATTCCATCTTTTAAAACGTAACGTGTGTCATCTTGTGTGTTAGTTTCTTAAGTCATCACGATTTCAAGGTAACTGCGAATGACGTTCATTTTTCTATGACAACTTTGGTAGGTCATAAAACACGGCTGGTAATGGTTACACGGAATATTCTGTCGATTGACCTGTTTGGTTTTTCCTTAAGCTTTCCTTGGGCTTTAACCATCTTTCATTCGATATTAAAACATCTTGTACGAAGCCCTACAAACTCAGCAATCATTTGACCACCAAACGTATTTTCAAACACACCAATCACTATTTGCTGACGTTATTTGGAATTCAACGATAGGTTGTTCGTACAATAGTTAAGTGTGTCAAACTTGTTTGAATTTGAGATACCATGTCTTTAGAAAGTCGTCAGTTTGAATTTAATAGACTAGATTATCAGTGTCGGTAAACAATAGTCGAACTTTGTTTCCGAAGGTTTCATAATGAATGTCGTACATTAAAATCTTTGAAATGTTTAAGATGCATGCTCCCAAATACACATGCTTGTCAAATTTGAGTTCGGTTTTCTTCATGTGTACGATTGTTTTTCGGTAGTCACTTTTTTTATATTCATCCGTTTGAGTATGTGTACCATGGTATTTCCAAACTTTGTTCATCAGTTTGAAAAAAAATGGGGTTTTTCTTCAGACAGGGTGCTATCGGTAGTTATGGTTATAAGGTGTCAATGCAAATTTCAAGCCTACATGATTGTTTAAATTTTAACACATGATACACTTTTGTTAAAACCAACCCATTTGAATAACTCTGTTTCAAATTTCTTAATCCACCATTTTCTACATTTGAAAATGCCTGTACCAAGTCAGGAATATGACAGTTCTTGTCCATTCGTGTTTGATGCGTTTTGATTTTTGATTTTGCAAGGTGATTATGGACTTTCCAGATTGATTTTCCTCTGAGTTCAGTATTTTTGTGATTTTACTTTTTTCTATCATAAAGAACATACTGTACACCTTTGTCGGATTTGAATACGGTACCAACTTATGAAACTTATTAATTTCTGTTTTCATGTGAAAACTATACATCGTTAAGCTTATCGTAAAGGTCGACTGAGTAACCAAATCCCATTCAATTATGTACCCAACCTCATCCTCCTCTTTCCACATGTCAATGACTTCAAAGTCGTCCACTAATTCAAAACCCTTGTTGGCTACGGTTCTGACATGGCCAACACATACTCATAGTTAGTACTACTAGTTAAGTATTCCAAAAAAAGTCATTGGGAAGGTTGTGGAGGGTCGCATTCACTCATGTATTTGTTGTTGGCCACCCAATGTCCATGGCTTATTTGAGCACAGTCCCCATCTCGTGTTGCTTATTTAAACAGAAGTAACATGTCTGGGTCGTGTAACAATTGTGATCTAACTTTGCTTATATTTAACGCCGAATCGTAAGCTATCCCTGGTGTGTGTAATAATGAAATACATCAAGGCCCGTAAGCTTTTAAACAAATGACACTAGTTTTCAAATATATCATCGAATTGCACAACGTCTCTTCTCCAGTACACATCACGCTAGTCTTGTAATGTTTGACAATTAAATCTAGTTAACACATGTTTTGCTTGAGCATAGTCAGCCACACTAATGTGTTCATTGTTAAGTCGGTTGTAAAACTGGTCAGCAAATGGTAGTCGTATTTTCTTCTTCTTATGAGGACCCTTCATGAAATCGCAAGGGTACACACTTTGTTTATCATTCATTCATAATGCTCCTAAAACAAGACTTCAATACCTTACATTGATCCAGCTTTACATGGCTAAATATATAAAATAACATAAACATACACTAATCAATGAATAGAATGTCTTACCCATCATATTTCTTAGAAAGACTAATGTTCCCTTCATCGGTATTTGGAATGCAGTTCACTTCAAAAACAGTATACCCCAATGCCTTTACGAACAAGTGGGCGTCAAACATTGTTAACTTGTGAAATATAATGGAAACATAGGTAAGTAAGTTTAAGTTACATTAATTATCTGTGCTGCATCACGATACTTACGATCAAGTGGTCGCGATCACGCACTTTGTCTTCCCCTAATTCACCATCGTACATGTGACAACGTGAACTCGCTTTAAAACATTGGGGATTTTCTTCAGTCATCACCAGGTCTTTTTATCCATGTACAAGTCTGCAATGTCCTTCATCTCCTCTTCCTTACAAGCCACACATATATAACCATGTCACCCCCTGGGTACACTTTTGTTTCTTTGTATTTTCCATCATCATACCTGACGCGGTAGTAAAAAACCTGAAGGTGTATTTTGTTGGTAAGCATTTGTGTGAGCTTTTGACTTGTCAGGTTGTCATGTGTCTATATGTTATAAGTAACATTAAACGTCACCATAATTAACATAAGGAAATCGCATTTTACTTTTACAGTTGTATATCTTATAAAGGTATCTTCTTCGGGTATCTTGATTTTCACTCCAGCCCTCTAATCCAAATACAAGTACTATGAATTTTCGTCTAAAATGTCTTCTCTCAAAAAGTGCTTCTTACACTTTCGATAAAAATACCTTAATATTGTAGATGACACTTTGGCTCTGAACAATAGTTATCAAAGGTACCAGGATTATAATTTAGTACGCCAAACGCGCGTTTCGTCTACATAAGACTCATCAGTGACGCTCGTATCAAAATATTTATAAAGCCAAACAAATACAAAGTTGAACAGCATTGAGGATCTAAAATTTCAAAAAGTTGTGCCAAATACGGCTAAGGTAATCTATGCCTGGGATAAGAAAATCCTTAGTTTTTCGTAAAAAGTATAGCATATTGTGATAAACTTTTTTTATCTATCAGTAATGTTGTTTAGTTACATGTCTGCGTGGGTTCTGTCCTTTCCGATGTTCTTTGAAATTTTTCTCGGGTTCTTTATTTTTCAATCGTTGTTGTTTATTTCAACACCATCATACCCAAACACGTTGATAGAAAAGCTAGTTCTAGTATTTAGCCTTTAGAATTGGTCAATATGTTTCAAACACATTGGGGAAACTAAACCCTTATGGTTCAACTCATTTTCACGTGGTTTTTTTATATTGGCGCACTTTGTGTGTACTATTCACCTCTTTATGTGTACTCTTGATAAAACAGCTCACGTTAATAATGGCGTTCTTTTGTGCTAGTTTTACTGAAAGGCGAATGTAAGATTTGCCCTTTAGGGGTACAATTTATCCATATGAAGATGTAATTCTACAATATGTCTTAACGGTCACCCCCTTCAATCACGCATGCAATATGCTATACTTTCATAACTTTGAACGTTAGTTAAGTGTCTTAGTTGGTTGATTCAGTAAAAATAACTTCAGTTAACCAAAAAATGGAACAACTTTCACCTGTTACGGGGTTGGTTTTTACCAACTCTACTCGAAGCATCTACTGTACCTTCGATGCCTTCTTAACTTGTGTGCTTCTGACATTTTACTAATTACTAATCAAGTGTATGCAAAGCACTTCGACTTGCCTAAAAATAGTTCAATGGTCACTGTGGTAATTTTCTACCATCTTTCGCCTTAATAACAGATTCCTTTGCTATGTCTTGTTGAAGTCGTATTTCCTTAATCTAGATGTATAAGGTATTCCACGTTTTTTTGCTTGCAGTATAAATTCATTTTTAGGAAACACTTCTGTACGGGTTCACATATGATGCGTTGACATCAATAAGGTTTACCAGCACTTCCTTTGGTTTTCTACTTTATCCTTTTAACCCAAAATCCTTTTCATGCAAAATGTGACTAGTCTACCCAACTCAAGGTGGTTTTTAAAAAGTTCCTCTTGTACATATTCCTGCAAATATCGAAATGTTTCGAATTGTATTTTTTTAAATTGTGCCTTTTTGACTTGGTATTCTGGAAAGTAATCGCTGTCATACCCAATCTAATGCATCATTTTTCTAAAAACTTTATTTATTTCTTTAACTCAACATACACTTATATATTCTTTAAAGAAAAGAAAATTCAATAGTAAATTATCTTGAAAGGGTTCTATGAAAATATGACTCTGTTTTATTAGCTAGGTATGACATCAGTTTTACTCAGATTTTTGTCATTTTAGGTATTTTTTTATATCTTGTATTGATGCAATAAACTTACAGAACTTAGTGTAAATCAACAGCAGTCAGAATGTCACGTTTAATATAAACCCTGAAGTTTAAAGAAGCATCTCAGAAAACTTCGCATATTAACAACACATTTTGTACTTCTCAAAAACCAAACCTAGCTCATTTCAATGGTATTAACCTGGACTACTCCTTGCTTAAGTATTTTTTTGGGATCAGGGCACGTCGGCCATCGTAAAGATTCAAAGTTGTGTTTTAACGTACTTTTCATTTCAACCACACAATCGGTACTTTTCGGCATATACCTACGGCAAAATTCCGAACTGGACCTAGCTCATTTCAAAGGTATTGCCCCAGCCTATTCCCAACTTAAATATTTTTTTGGGATCGGGGCCCGTCTAGCCACCACACAGGTTCAAAGTTGCCCGTATAGCAAATTTTCATTTTTTATCACAAACTCGGTACATTTCGGCATATCCCTACGGCAAAGTTCCGAACCGGACCTAGCTCATTTCAAAGGTCTTGTCCAAGTTTATTCCCCACTTAAATATTTCTCTGGGATCCGGGCCCGTCTGGCCACCACAGAGGTTCAAAGTTGCCCATTTACGTATTTTTCATATCAACTACACATTCGGTACTCTTCGGTATATCCCTACGGCAAAGTTCCGAACTGGACCTAGCTCATTTTAAAGGTATTAACCCAAGCTATTCCCCACTTAAATATTTTTCTGGGATCCGGGCCCGTCTGGTCACCACAGAGGTTCAAAGTTGCCCATTTACGTATTTTTCATATCAACTACACATTCGGTACTCTTCGGTATATCCCTACGGCAAAGTTCCGAACCGGACCTAGCTCATTTTAAAGGTATTAACCCAAGCTATTCCCCACTTAAATATTTTTCTGGGATCCGGGCCCGTCTGGTCACCACAGAGGTTCAAAGTTGCCCATTTACGTATTTTTCATATCAACTACACATTCGGTACTCTTCGGTATATCCCTACGGCAAAGTTCCGAACCGTACCTAGCTCATTTTAAAGGTATTAACCCAAGCTATTCCCCAATTAAATATTTGTCTGGGATCCGGGCCCGTCTGGCTACCACAGAGGTTCAAAGTTGCCCATTTACGTATTTTTCATATCAACTACACATTCGGTACTCTTCGGTATATCCCTACGGCAAAGTTCCGAACCGGACCTAGCTCATTTTAAAGGTATTAACCCAAGCTATTCCCCACTTAAATATTTTTCTGGGATCCGGGCCCGTCTGGCCACCACAGAGGTTCAAAGTTGCCCATTTACGTATTTTTCATAGCAACTACACATTCGGTACTCTTCGGTATATCCCTACGGCAAAGTTCCGAACCGTACCTAGCTCATTTTAAAGGTATTAACCCAAGCTATTCCCCACTTAAATATTTGTCTGGGATCCGGGCCCGTCTGGCTACCACAGAGGTTCAAAGTTGCCCATTTACGTATTTTTCATATCAACTACACATTCGGTACTCTTCGGTATATCCCTACGGCAAAGTTCCGAACCGGACCTAGCTCATTTTAAAGGTATTAACCCAAGCTATTCCCCACTTAAATATTTTTCTGGGATCCGGGCCCGTCTGGTCACCACAGAGGTTCAAAGTTGCCCATTTACGTATTTTTCATATCAACTACACATTCGGTACTCTTCGGTATATCCCTACGGCAAAGTTCCGAACCGTACCTAGCTCATTTTAAAGGTATTAACCCAAGCTATTCCCCAATTAAATATTTGTCTGGGATCCGGGCCCGTCTGGCTACCACAGAGGTTCAAAGTTGCCCATTTACGTATTTTTCATATCAACTACACATTCGGTACTCTTCGGTATATCCCTACGGCAAAGTCCCGAACCGGACCTAGCTCATTTTAAAGGTATTAACCCAAGCTATTCCCCACTTAAATATTTTTCTGGGATCCGGGCCCGTCTGGCCACCACAGAGGTTCAAAGTTGCCCATTTATGTATTTTCAATACCCATAATCCAAGATCCTTATAGTCACGTTAATCTCTACACCCAATTTTATATACTACAGAGTCTATAATATTGTTGCATTTGGTGTATTAAAACACCAGGGGTATAACTGTCATCTGAGCAGTCTCCCGTAGGTTTTCACAGTAAATTTATTCCTTTTTTGGCTTTCCATAGATATTTTTTTTATATTTTGGAATGTTTTTAGAGTGGTCGGCTTTAGTTTTAGTTTTATATATTATATGTTGAATTAAATCTTTGTTGAATCTCTCGTTTTATTGATAAAAATCTTTATTACATAAAGACAAATATGCAACTTACACAAGGGTTTATATTCGAGGACAACGAGAATTTACGACAGCTTGAAGGGGTCATAAAACTATTTGCGACGTAATTTTTCACTCCTGTTAACTATGAAATCATATTTTTGATGTTGAACCGACTGCTAGCAACCGGTTGTATATTGAATATCGAATATCAAATAACAAACCGGCAGCTAACTTCACATACATATTCAAAACGTAATTAAATGCTTTTAGAAGCAGTACAAGCCGCGAAATTGTCGAATTCCGCTGTTAAACTTTATTTAACTAAGATTTAGCGATTTTTGGAACGTTTGAGTCTCATGCGTTTTTTTGGTTTTTAGACATATCGTCAAAATTGGCTGCTGGAAAAAAGTGGCTGCTAACTTGATTGGCCGATAAAAGTGGCTGCCAGCTTGAGTCTGGTGTAAATACTTCGTGTTCGTGTTCATTGATATTATAAAAAAAATACTAACAGGAACGTTCAATTTTTGTTTGTATGTTTTAATTGTTTAACCTTATAGCATCTACATATTTGTACTATTGTACGGTTCTGAAAATTGTATTCATTGTGTTGAGCAACTATCCTACACGTCTATAGATTCATTCACATTATAGGTCACATTTCAAAAGCGCACTATCGTTTTGCGTTCTCAAAAAATCCGGATAAAATGTCAATAAATCCGGAGTCAAAACATTTAATGTAGGCCGTTTGACATTCGAATTATTAGATTAATATATGTGATGACACAAATGCGTATTCTTCCCTGAGTATCAGTGAGATGCTTTTTATTTACTTTTTCGTGCGCTAAAAGAGTATTTGCATGCAATACTATAAAATTCACTCGTGAAAGCTTATTTTCGTTTTCGTTATCTAAATTCAGGACACGTCAGAAAGAGCTTTACATGTGACTTCCAAGCACGGTCATCATTACTAACGGTATTCTGACTTCGAGTTGTTTCTATTTTGTTTCTTTTTGAGTCACTGTCCTATTATAAACTTTGACCTTTACAAAAAGCTAAGGATTGTCTACCTAAGGAATAGATTACTTTACTTTGTATTATATTTAGCCTTTTAACTTTTTTCATTCGGTCGTCACTGATGTTATTTGTAGACTTAACTCGTGTCTGGCATACATCATTTTAATTCTGGTATCTTTTTATATCTATATACCCTTTTATATAAATTGGTTATTTTGAAAGTGTGTACAGGTATTCATAAACTTCTGAATTAAGAAATTCTTCGGCAAAACTAAGTTTCCCTGTAGAATGTTTGAATTGATTTAAGTAAAACCAGGAAATCCTTAAAATTTGAGATGTTTTATGAGATTAAAATAAGTCTCTTCATAAGAGCTCCCAATCAATTGCATGTCACAGGTTTCACCGCATACAATATCTGCCATGAGTAAAGATAGTGTTACGAATTTGCAGTTTAAGAAGGTTATAATAGTTCTACAGTTATATATTTTCCGATATCTCTATTAGTTTCCCAAATCATCCGTTTATCGTTGAAAACTGTATCTAAAATCATCCCTTTATCCTTGGTTGCTATCAGACGCTTTACCTGTACAGTTGTTACTAGGGTGCTCTCTTCGAGGTCCGCGTTAGAAGTATAAATAGTGGGTAGCTATCCAGTGTAAATTGTCATTCTTATCGGAGACATCGGAAGAAGAAGTTTGAAAAGGTAGGACCGTTAATATTTATAGACGAGTAGCAGGATAAGTCAAACAAAGTGGAGTGTTTGAAACCTGTTGAGAATATATAGATAGTTTCGGTTTCGTAGAAGTTGTATAAACAGGATAAGTGCGAAGGTTTTGCGTTCCACATCTCTCACTATTGCAGTGAGTGTTTGCTGTTAAACCATACCTTAGTGCTGCCCTGTTTCAACAGCTTTTATAAATATATGTTAATAAAGTTTCAAACATCGAAAGTTACAACAGTTTGAATAGTTTCCATACATTCGTTTTATTTAGGTTCCAGACAGGTTTCAAACAATAGTTCCAAACCGTCTGACCCGTTTCAAACTTTTAGGTTTCAGACAATAGTTCCAAACCGTCTGACCCGTTTCAAACATTTAGGTTCCAGACAGGTTTCAAACATTTAGGTTTCAAACAATAGTTCAAAACCGTCTGACCCGTTTCAAAGTTTTAGGTTTCAGACAATAGTTCCAAACCGTCTGACCCGTTTCAAACATTTAGGTTCCAGACAGGTTCCAAACATTTAGGTTCCAGACAGGTTCCAAACATTTAGGTTTCAGATAATAGTTCAAAACCGTCTGACCAGCTGTTTCATACATTTAAGTTTCAGACCAGTTTTATACATTTAGTTTTCAAACCAGTTCTATACATTTATGTTCCAGACTATAGTTTCAAACAGTTCGTTTAAACAGTATAGGACAAGTTCGGGTTAGGTTGATAGGTGTTGAAAATCGTTTTATGTAGTAAAGTAGTTGTTTCATATTTGATAGTGATAGTGTAACTTTTTATTGACTTTATAACTTTTGAATTGCTTTTCAAATCCAGGAAACTGGTACGAACCCGAGGATAAAAACATCTAAACGTCCCCGCCCGGTTACACGTTACAATAGCTTTAAATACGAGTTGAGAATATAAAGTCATTCATGTAGAAAACAAAATATAAAGATATGATAGATAAAATAAATGCATCAATAATTCCAGATTATAAAGCAAACTGAGTGCATAAATTTATATTGCGATAGGTTTGTGCCAAAGGGTTATACTAGTAATCGGAAAAAAATATGTACATTCCCATGCAAGTAATAAATAAAATAGTCGAGCTTTAAAATAACTATTCAAATAGAAGCTGTAAATGTATACTTTCAACTGGATTCTTTTATTCACAGTCAATTATTTCAATTCAAAAGCAAACACAAATTCAGCAACGATCTTTTGATAACCCGACAGTCAGCGGTCTTAGGTTCATGTATTGCTTTTCTTTTTATTTTTTAAAGAAAGCAACTTGTTTCATTTTCATCTTAAAGATTGTTGCTCCTCTGTTTTTTTGTTTTTTTCCATTTATTCTGGATTTATCCATGTAGTGACCATAACAAAAAATCCCCACTAACCCATGCTTTGGTTTTCATAATTTATTACATATAGTTTTGACTCGGAGTCTAGAGATAATTATTTCCCGCCAAATTTTCAATTGCGTTTTTCGAAAACAAGCACACCGACCTTTCATTTTTTTTTCTGCTCTTTTAATTCGTTCATTTATATACCATTAATTAATAACAGTCTAATACAAAGCTAGTTTGTTTTAAACAGAGTATCGAACATCGCAACTGCGAGACCTCTCATAACTTCGTACACCGCACAGCGCAATATATAAGAGAGGGGAGCAAGAGGTTTAGCTGTTATGCTGTTATGGGGCATTTTTATTCTTTGTTATCTGTTATTCTGAAAATAAATTTTCTGTTAGCTGTAAGTTAGTGACGGACAGTAACAGTTATTGACTTATTCTTTGCATGCGCGTAGCTACGTTTACGTCAAAATGCCCGGGCGTACATTTGAATTGGGTAAAAACTGAAATATTTTTATCTAAATCGAAAAAAAAAGAATTGGTTAACATTACATCAACCTTCTAAGTCTTTCTTCAATGGCTTGTAATTGCGAACAAAAGTGACGAAAATTAGTATCATAGTATATATTTGTTCATTTTCTGTCAAATTCTAAATCTACCGTGAATTCGAATTCTATTCCTCCATGGTTAATTTCAGTAGCAATTTATTTTCGTTCATTTTTCATTTTTATACCGTCTTATCTTTGCGCAATTCAAATCAGAGTGAGACTGGTCTGGTCACTGTTAAATAACATATTGCACAAGCTTTGAAATACTTGCTTTCATTGAAATGAGATAACGACTTCGGCTGAGACACATCTTCGCTATCCAAGGGTTACGATCCACTCCCGCTCTCTTCGTGAAGAGAGTGGGAGTGGATCGTAACCCTTGGCTAGCGAAGATGCGACTGAGAGGGCATGGTATATATTGTCCATTACATGTATTACAAATAAAATAAAAAATATTCTTATTGAAGACAAAACAAGTTAAACATATTAAACAAAACTATCTGTCACTGTGATAAATGAGGGTCTGGATTGGAGGCAACAGGGATTTTTTTTTTTTTTGGGGGGGGTCATCATTTTTATATTTCTTTGTTCTGTAATTCTTTTGGTCATTCTTATTTATTCAGTAAGAAATATGCTTATTAATTCAATTATGTGTCCCTTTTCAATTTGCTACTGTACTACACAAATGAAACTATCACGGAAAAATATATATATATTTCGATTTATTTGTGATAAATTGGATTTAATGGATAACAATCAATAGATCAGTTGGAATTAGTTATATCGTCCTGACGGATGTCGGGTGAGAAACTGTTATTGTAAGATTCTTTTTTCCTTCAGGCCCCTCATCGAGGTTCGGGCGAACAGGTAAAAATGACCTAGCTACGCCACTGCTTTGTTAGCTGTTATTGGGCTTTTAGTTTTTTTGTTATCTGTTATTGTGATAATGTATTTTGCTGTTAATGTATTTGCTGTTAACTGTTATTGAAATTGGAATGTTAGCAAATTTTTTTTTGAATGAGGATAATTTTTTCTTGTTTCCCGTACGCACATATCAAATTAGAATAATTCTTAATATGACAAAAAGGAAAGCATATGGCCAGGCATATCTGACAAGGATCTCAATTAAGGATTAGGTCCTTACAACCAGTTAACCTTTTATATTATATGGTACATAGACTTAGCTCTTTTCAAAGCAGAACCAAATACATTGTACAATGACAGTTCCCACCATGTACTGGGTTCAGAAGCTGCACACAACTCATTACAAACAAAGATTTATTTCGTCTTCAAGCCATTGTTCCCCTACTAAACTATGTATTCTACTTACTAGTAGACTTGATGCAATCAAAAACCTGATTAAAAATTGTTCAAATAAGGCCTTTGAAAATAGTGGAATAAATTACTTTTGGAGTGTCAAAATTGGTTCGAGGTACTTGATAAATTGCATGCTTATAATTGGTGCTTTTGATTTTTCTACCCTATATACAACTTTGCCTCATTGTCTTATTCAAACTCTTTTAGGTCATTTTTCAGTAGCAAAAAACACAAGAACTATGTCAATTGGACCTGCTTTGATGCCATAACGGCCCTTGAATTTGTACCAGATATCTTTTTTGTCTCTTTGGCATATTCCTCATTTCCATTCTCAATTTTATTACACACTACTCCAAAATTACAAGCATGTGTGAGTTTCTATAACTGTACAAAAATGAATGCTGAAAAAAGTATTATATAACAAATAAACAGTTACGCCATGAGCTCGTGATACGCACGTCACCTTTTTGAAATATTCGATAACTTCTCAATGTCATATCAGCTATTTATAAAAATCAGTCAATATATCATGTATATAAACAATACTTCAAAGTTTCATGAGAACTGCTGAAAACATTTTTGAGTTACATGTATTGTCCGAAAACTGGAAAATACCATCTGTTTTAATTAAGAAACCCCTTACCTGAATAACATAAAATCAAAAATTAATAAAAATTGAAAGGGAACTCATGTTAATAGATATAAACAATTCACCAAAATTCCTTGCAAATTTGTGAAAGGATTTTTGAGATATTATTAGAAAACTAAAAAAAACACCATATTTTATTACTCAGAAACTTAAAATCTAAAATTTATAAAAAACGATAGGGAACTCACGTCAATAGATATAAACAATTTCTTAGAGGTTTTATGTAAATTTGTTATTAAAAGAGTGTTTGAGTTAATGTCCGACATGTCGACGACGGACGGACAAGAATATACCAAATACATATCTAGATACCTAATTCTGAAAACCATGTTCATAGAAAATGGAATTCATTACAAATTATTATACCCGTAATAAGAAATACTGGATTTGTCAAGAACCCGACTTATTTTAATATTTCATTTACTGTTATCTGTTTTTGTCCATTTCAATTCCTTGTTATCTGTTATAAGCCAAATCAATTTGCTGTTTTTCTGTTTTTGGGACCCCCCTTGCCCCCCTCATCCTCATAAGAATAACATAACCAGTATAATGCCAACAACTATTAAATAGAACAAGAAATTCATCAACGTATACACTTGACAGCAGATCTTCCTCTAGGACCACATGCATAATGCTTCCGGTTAAATGCACTAGAAGACATTCGGACTTAACAGAAAATATCGGGTATCCTTCAATTTACGGACCAAGTCACAACATATTGGATTAAAAGAAGCATGCAGCCATGGAACCAATACCAAAACGAAGGACAAAGGACGGCAAACAACCTCAAAGGATTGCAAAACAGCTTGAAAATGGTGATCTTAGTACCAAACCCAAACATATAATCGCAGCAAACGAAGTGAATACCATTCATTACCCAGCCGTTAGAGTACGACAAAAAAAGTGTAGGACATACAAAAAAAACCTTAATCAACGCCTACATAAGAACCCAATGATTTTCTTCAGAATGGTGGAGTTAGTGTTTTTCAGTATGGTAACACATAGCCTCTTATCTGTTACACACCTATGGACTAAATTTGTTGAAATTATATGATGTGTTGTCATATAACTGAAAATTGAAACGTAGATTGTATAAAGTGACAACAACTAGACAATAGAGCAGAAAACAGCCTAAGGACTCAAGGGATCTTCTTCACACCGAGAAGATCACACACCCGGATGAGCTTCAGATGGCACACACACACACATTAGTAGTTCAGTCAAAATGAGCTGAACACTAAACTCCAAAACATGTAAATGAACTAATATTTAAAAAAACAAACAACAACAAAGACGAGAGGTTCCTGACAGGAACAAAGAAGCAGCGGGGTTAAATGTGTTGAGAGTGAAATCCAACCGTTCCCTATACATCGATCTATAGCCAATATAGAGTAAACGAACACACAGCAATACGCACAACCAAACGCAGCTTAAAAGAGGTCCGAGTCCGATGCAGAGTAGGTAACAGATAAAAAAACAAAGCAAAACAGCAATGATACATAAATTAACAAAGGAATACTAGCAGTAACAGACATGCAGCTCCAGACCTCAATTAAACTGATTGAAAGATTATTTCTTCATCATATGACAATCAAGCACAATCCCTTACGTTTGGGAGTATAGTACCATCATAAAACATATAAGAATAACATAATCCTTATTATGCCAAAGACTGGCTTTAGGAGAAAAAAGTGTTCATTGTGATGCAAATCCTATATCCATTCTTAATATACTAGTCAACAAAAGAAACGATACAGACTTTTTTTCAAATTAAAGATAAAGTTTTCTGTTCATTGGACCAATATTAAAGGAAGTTATACTTAATCGTTATGGAAATATAAATCCGTTAAAAAAAATTTTTTTTTTTTGCTTTAATGACGTTTTTTCGCGAATTTGTTTTTTTTTTTTAAATTTACATAAAACGACAATTTTAAAAACAGAAGTTCCAACTAATGATGCCAACCCCTCATTTAAAGGTAAAGACAGTGTTTGCCATCAATTTGTTTTTAAAAATCATACAGTTTCTTCGTTTATTTGTGAAGCAAAGTTCGGCCCCACGAGAAATCGTTAAAATGTATACATTATCAACTGATTTACCTTAGACAGTATGTGTAGAGCGATATTCAAAAAGCGATAACAATCTTAAAACTAATCCGAAAGGTTTCAAATTTACTGTGTGTTGTTTTCATATCTAAATTTCAAAAAAACACTTTTTTCCCGAAAATTTTAAAAAACAATATTTCAACCAATTAGTTACAACATGAACACAACTTGATTTAGCATATTGAATATTTTTAAACAAATTTGAAATTCTTTTCAGTACTTCGAAAATTATGTGTCGATTTTTTATTCAACTTTCCGCAAAACTAATTTGCACCCTGTGATCGTTTACACGTAATTTAGATACTTTCCGACAAGTTTTGATTTTCATTATCACATGTGCATACATTGCAAATGAAAGCTTTTTAAAATAGTGTATCTCATTTTGTTCTATATTTAATACTTTTTGATAAATTTTATTTCAAAGTCGTGTATCGTTTCTTTTGTTGACTAGTATATGTTTGTTTTAAGGATTGGTCGCTTTTAAGATGAATAACGACATTTTTGTGCTTTGTACAGAATATTACTATAAAAGTTTTGATGTTAAAAGTACCTGCACGTATAAGATGCATGCTGGTTTCTATTTGCGAATAATGTCCTTGTAACGATGATAAAATTTAGTAAATGTTTTGACTAGTTGATTTAATCGGGGTTTTTTTTCGAGTGTGATCACTTTTTTTTTTAGTGATATGATAAAGAATGTAAACACACAGAGTTCCTTTCTGGTAAAACCTGAAAAAAATATGCTAGAACCTTCTTTACCAGGACATAGAAGATAAATTAGTATTTTTGATAAAAAAAGATGTTACATACCTTTCCTCAATTTGTTTAAAAACGAATAATTTACCTTCCAATACTTTATTCCAAAATATAGATTTGATCCATTTTCATACACACACCTTAATATTAATAATAATAATAGTTCTTTATTTAAAGAGGGTTACACAGTTAGCTATAAACAGGGGCGGATTTTGGCGGGGGCGTGGCGGGCGTGCGCCCCCCCCTAAAATTTGCAAAGCATGGGTTGACTTCAACATATTTAAGAATCAGAAAAGACCACTGATTCAATCTTTTTAACATTCAAAGTATCATGAGTATATAAAACAGTCAGTTCAACAGAATCAACGTGATTACTAATCAAATGTCCGTCTACGCTTTATTAAAGTTCTATCAATAATTTCAAAGGAAGGTGTCAAACGCGGAGCTGCGTTTGATGACAAATATAATAGGTTTTAAGCAGTCAAAGCAAAAACAAATGTTACATTGTATTTGCGGTTTTTATAATCAACTTGTTTGATAATCGAAGTTCCAAAACATCCCTTACACACTTTCACAATTTCATCATGACACGGTCAAGAAAACAGTCGGCAGGTGAGATTCTTTTATACTATCTGTAATGAAAGATAGAAAAACTGTTTCAAGCGAAAGGTTAGTGTATTAATTTTTATCTCTGTGTCTATATTTATTTCTCACTTGCAACCTAAATATTAAGCCGAATTATGTACCGCATTACTGTATGCTTGAGATCCTAAGAAAATAAATATAAATGCATCTTATTCTGATGTCAGATGTTTGTGGCACGACCTCCGATAGTCAAAAAAGTGAAAAACAGATAGTATGAAAGGACAATTAAAAATTGCTGGTAAAAGTAGAAATTTTCGTTTGAAAAATATTTTGGTCAGGTGAGCAATTGTGATCTGTCTCGTCTCGCTTTACGTCCGTCTGTCCACCGGTCTATCTGTAGAATGTTGTCATGTGCGGACTATGGCGGTTTCAGCTTAAAACTTTAACTTTTTCACTAATTTTCCCACATTATACTTCGAGATATCTACATTTCACCCCTTTAGAAAAATATTTAAATATTTTTACCAAAAAAACCTCCAAAATTTTTTCGCCTCGCTCCGCTCGGCGATTTATAAAAATTTGCGACCCCCCTAACTAGAAATCCTGGATCCGCCCCTGATAAAGCTAATCTTCCCTGAGGCCCTCATGAAATACAATCAATATAACAAACAATTACAAAATATCAAACAGACACACATACATGAATAACCCTTTGCTCACCTATGCATTTGTTAGCGGAAATGTGCACATGAAATCTCTATGCACTTACATATACAGATACTTTACAAAACATCTTCTCTTTGTATTGAAAAGGATTGAGAGTAAATTCATATATGTCCGTGTTTTTTCGAGAGCATTCCGTATTTTTTTTCGAGTGTAATAAATCGTATGACTTAAAATGTACGGAGCCCCTTAAATGCCAAAAATGAAATTAAAAATATTTTTAATCTTTTGAAACTTATGCTTACAACTTTTTTAATTTTGTGCGCACAACTTTTAAACTTGTGCGTTCAACTTTTATTCTTTTGCGCACAACTTTCTAAAACTTGTGCGCACAATTTTTTTGAACTTATTCGCACAACTTTTGTCATCTTTGGTTTGCTTGTCCTTGTTACTGTCAATTGATGTTAGAGTTCTTTAGTAGGAATAGAATACCAGTACATTCCTTTCATTTCTATTGTTTCTGTGTGTGTATGCGTGCGGTTTTTTTTTGGTTTTTACATGAAATCCTTGAACAAACTATTTTCACTCTTCAGCAAATAATTTGCGTCTGTTCCAAGTCAGAAATTTGTAGTCATTGATATGTGGAGCCCCTTAAGTGCCAAAGATGAAATTTAGAATATTTGTGCGCGCGACTTTAAATCTTGTGCGCACAACTTTGAATCTTGAGCGCACAACTTTTAAACTTGTGCACACAACTTTTAAACTTGTTGGGATTATAGCTCTTCAGTAAATCATGGTTTGGATTTTTATAAAAGTTTCTAAAGATAGACGTCCTAGTTAATTTCTGACAGCTAGATTTGTTGAGTTCAATTTTGTCCCAAGTGCTTTTCAAACCTTCAAAATTTATTAACACTCTATGCAGTTTACACTGTAATGTACCTAATGGCAGACAAAATTAATGGTACGCAAGTCGAATACACTTGTTAAGTGATGATATTTATAATCATACTACGTCTTTCATAAGTTTTGTTGTGAAAATTTAACAGTTATCCGTCTCGTGGGGTTGTTGCCTTAAGTTTTAACCAAAGTTATGGTTTAAGTTATGAACATCGCAAAACTCTCTAAAAGATATGAAATATCTCTGACGAAATACCTATTGTGTACAACTCAAACAAATACTGGTCTCTTTTTAAGCTCACCTGGCCCGAAGAGCCAAGTGAGCTCCTCTCATCACTTGGCGTCCGTCTTCGTCGTCCGTCGTCCGTTGTCTGTCGTCCGTCGTCGTTAACTTTTACATAAATCTTCCCCTCAAAAACTACTGGGCCAAATTTATCCAAACATGGCCAAAATCATTATTAGGATATCTAGTTTGAAAATTGTGTCCGGTGACCCGGCCAATTAACCAAGATGGCCGCCATGGCTAAAAATAGAACATAGGGATAAAATACAGTTTTTGGCTTATAACTCAAAAATGAAAGCATTTAGAGCAAATGTTACGATTTAAAATTGTTTATCAGGTGAAGATCTATCTGCCCTGAAATTTTCAGATGAATCGGACACCCCGTTGGGTTGCTACCCCTAAATTGGTAATTTTAAGGAAATTTTGCTGTTTTTGGTTATTATCTTGAATATTGTTATAGATAGAGATAAACTGTAAACAGCAAACATGTTCAACAAAGTAAGATTTACAAATAAGTCACAGGACCAAAATAGTCAGTTGACCCATTTAAGAGTCATTGCCCTTTATAGTCAATTTTTATTCATTTTTCATCAATCTTAGTTATCTTTTACAAAAATCTTCTCCTCTGAAACTACTGAGCAAAATTTAACCAAACATGGTCAAAATCATTATTAGGGTAACTAGTTTAAAAATTGTGTCCGGTGATCCGGCATTAGAACATAGGGGTAAAATGCAGTTTTTGGCTTATAACTCAAAAACCAAAGCATTTAGAGCAAATCTGGCAAGGAGTAAAATTGTTAATCAAGTCAAGATCTATCTGCTTCACAATTTTCAGATGAATTGGACAACTGGTTGTTAAGTTGCTGCCCCTGAATTGGTAATTTTAAGGAAATTTTGCAGTTTTTGGTTATTATCTTAAATATTATTATAGATAGAGAAAAACTGTAACAGCAAAAATGTTCAGCAAAGTAAGATTTACAAATAAGTCTACAGGACCAAAATGGTCAGTTGATCCCTTTAAGAGTTATTGCCCTTTATAGTCAATTTTTAACCATTTTTCATCAATCTTAGTTATCTTTTACAAAAATCTTCTTCTCTGAAACTACTCGGTTAAATTAAACCAAACTTGGCCATAATCATCATTGGGGTATCTAGTTTTAAAAATGTGTCCGGTGACCCGGTAAACCAACCAAGATGGCTGCCATAGCTTAACATAAAACATAGGGGTAAAATGCAGTTTTTGGCTTATAACTCAAAAACCAAAGCATTTAAAGCAAATCTGGCAAGGAGTAAAATTGTTAATCAGGTCAAGATCTGTCTGCTAAATAATTTTCAGATGAATTGGACAACTGGTTGTTAGGTTGCTGCCCCTGAATTGGTAATTTTAAGGTAATTTTGCTGTTTTTTGTTATTATCTTGAATACTAGAACACACCCGCGAAATCGCGGGCATATACAGCTTGTAAACTGTTGTAGGATGATTTTTGGTAAAATATATTTTGACTGGGGAATTTCATATAAGTTATAAAAATGCCCTCCGTTATGTGTTTCCTTTCTGTTAAATTCGATTTTTTTTTGTGTTTCTGGCCTTATGCCACAATTTTTCTTCCTCTTTGGTACAATGCATTTTTGATAAAAGTCAAATTAAATTAAAAATTTGCACCGCTTCAATCATGAAACAAATGAAACTGCTTATATACCATTATTATTAGATAATAAAATGTGCTTGTAGAACATTCCATCAGTGCTTTTCCATTTGAAAGCCCTATTAACATGCCAATGGTAGGATTTGAATCTCGTATAAATGACTAACGCTCATTTGAGGGGTGGTTTGAGGGGCCCTGATTATGAATTCCGGGCTTTAAAAAAACATGGGTGAAATCCCGAGATAAATTCATATCCCGACATCCCGAAATAAAAAAAAAAATATTCCTGCATCCCGTAAAAATCAGTTCCGAATTCCGAGCTTAATAGCACCAGATCCCGACGTTCCTAATAAGTCTTGCCTCCCGCTTATCTCTACCCTACTTTCATTTTGACCAAATCACTACTTTCACTTTCAACAATAAATTTGTATGCCCCATTCCTCCGTTCATTTGTTAGTCCGTCCTTCTGTCCGGCTTCAGGTTAAAGTTTTTACTTTCAACAATAAATTTTCATGCCCCATTTATTGGAATTATATTTTCTAGTTTGTTCTTCCGTCCGTCTGTCCCGCTTCAGGTTAAAGTTTTTGTCGAGGTAGTTTTTGATGAAGTTGAAGTTCAACCAACTCGAAACTTAGTAAATATGTTCTCTATGATATGATCTTTCTAATTTTAATGCTAAATTAGATTTTACCCCATTTCACGGTCAAAACAAAGCAAATGATAGTGCCGATCGGATGTGGCATCTGTTTACTATGGACACATTCTTGTTTTTCATGGGCCTGTGTCCTTAAATCTTAAACAAAACATGATAATATAGGCTATGCCTGTTTCGTTATTTACGTGACGTTAAGTGAATGGCAAAAATGATTGAGTTTATTTTCACACGGCCTGGGTCGTTGCTTACACTTGGGACAACATATAACCATTCAGGCAATGTGAAAATGGCTTGCATGAATCTTAAATAAAACATGATAATATAGGCTATGCATGTGTCGTTATTTACGTGACGATAAGTGAATTACACAAATGATTGTGTTTATTTTCACGCGGCCTGTGTTGTTGTTTACACTTGATACAATATTCTTGTATAACGATTCAGTCAATAAATCTTAAATAAAACATGATAATATAGGGTTAGTCCAGATAATCATGCCGTCTGACTTTTTTTTGATCCCACAATAGCCTTGCCAGACGTCATAATTATTTGGACTAATATAGGGTATGTAATGTAAATTTACAAAACTTCTGGAAAAATAAACGGAAGAGGAAGTTGTCTATGAATAAAAGCCGGGGTGATGACGGACACATATCCGGACTTCTTTTTTTCCGTTTTTCTCCCAAAATAACCGAAACTGAATAATCATAAGAATGGATGACAAATGCGACTATGCATGGTACCTATAGGACATACAGTTACAATGATCAATTTATTGTGGAAGGAGGAGAAGCGACACCAAAAATGAGGTCTTCTCGTTTAATAGTATAGATTATTATAGTTAAGAGATAAACTGTAAACAGCAATAATTTACAGCAAACTAAGATCTAAAAATAAGTCAACATAACCAAAATGGTCAATTGACCCCCTAAGGAGTTATTGCCATTTATAGTCAATTTTCATAAAATTGTAAATTTGTACTAACATTTTCCACTGAAACTACTAGGCCAATCATTATAGATAAAGATAATTGTAAGCAGCAAGATGGTTCAATAAAGTAAGATCTACAATTTTATATGTGTCCTTTGTTGAATATGCACATAGACCAAGGTGAGCGACACAGTCTGTTAAGAGCCTCTAGTTTTACTCAAAAAAGAGAATATGCCACCGTACTGATCTGAAAATCTTAATGTATGGGAATAGCCTGTATAGTATTTTAAACATGCTGATTTTTATATAACTCAATTTGTTCGATTATATTAAGGCAATTTTATATTTGCGCCAGACACGCGTTTCTTCTACAAAAAACTCACCAGTGACGCTCGAATAAAGAAATCAGAGGGCAATTAAAGTTCGAAGCTGAAGAGCATTGATGACCAAAAAGACCTAAAGCTAAGGTTATAAAATGCTTCGCTGAGCGCAACCTGATACGAACGCAGAGATCGAATACTGAACAGTTTGGGAAAATTTGGACACAATATCCAAGCTTGATTCTGTCTGAATTTGGATTGTGATCAAATGTGGTTGTAAATAAACTCAATTTAAATAGATAACAGGATTTTAAATTCTCCTCTGCTAAATAGAGAGAGTGTATTATTTGTCAAAAATAATCATTGATGAAAGATTTAAGCAAAGAATTACAGGTGAGCGATGCATGCTCTTAATAGCCTCTTGTTATTAATTCTACTGTTTTTGATAAGGGTATTCCCGTAACAGAGTGGACAACTTAATTGCTTATGTTAGTAATACTACTAAACCATTTACCTTTAACTTCTTTGTCATCGGCTATCTATATAAATGATTTTACGCTCACTCAAACTGTCAAATGCCTTCTCATCTGCTAGTTATTCGTATCAGTTGTATATCTTTTAAGTAGAATAGTTTATAGATCATAGTTTATCAGAGACCGCAAAGAGCAGTTCTATATATTTTGGTTCATTGACGTTAATTTAAAGTTTATTTGATCAGTCTATGGAAGAAGCGAATCGATAAAAACTTTTCTTATATCACATAGCGATAATGTCTAATATCAATTGTAAATATGCAGACATACCATGCGGAAAATGTTGTTTTCGGCAAAGAAATATTAAGAAAATACTAACTTTAAAAGTTATTGTACAAATATAAATAACAATTGAGTCTTAATATACATTCAGAAGTTAGTTAGAAGCAAACGTTTATGTCCGTGTAAAATTTGAATTGGTGTGATTTTCTTATATACATAAATATACAAATGTTATTATTTCTTATATCAATGCGATACTTTTAAAATATCATAGCGGTGTTTTTCTTATATCAATATAAGTTCTTATTAGTATTAATATTTGACTGATGTACCCATATTTGGACAATTTTACCTATTATGTCTGTTTTGTTCACGCATCGTTGTAAATATGACAGAATTTGATGAGACTGTCATACAAGTGAGAGGTTTAGCGCTATAAAACCAAGTTCAATCCACCAATTTCAAAATTTGAAAATGCTAGTACCGATGAGGTTTAATAAACAATGTCGTAATCAAATAGCTACATGTAAGTATCAAAATTATTGTTCACATATATATAACATTTAGCAAATTTTATAATGAACGCACCAAAATAATATATATATCATATGATCGCAACGCACGCATGGAAGACTTTCTTTTTTGGTAACAATGAAACTAACTTGTGACAAAGATGAATCATACTATCCTCGTTTAGATTGATTCGACAAAATCTCCTTGTTTATACAAATTAGACTGTGGGTTTTCCTGTTTGAATGGTTTAACACTAGTATTTTTGTTTGTTCCTATATAGTGTGGTGTTCGCTGGTGTTCGCTGTGAGCCAAGGCTCCGTGTTTAAGACCCTACTTTGATCTATAATGGTTAACTTGAAACAAATTATTACTTTGATGGAAAGTTGTCTCATTCGAACTCATGCACCATCTTCTTATATCTATAAATCTTTAAAATAAATAACTGCTTTCCAGTCCTCCAAAAACGTCACTTGGGTGCTGAATCTTCTGTGATATGAAAAAGCACACTTAACGGCAGTTATGATGGTACAAGAACGATTACGTCAATAAAATTACCAAATAAAGAGCACTGAACGATCTAAATTTATAAATATAGAAAAGATACGGATTGTTATTTTGCACTAAGAAATGTTCGCGTGTTTATACGATTACTAGTCAAAAACGAAAGTCAAATCTGTGTGGCAACAATGCATCGGAATTCCCTCACGGTCATCGAGATGTCAAAGAGCGTCCATGCGGCGAGCTGATTATGTTCATAGAAATATCGATTTACCAACGGAAAAAGTCTTTTATATCCAAAAAAAAACTGTTTTCCTTGTCAATATTTTTTTCTATGTTAATAATAAACACATTTTCTGTTTGACAAGATTTTTGATTTCCGTTGTATCTGAAGTTGTTCAATTTATAGTCTGAAGCTACTCAGTTGGCATCTTCAAAGTTCGGGACATCAGCATTTGTAAATTTTCATTTATTGAGAAATATTTATTTTACCATTTGAATATTCATTGTTATTTGGAGCTGTATTGGATTGGATTGTTTGAATGAATGTTTTTTGTCTATTTCGATATTACCCATGTGGATATGCTATAGCAGTGTGACCTCAATGGTGGATCCAGCCGTTTTCAAAAGGGGATTCCTAACCCAGGATAACCAGGGGGTCCAACCATATGTCCCCATTCAAATGCATTGATCGGCCAAAACAGGGAGTTTCCAACCCCAGACCCCCTGGATACACCACTGGACCTATATTAGAATCTAATAGGTCTGCAGACTATTTACAACCGCATTTAAATTCCGCCATTGCATCATCCCTTCAAATAGAATTAGTCGGTTAAAACATGTGATTGAAAACAAAAGACTGAACAGGTTGTTAACACTTCCAACTATCAATAGGGTTGATGGACATATACGAAGGTTAACCGAAGACGGGTATCTAAGCTTCATATCTCAGCCGAAGCCTACACAATGGATTACGAAGGCTACACGATGGATTACGATGATGGCGCGATGGCCATACGATGTCTAAAAGACGTCGTGTACAGCTAACGATGCATTTAAATTATATATGCCGACGGCGTCACGCGTTTTAAATTGTTTGATCAATATTGAATATATGTTATATTGTACATTTCATTTCTGGTTCTAGAACCAAAATGCTCAAAACTTGGTATGGTGTTACTCGTTAAGAATATCTTAAGCGCTATTGACTTTAAAGTTCAAAGGTCAAGGTCACAGTGGCAGTTGTAATACAAGGCAATACCACCCTTGTGGACACTCTAAAACCAATATGCTTCAAAAGATTTTAACCACAATTGGGATATTGTTATTCCTTGTAATTATCTGATTTTTTGTACGTTCAATGCCAAAGGTCAAGGTCATTTAGATGGAGTTGTTTTTATCTCCTTGAGATAGCATGATACACAGGAAATTGGTTGCTAATATTTTTACCTGCTGGTTCTAAAGACAATATTAAAGGTATTTCCAGTTACTGAATGTTTTGGTTGATTTAAAAAAAAAAATAGTTTGTGTATCAATTATGCATATTCAATATACAATTTTCTGCATGTGTCATATACACATATAGTGTCCATATTTGTCCCCAATATGTTACATACGAGGGGATGCCACATTCGGCATTGCCTTGTTTGAACTGTAAAATGTGTGCACTAGTCTGAATAATCACCCATAATTATGCCCATGTTTACTAATCTATCTTAAAGGTAAGACAATGGGTTCGTTGATCCCTTTTATTCAAAAAGAGCTCTTTCCAAGAGAATATCATAATAATATAGACAAAAGGAAGGATGTGGGGAAAGCAAAAAATGCGGCAAATATGACATACAGAAAACAAAATGGTTATGGAGTAAACATTCGTGTGACAACAACTCAGACGATACATAAGAAATCAGAATAATGAAGAAAAAGTTGGTTTCCCTATATACGTGTTCCTGCAGTGTTGGGTGTACGAGGCGCGTTTATGATTTTCATTATGTTACTTGAAATGAAAAATTGACAAAAAATAATATTTTACTTGTAAAAGTAAATCCTGAGCCTGTAATAGCTGCTCTTCTTGTTCCATTTGAATTAATAGAAACAACACTGTCGCCTTTCTGGTTCTAATAGAATCATATGATACGAGCTCCATATTTTGTGAACGTCTTTCCTAACTGTCGTATGAGACTGACCAGTGCATATCGCGCATGGCACTTTAAATGTATTTTAGCGCGAAAATTAACTTACATTTAGCTGGATTTTTTGCCGTCGTAGTTCCATCTTGTCGCCTTCGTACTTTTTCTCGATGGCAACACGACAGGATTACGAGGTCTTCGAGAAGTCGTGTTGCCATCGTAAGACCTTCGAGTAGCTTCGTTATTAATTCGTGTAGACATCGTAATGTCAAAACTGCCCGATGGAAACGATGGAAACACGAATGCCCGCGTCACACTGTCCCGATTTTTACGCCGATGGCAACACGATTATAGAAATTTTCAAAATCGGGAATGATCATATCAAGATCGGGCTATTCGTACTGTCATCTTTAACCATCGTAGAACCATCGGCCACTTTTTCTAGCCTTCGGGGATAACCTCGGGAAGGGTTCAAATTTTTTAAACATGTTTAAAAATCCCCGAAGGTGCGTCCGATGTTGAGGGTTCGTATTGAGTTCGTATCACCATCTTCTACATCGTAATGTCACCGGGATTGCATCTTTGAAAATCGTATTGCATTCGTGTTTCCATCGTTTCCATCGGGCAATTTTTACGTAACGATGTCTACACGAATGAATCACGAAGCTACCCGAAGGTCTTACGATGGCAACATGACTTCGTGAAGACCTCGTAATCCCGTCGTGTTGCCATCGTATAAAAGTACGAAGGCGACAAGATGGAACTACGACGGCATAAAATCCAGCTAAATGTAAGTTAATTTTCGCGCTAAAATACATTTAAAGTGCTATGCACGATATGCACTGGTCAGTCTAATACGACATTTAAGAAAGACGTTCACAAAGCATTGAGCTCATATCATATGATTCTATAAGAAAAAGAAAGGCGACTGTGTTGTTTCTATGAATTCAAATGGAACAAGAAGAGCAGCTATTACAGGCTCAGAATTTACTTTTACAATTAAAATATTATTTTTTGTCAATTTTTTCATATCAAGTAACATAATGAAAATCAAAAACGCGCCTCGTACACCAACACTGCTGGTACATGTATACAGGGAAACCAACTTTTTCTTCATTATTCTGAGTTTTTATGTACCGTCTGAATTGTTGTCCCACGAATTTTTACTTCATAACCATTTTGATTTCTATATATCATATTTTGCCGCATTTGTTGCTTTCCCCACATCCTTCCTTTTGTCTATATTATTATGATAATCTCCAGGAAAGAGCTCTTTTTGAATATAAGGGATCAAAGAACCCATTACCTTACCTTCAAGATAGATCAGTAAACATGGGCATAATTATGGGTGATTATTCAGACTAGTGCACACATTTTACAGTTCAAACAAGGCAATGCCGAGCGTGGCATCACATCGTATGTAACATATAGAGGACAATATGGACACAACATTGCATATTTGTATATGACACATGCAGAAAATGGTAAATTGAATATGCATATTTGATACATTTACTATTTTTTTTAGCAACCAAAAACATTCAGTATCTGAAAATACCTTTAATATTGTCTTTAGAACCAGCAGGTAAAAAAATGAGCAACCAATTTCCTGTGCATTATGCTATTTTTCAAGGAGATAAAACTAGTCCATCTGCATGGCCTTGACCTTTGGCCTTGAACGTAAAAAATGTCAGATCATTACAAGGAGGAACAATATACCAAATGTGGTTAAAATCTTTTGAAGCATATTGGTTTTAGAGTGTCCACAAGGGGGATATTGCCTTGTATTAAAATTGCCACTGTGACCTTGACCTTTGAACTTTAAAGTCGATAGCGCTTAAGAAATTCTTAACGAGTAACACCATTTCAAGTTTTGAGCATTTTTGTTCTTGAGTGTCCATACCAATTTTATCTACACGAAACTTACATGTAGTAGGCGAGGGGATAATACACTAAGTTTTATAAGAAGTAGACAAAAAGATCGATTTCCCGCCATGCATGGTAGTACAGAAACGATATGTTGTCGAAATTCTGTTCGCATCATTAAAAAAGTTCAAAACAGGTAGAACACCCGCATTAGATTGTTTGTATACTTGTATTATGTACATACATATAATTTAAATGCAGCGTAAGCTGTACACGTCTTTTAGACATCGTATGGCCATCGCGCCATCATCGTAATCCGTCGCGTAGCCTTCGTAATCCATCGTGTAGCCTTCGTGATCCATCGTGTAGGCTTCGGCTGAGATATGAAGCTCAAATACCCGTCTTCGGTTAACCTTCGTATGTCCATCTTTTGCTATCGTATATAATTTCGGCACAATCGTATGGACTTCGTTATTCATCGTACTTGCTTCGGTCACTTTTTGGTATTTGAACGAGATCGGGACCAACTTCGTACGAACCTACAATTTTCGCAATCGGGTGTCCATCGTATATAAAAATCGGGACAGTGTGACGCAGGCATAACGGATTCATTCTAAAATAGAACCAGAAACGCTTATCCTGTGTGCACGTTATTGTCCATTTGACTTCTTTTCATTTTTATGTATTTATAATGTTTTCCTTGATGTATATTTTTATATGGTATATACGAACTCTGACAATTAGTTTCATAATTTTTGGTCAATAATTAAAAAAGTTTCCCAAGTTAGGTCTCTATGTTAATTTGATTTTTTGAAGTGTTGATTACCTGATGGAGTAAGTATAAGTAGTGTAACGGCCTTCTAAACAAAACAAAAACAACATACATGTGCTTTTAATGCATCACAAATCTTTACCCCCATTATTTCACTCAATTGCATGAGTTTTTACCGGCGTAACCGGAAGTGGTAATTATTTTTTACAATACCTGTCTGGTTAATATATTTGCGGATCATTTTTAGTTGTATTTCAATAGTTGCCATCACCTATATACCGGTATATATATCACGTTAAACAAGTTGTGAATCTTTTTTCAATCACTTCTATTGAGTAAAATGATGTTATTTTAAATTCAAGATGACCGCCGTGAAACAAATTAAAACATATGTTGGCTTCCTCTCCGATATGCTTAAGCACACCATAAATAAAATTGAAATGGAAATGGGGAATGTGTCAAAGAGACAAAACCCGACCATTAAAGACACCATAAAGAACATTTGAGCCAAATCCTATTATGCTTGCATCACCATTTCCATGATTATGTTAAATTTCAGTACTAAGCCGCCCCACTATTTAGTTGATATTAGGTATCATTCTGTATTTTAACAAGAAAAAGCACTGTAACAAAACTAATGATGATTTTATTATTCAACAATAATTATATACATACATTGTGTAAGGTGACGTAATAAAAATAAACAAAACATATTCAAGACTGTTAATAACTGCACATCCTACTTTACAGTGAAATTCAGTGCCTAACATTATAAGAATGTATAGACGTTGGAATGTTACTAGAATGTAACACATGAAATACTAAATTTAAATAATAGAATTATGCATTTCAGAATGACAGTGCCCAGTAAGCATCTCTGTACGTGAAATTTATAAACATTAATAAACTTTAAAGCAAGATAATATATGACCAGATGTCCATTACTAAACTTGTATCTTGCTTTTTGTATTTCTCTGTAACATGATAAATATACAACCATTTGAACAATGCTTATGAAATTATGGTACCAGATGGTACATTTTGGTAATAATTACTTAATTACGAGTTTGTAATGTGGTTCAATTTATGAATATATTTTTTTCTATCTGATGATTTACAAAAATAAATTGTAGTGTTTATACAGATATAAAGCAAGTTTTATGAGCAAACACTAAACAAAATAACCCGCTATTCACTTAACAGAATACGAATGGGATCATTTCATTCATGTCGTTTTGTTAATATAAATTTATGGTTCCAAATAGTTCGTATTACTAGAATTAAACAGCAAACATTAATGTAAATGAAATTATTTACCGGGAGTTATAAGAAATGAGGCGGATCCAGAACCTCTATGACTTGGGGTATTGCATGGATTTTTTTTTTTTGCAGATAAGTGAATAAATTAAAAACGTCCCCATGTGCGTCCCCGCTAAATCAGCTATTTTGTGGTTACCGTCAGGATGGTTTATAGACTCTCGGGAAATAAGGTTAATGATTGGAAATGACTTATCAAGTTGAAATTAATTTCCGGTATACCAATACCAAAATATGATTTTTGACGTATTTCAGAATGAAAAATTTAAACACAAAACTTATAATTTAAAAGACATAATATTATTTCATTATCCATGATTCCACAAAATTTTGTATGTCAAATGAAATTGGTATTATGCAGTTTATAAGTAAGCAGTCCTATTTTGTTAATGTCAAACAACACGCAGTTCACTGTGTTCATTCTAAGCGAACCTAGCGTATGGAGTTGATGATACGGTTGAGTGCTGGACAACGACAGCTGTAGGTCCGTTTACTGCAGGAGTAAGGATGATACCATTTGGAGTTCCAGTGTATGGAGTTCTCATACAAGAAATATGAACGATGACGGCAATAAGCTCAAAGAACAGACCAAGTGACATGATGACCAGTGAGTATGGGAAGGACTTCTCTAATCCAACGTTACTAGATTCTAGTTGTTCTCCGTAGGTTTCCGTCACCATATCCATCTTTGTATGTATGATGATGAATTCGATAACCAAAATGCCGCCACAAATACCTGTATAAAATATCATGTACGCTTATTTTGAGAGAAAGGTTGCATTCGGTTTCAAACATTTGTGAGGGGATGCTCATCTCACAAATGTAGTTTTTATGTATTTTTCTCAAAACCCCACTTTTTAGGCCCTATGTCCAACATTTCCACCTTTTTGTCGAGCTTGCGACTTTTGTCACAAAAGCGAGACATATAGCGATCATACATTACGTCATCGTCGACAGGGCAACTGTGTTCAACTTTTTGAAATTTTAATAACTTTCTTAAACTATGATCCTCTATCCTGGAAACTTGGTCAGCAGCTTTTTTTTTTTATTGCATTGGCAATACATAGTCCTCGATTGGTTAAAAAATCATTATATTGGAACAAAATTATAACTTAATTTAACTTGTCATGGTGTAAACTATATACCAATTTTCAAATCAATATCTTCAAGCATGACGAAAACATGTGCGGAAAAACGGATTATTTGAGTGAATTTTTTAAGTCCAAGGACTGCACAAAATCATCCGCCCGGAAGAAAATTCTAACTCGATCGATAACTTGTCATAATAACACAATATACCAAATATCAAATTAATAACTTTAAGCATGACGAAAAAATCGTATTAAAAGCTTGAAACTGTATGTAATTGGATTGAGATCAAATTTTTGATATAATATAGGTTTCTGACACAAAATAAATGTGGTCAAAAATCATAATAAAATGTGCATGTATCACCCCCTTTCTAATTCTACATAAAACATTGTTTAAATCACTCGGATATTATATTCTTACCTCCTATTATAGAGAAAACAAGTCCTGTAACGGCTAAATTGCTAGATCGAGGTCTGATGCTGTCTTGTTCTCTCACAACACTTAAGCCATAAATTATGGCTAATATAGTTCCACAACCACAGCCAATTAAGGCTCCGACAGCTTCAACTAAATACTCTGTAAATCTGAAACCTGAAACAGATGAACAATAAACATTTTTCATCAAGAACATTTCCACCGATTTATGTAAAATGAAAATTAACAAAAATTGTACCAGAAATGCATTTATTTCAGAGATGCAAAGTTGAACATAACATTTTTAATGAGTACTTAGAAACAACTGGGACATATACAAAAGTCAATAGTGTCCCAGGATACAATTTAAATGTTAATGCAACTATGAAACTATGAAACCTGTACGTTATTATTCCTATGCTTCGGTATACAATACATAGTAGAATGCCAACTGTGCATTGAAGATGTAGTCATGTCATGTCAGTAGATAGATATAAAAAGATGTGGTATGAGTGCCAATGCAAGAACTCTTCATCCATAATTTGTAAAAGAAAAAAACATTAAAGGTCAAAGAACGGTCATCAACATTATTTCGAAACTTAAGAACATTTTATATTTTTATCTTTTGAGACCCAAGCCACCCAAATAATGCCAATGGTAAAAACCAGATGTTCAGCAGGGCGCAGCTTTATACGATCGCAGAGGTCGAACCCTGAACAGTTGGAGCAAGTATGGACACAACATTTAAGCTTGATACAGCTCTAAATTTGGATTGTGATTAAATAGTTGACACAACATAGGTTTCTGACACAGAATAAATGTGGTCTAAGAACTTAAACTGATTCCTTTCACGGATTTGGCTATACCTTTTGGACCTTTTGGATTATAGCTCTTCATCTTTTATATAAGCTTTGGATTTCAAATATTTTAGCCACGAGCATCACTAAAGAGATATGTTTTGTCGAAATGCGCATCTGGTGCAAGAAAATTGGTACCGTTAATTTTATTAAATTTCAAAACTTAAAAATTTTAAATTGGACATTTACCTATTATGGTCCAATATCCAAAATCTAAATACATGGTTAGATTCAGCATATCATAGAACCCCAAGAATTCAATTTTTAATTAAATCAAAAATGTTCAATTTTGGCCCTTTAGACCTCAATGTGGACCAATTTGATAACCGGGCCCAAATATTAAAAATCTAAATACTTGGTTAGATTCAGCATATTGAAGAATCCCATAAATTCAATTTTTGTAGAAATTAAACAAAGTTTAATTTTGGACCCTGATTTGGACCAACTTGAAAACTGGGCCCATAATCAAAATCTAAGTACATGCTTAGATTCAGCATATCAAAGAACCCCAAGAATTTAATTTTTGTTAAATCAAACTAAGTTTCATTTTGGATCCTTTGGACCGAATGTACACAGCTACTTTTGCATAGGTACTATTTCTCTACTAAAAATTTGTAGTACTGGAAATCTACTTTTATATGCAGTACTATTTTGTTACTCTAAAATTATTGTAATATTTAGGTACCTGTATTTTACAGTCCTTTATTTGTACTTGAAATTTAGGTACTATAGATTTTTGGTTACTACCGTTACATTTTCAGCATTTTGAAAGTTTTTCTATTCCAAATCTCTTAAAGTTATGATTTTCAAACAAGGAATATTGTATTATTTCTGTACCAAAATATTTAGTACAAATCAAGTACTGGAAAAGTACCTAAATATTACAATAGTTTTAAAGTAAAGAAATAGTACTAATTCAAAATATTAAAAGTAAATTTCTAGTACTGCATTTTTTAGTACAGAAATGGTACCTATGCAAAAGTAGCTGTGTAGACAAATTTGAAAACAAGACCAAAAGTTATGAATCTAAATACACAGATAGATTTGGCATACATTTTTTGATGAAATCAAACAAATTTTAATGTTGGACCCTTTTGGCCCCTAATTCCTAAACTGTTGGGACCAAAACCTCCAAAATCAATCCCAACCTTCCTTTTGTGGTCATAAACCTTGTGTTTATATTTCATAGATTTTTATATACTTATACTAAAGTGCAAAAACCAAGAAAAATGCTTATTTGGTACTTTTGTTTTGCCCCATATTCCTAAACTGTTGCGATCAAAACTCCCTAAATCAATCCCAACCTACCTTTTGTGGTCATAAAACTTATGTTTAAATTTCATAGATTTCTGTTTACTTGTACTTAAAGTATTGTACGAAAACCAAGAAAAATGCTTCTTTGGGACCTTTTCGGCCCCTAATTCCTAAACTGTTAGAACCAAAACTGCCAAAATCAATCCAAACTTTCATTTTATAGTCATTAACCTTGTGTTTTAATTTCATAGATTTCTATTTACTTATACCAGAGACATATAATACATGTCTCTGCTTATACTAAAGTTATAGTGTGAAAACCAAATGTCTTCGTACGACGACTACGACGACGACGACGCCAACGTCATACCAATATACGACCAAAAAAAAAATCAATTTTTGCGGTCGTATAATAAGGTTAAAGTCAGAGTAAGCCTTTAAGTTTTTCCGCCATTTAAGTCCAATCAAATATCTAAAAAAAAGTATTTCCATATCCAAAAATAAGTTTTTCCATAACCTATCAATATGTTAAGCTGTTTCGTAAATAATGCTCTTCTGACTTGTAGTATAATTAATTTCTAAATTCTATATTTTTTTAAATTCATACATAACATAGTTTATTGTGGTCTTAGGCCTAAAATGGCAATATTATCCTCCTGCTGATTTCAACTTTCATTAAAAAATATCGCAACTTATAAGTTCGTATAAGATTAATGGCAACATTTGTTAGAACTTTGTATATAAAGGTTACTATATATGTTAAGCATACTTACTGTCAACTGAGCTGGTCGCACGCTCCATTGCAGCAGCATTTGACATAGTCAAACAAGTGTCAATTGCAGATTCCTGTACACATACTCTACTGTAAAATATATTCATGTTGATCTAAAAATAAATGGTTTCTAAATTAAAGCTTAATATCAATTTTCGTAAAATATATGGCCTCAACAACCAATCATATTTCAAATCTTTATATCCAACATATCAGAAAATAAATTTGGGGTTGTAACCATCGCATCATATAAATTAAGGCACCGATATTCACTGAAGAATATTAGTAGTAAGTGTTGTTAAATGAGTATTATGACAATTCCACAATAATTTGCAAATAAATGAGCAATGTGTTCATGGGACACAATTAATGCTCCCACTTTCATATAACGTTATCATGGGACATAGCTCAAGAACAGTGAAAGTGACGCTTCTCAAATTATTTCTTAATCTGAGTTTGTTGGTAATGAGCATGGTGTAGTAGGTTTTAAAATTTTTGTTGAGGCAAACTATAAACGAAAGAAAACGGAAACAGCATTTTTTACATCTGTGAAGTGGCATAACTCTAGAAAAGTAAAAGTTACACCACCAAAAATCAAACTAGAAATGTGTTTTGTGGTATAAACATTGTGTATTTTTCATCGCATTTGGGTCAGGCAAACTAAAGTTAGAGAACGGAAAACAATTTCGGGACGTACCGATGGACGTACAGATTGACAAGGGTAAAACTGGATGCCCCTCCGTTATGGATGTTGGATAATAAGTATAATTTGATTTACTTACTAGTATTATCAAGGGGTACAATCAAAATCACGTGATGGATATACACACACCGGAAGTTACAATCGAACTCGCCGCCTGAAAGGTTAGTAGTTGCATTTTCTTGTTTATATCAATTACATTTTTATTAATAAGTTGGCACACCGAATGTCGGATAGTATGTAGTTTTAGAATACACAATTGTTTTTGCTAGAAAGCGTGCAGTTATTGCAAACACTTCGACACAGTTATCTGGTGAAATTTTGGAACTGTGTCGAAGTGTTAGCATTAAATGCACGCTTTCCAGCAAGGATAGTTGTGTATTTCAAAACTAGATAGTATCCGACATTCGGTGCACTACCTCATTTATTAAATTTTATTCATATAAACAAGTAAATACGACAACTAACCTTCAAGCGGTCTGCTCGACTGTTACTTCCGGTGTGTGTATATCCATCACGTGATTTCGATTGTACCCCTTGATTATGATCCAATATTCATAACCTGAATACATGGTTTGATTCGGCATATCAAAGAACTCCAAAAATTATTTTTTGATGAAATAAAACAAAACTAAAATGTTGGACCCTTTTGACCTCAATTTAATAAAGGGGTCGAAAATCCAAATTTAAAATACATGATTAGATTCATGCAGGTAATAAGAAAACCTTATTCCCTTTTTTTACTCAAAAGTTAATTCTGGACCCAGATTTGAACCAACTTGAAAACTGGGCCCACAATCAAACATATATCTACTTTAAGATTCAGCATGTCAAAGAATCTAACAATCAGGACCTACAACAATAATCTAAAATCTGAATACATGGTTTGGTTTTGCATACTTACATTAGTAAGAGTCCCAAGCATTTAAATACTTTGAATTAAACCCCATTTAAATTGGTCCAGAAAAGTAATGTTTTGTCCCCCTTTTCCTACATTAAGGCCATTGCCCCCGAAATTAATCACAGCTTTATTTTGTGATATGGAACCATGTGGTACAATTTCATATAGCTCCATTAACTTACACATAAGTTATTGTCCTGACCAAGAAAATGATTGTTTTACACCAATTCCTAAAATGTTAGGACAATAACCCGAAAATCCAATCCGAACATTTCTTTTGTGGTATGGAACCTTGTGAGATCCCATAAACTTATACTCAAGTTATTGTCTGGAAACTAAATGTTTTCGGACAACGACGCGAGACATCGCTGACAACGTCATATTATAATAGAAAGTGTCTGTATTGTAAATTTTCATTGTTTTCTCCCCTTTTCTGAAACAATAGCATAACATCACAACATAGAAAAACACACGATAAAATATCAATTGGCAGACTTAACTCAATGAGGGTACTTTTACTAAAAATGAGGGTACTTTTTATATGGCCTTCCAAATACTGTTTCGATCCCTAACATCACTGAAGAGACATTTATTGTCAAAATCCGGATCTGGTGTACTAAAAAAATATTGACACCTTATGTGTGTGGCATAACATCGTGGCCACAAGTAATTTTAAGATCTATTTTGTTACATCTTGTGATCAATTTTATTTGGTAATCGCCAATGGCAGTCAGCAGGGTTAAAAAAAACATCAGTTGTTCGACTTGTTAGCCAAATGCGTTTTGTAAAATTATACTTTTTCACTTTTTTGTTCTTTTAGAAAATGTTGTTTGTGCTGTATTAAGACCCTTCTACAACGACATTTGTTTTACATGCACACGTATAAAAATTACGGTTTTTATCCAACGCAATCATAGGTTTGAACGTAGTTTTCAATTTAGACTTGATTAAATATATATATATATATATTATACACCATCATTGATTGCGATCCGATGGATAAATTAGTTGTCACTGACTCGGACGTACTTATAAATATAATTATTTTCTGTGACTGTATCTTACATTAACTTGTAGGATCCTTTACTATAGATAATTGAACTGACCTGTAACAATAACATCTCCATGCCTTATATATCATGTACTGTAGTACTCCGCTAGATTAAAACTGACGAGGAAAGGTAACACACGGCCACTGAAAGCTTTTTATTTTGTAGAGCCCAGGTGGTCGTGTGGTCTAGCGGGACGGGTGCAGTGCAGGCGATTTGGTATCACAATATCACAGTAGCATGGGTTCGAATCCCGTTGAGGGAAGAACAAAAAATTTGCGAAATCAAATTTACAGATCTAACATTGTTGGGTTGATGTTTAGACGAGTTGTATATATATATATATCAGTCTAAAGATTTGCACAATGGTACTGATATAAGGACGTTATAATACAAAAATGGTGTTGACAAATATTTCGGCTCAACAAATGGCCTTCTTCTGTGTCACAAGTTTTAACATAAGTTGAGACACAGAAGAAGGCCATTTGTTGAGCCGAAATATTTGTCCAGACGATTTAATAACAACATTTTCGTATTATAACATCCTTATATCAGTACCGTTGTGCAAATCTTTAGACTGATATATTTTTTTCCTTATCTGCATAGTATCGCCTATTCTAGACGATCCGGTACATAGTAAATTTGCTGGTTGGTTCTTTTTATAGAGTCTAAATTGAAAACTACGTTCAAACCTATGATTGCGTTGGATAAACTTTGAACCGCAATTTTTATACGTGTGCATGTAAAACAAATTTCGTTGTAGAAGGGTCTGAAAACAGCACAAACAACATTTTCCAAAGACCAAAAAAGTGAAAAAGTATATTTAAACAAAACACATTTGACTAACAGGTCGAACAACTGATGTTCTTTAACCCTGTTGATTGTCATTTGCGATTGCCAAATAAAATTGATCACAAGATGTAACAAATTGGATCTTAATATAAATTTAATACTAAACAGAAAACAATTAACTTGTAGCCACGATGTTATGCCACAAACATAAGATGTCAATATTTTTTGTACACCAGATCCGGATTTCGGTGATGTTAGGGACCGAAACGGTATTTGGAAGGCCATATAAAATTTACCCTCATTTTTAGATAGACTCTTGAATATCATATATAGTGTTTGTTAGCCATTGGTAGTGCGGTGACAGAACTGTAAAAAGTCGTCTAAATGTCAATACGATTATACAAATGTTGCGGTCGAAAAAAAAATGTAATATGTTAATATCATGTATCCTTATGTGAAATCTATTTTGAGGTATTAGATAACCTCAGCAGTATTTGGCAAAACTTTAAGGAATTTTTGGTCCTCAATGCTCTTCAACTTCGTACTTTATTTGGCCTTTTTACCTTTTTCGATTCTAGTGTCACTGATGAGACTTTATAGACGAAACGCGCATCGGGCGCCTATACAAAATTTAATCCTGGTATCTATGATGACTTTATTCACTTCTTTGAAACGATCAAAATGATTAATTGTCTTAAATAAAAGAAAAACACTAATAGGAGATAAAAGTATGAGGCAATTTCATGGTGTCCGCGTGTTTGGCTACACTTTTAAAAATATGCACCACAAGAAACTCGTGTTGGTAAAATAGTTATGGACTCTGCCAGATAAAATATGAACGATTTAAAAAAGTCTTACCGAAACATCATTCTCGCCTGACTTGACGTCAATTCCTAACCATCCTGGGGTGACTAATCCAACCAACAGTAAAACTCCTGCTACAATACTGATTCCAATTAAGCCAGCTCCACCCATGTTTTTCTATTCTGAAACATATTTTTTTAGTGAAAATCAAGTTTTCAGTAGAGAAGTTGGAAATGTAACTTTGATTTTACACCAAAATCACTTTATTAAATAAAGTCAACAGTAGTATACCGCTGTTCGGAAGTCATAAATCGATTGAGAGAAAACAAATCCGGATTACAAACTAAAACCGAGGAAAACACATCAACTATAAGAAGAAGACAGAGAAACAACAGAAACACTAAAGTGCGACAAAAATTAAATGACAATGTAACACACACAGAAACGAACTATAAAATAGCAACTGCCTTTTTCCTGACTTGGTACAGGATATATTAACACAATACAGGCATGCCGCACCTTTTTGCACAATTATTATCGTTTGGGAATTTATTTCTTAAGTGTTTTTTTGTTCATCGGCAGTGAGCAAGAAGAGGTCCATTCCATTTTTTTTTTGCATTGGGAAGATCTGCTGTTCCTCTTATTCCTCTTCTTTTAAATAGGTGGTTAAGACGTTAAAGTTACATAACTAACATGGCGTCGCTTAGTCTAAATGACTTTAATTTTATGAATGCAGATATAATAGAAAGTGTGCTGCCGTGTGATTAACGTTTTTTGTGTATTGAAGCCTTGTGCGAGCTTCCCTGTATGGGTCGTAACTCGTGGCTTGCGAAGATGAAGGTCCTTAAGCATGTCTGTATATGTTCAGCTTTTACCAGGCCAAAAATATTCTTATACAAAAACATCATGTCCCCGACCCCTACCAAAACATCTCAAATGGTTTGAATTGATTGTTGGTTTGTTGCTTATTTTTATCGTCCAGGGACAAATATTTCATTTATTTTCACGAAAACCACGAGTCTAAAAGTCAAGTATATAATATACATAAAATGCTTCGTTCGCTGAGCACATCCTGATACGACCACAAAGGTTGAAGTCTGAACAGTAGGGATACGTTTTGACACAGTATTTAAGCTTGATACTTGATACAATTTGGATTGTGATAAAAATTTTGACATAAAAAATGTGACCTTTAAATTTTGAAATGGGACAATAAATTCACCTAGAATAGTCGGGTATCCATATTCTAACAACATGGTAAAATTCAACAAATTAAGGGCATACGATACAGTTTTGATCCTGTATTTACAAGTTTATGAAAATATGCATATAGGCTATTTTTTACCTGATTAAATCAAATATGCTATAAAAAATATACCTTCATGTGCTATTTTTTTAGTAAAATGAGGTTGAAATTTTGTATATTTGCTCGAAATTCAGATTTGTGGCCGTAATTTCTTTTTCGAAAGAAAGACATAACTTTTTTGTTATAAAAGATAAAAACAAATTATTTTTTGTTAAATAATCGGTAATTTTTGTATTTTATAAATATCTTTAAAAAATATGCAATTTTTTATTTAGAAATAATTCATATTTATCAAATGTTCATGAATTGAGGAAAAAACGTAATTTTTTACTGCATGTTTATCACAATTAACAAAAAATCCTCTATTTACAGTTTTATAAAATTTGGGTCTAAACGGCATTTTGTTTCATTTTGTAGGGAGATTATGTGACCCAAATTTTATAAAACTGTAAATAGAGGATTTTTTTTTAATTTTGATAAACATGCAGTAAAAAATGACGTTTTTCCTCAAATCATGAACATTTGATAAATATGAGGTATTTCGGCATACAAAATTGCATATTCTTTTAGGATATTTATAAAATACAGAAATTACCGATTATTTGACAAAAAACAATTTGTGTTTATCTTTTATAACAAAAAAGTAATGTCTTTCTTTCGAAAAAGAAATTACGGCTACAAATCTGAATTTCGAGCAAATATACAAAATTACGACCTCAGTTTACTCAAAAAGTAGCACATGAAGGTATATTTTTTATTACATATTTGATTTAATCAGGTAAGAAATAGCCTATATGCAAATTTTCATGAACTTGTAAATACAGGATCAACACTGTATCGTATGCCCTTAAAGGGAAACTTCGCAAAAAAATCAAAAATTGATATTATGTTTATTCTATATAAAAATGCTCAAAATTATAGATATTAAAGTTTTATTCTGCTAGATAAGAGATCACCATCGATTTTAAATTTAGAGTATCAATTCTCAACGGTCGGCCATTTTGTTACCTTGTCCGATTTGCAGTCACGATATGTCTAAGGACCAGAACTAAAGTAACCCGATGGAGTCGTAATTGCGTGTCGATATCTCGTCAATCGTACGGTTGCTTTATCCGACTAGTTAACTTGATACGGAAAATTTTCTTTTTTTTTAATAACCATGATCTGTTATTTTTAGACTGATAATATAGGAAATAGTGAAAAAGTCAAAATTTCAAATCATAAATAAGTCTTCCGTGAAACTTGAATTGTTTTCGGTAATCTAATTAGTTCATAATTCTTTATGTAATAAACTTTATTCAAATATATTAGGATCTTCGCTCCACTGATCACCTGCATGGCTAAAGGTATTACTCCCAAAGGTATTGTAGGGGGTGCGAGGTGACACGTCCAGGTATTCAAGCGATTTCCTGTCGAGTTTGCAAATTCATGCATCGTTTCACTTCTTAGTGTACTGATAAGTGTACACGGCCGATAACTTATAACTTTCCATTTTGAACTATTAGGTGTTTAATATACATCTCTATCTTGCGTGTCCGAAAGTGATATAATATATAGTCATTACTAAACATATACGCTTGTTTACGAATAACATTTCTGGTTAAAAGAAAATTATTTATAAAAATATAAATAATACAACAACAAAAAAACAGATCTGATGAAATAAAAATCTATATACAAATTTTTTCCAAGGGTAAATTTCGTAAAATGTAATATATACTCGTTTGTCAATATTGGAACATACCAGAAATATTGATTTAAAAAAAGGTACGCACTTGTCGACCATTCGTATAAACGCCTGGATAATAAGTTACGGAACTATAGCTCAAATTTAAATATATACATTTATACATAGAACATAAGAAAGAAACCTAAATTTTGCGTAAATTGGGGTAAAAGTTTTGTAAAATGACAAGTCCACGTATGCCAACAGTAAGTAATCATCAAATGTCGATAGACTATTGTATACCAAACGAAGAAGAAGAAGAAGAAGAGATTTAAATACAGGTCGATATATAACTTTTCTGGCTCATCGAAGTTAAAGGACATTTATATATCAATTAGATTGTTCTCGAAAAAGGAAGAAATTCGTCTTCGTCACAATTATTCCGAAATGCATGTAATATATACGCCACTGGAAGTACACTAATACCGAGGGGTGTGAATATTTTCCAGGAAAACTATAGAGTATCAAAGTTTCAAATCAATTTCGGGATTTATTTTCTCTCTAGATATTCAATGACAGCAATTTGAAGAAACTGCTTGTCCGCTTTAGTGGTATTCTTGCCAGTTGAAACAGACTTATAATTACATTAAACCAGATGCTCCGCAGGGCGTAGCTTTATACGACCGCAGAGGTTGAACCCTGAACGGTTGGGGCAAGTATGGACACAACATTCAAGCTGGATTCCACTCTAAATTTGGATTGTGATTAAATAGTTGACACAGCATAGGTTTCTGACACAGAATGAATGTATTCAAATGAACTTAAAATTTTTGTTTTATCTTAGAGCAATTCACTATGCTGTTGAATATTAATCCTCTCAAAAAAATGTTTGAAGAAATTTTCTTTTTATTTATGGAATTTCAAATGAGAAAAATTGAACCCAATTTTTTATTCACATCCCCCTTTCCCTTATTCCAAAACTAATTTCAATTAAAATATTCTAATGGAGTTTGCAACAACTACTACTCATTTAAATACATCATAAAATATTAAGATGTAAAAAAACTGCTTGTTATCACTGAATGGTAAAGATTATTTAAATTTACCAGTTGGTAGTAAAAAGTGAATATACATTGTATATTGTATATAAAACAAAGATTTAAGTTGATTCTGGACAAAGAAAGATAACTCCAATTAAAAAAAATTCTTGCAGATATTTCTTGCTTACTATACTGGACAAAGAAAGATAACTCTTAATTGAAAAAAAAATTGCTATTTCACAATATTGTGAAATTAGATATTTCTTGCCATTGCACAATACTGTGCAATTGAAAAGACTTGCTATTGCACAATACTTAATATAATAATTTTAGATCCTGATTTGAACCAACTTGAAAACTGGGCCCATAATCAAAAATCTAAGTACATGTTTAGATTCAGCATATCAAAGAGGCCCAAGAATTTAATTTTTGTTAAAATCAAACTTAGTTTAATTTTGGACCCTTTGCACTTTAATTTAGACCAATTTTGAAACTGGGCCAAAAATTAAGAATCTACATACACAGTTAGATTTGGCATATCAAAGAACCCCAATTATTCAATTTTTGATGAAATCAAACAATGTTTAATTTTGGACCTCCATTTGGGCCAACTTGAAAACTGGGCCAATAATCAAAAATCTAAGTACATTTTTAGATTCAGCATATCAAAGAACCCCAAGGTTTCAATTTTTGTTAAAATCAAACTAAGTTTAATTTTGGACCCTTTGGACCTTAATGTAGACCAATTTGAAAACGGGACCAAAAATTAAGAATCTACATACACAGTTAGATTCGGCATATTAAAGAACCCCAATTATTCAATTTTGATGAAATCAAACAAAGTTTAATTTTGGACCCTTTGGGCCCCTTTTTCCTTAACTGTTGGGACCAAAACTCCCAAAATCAATACCAACCTTCCTTTTATAGTCATAAACCTTATGTTTAAATTTCATAGATTTCTATTTACTTATACTAACGCTATGGTGCGAAAACCAAGAAAAATGCTTATTTTGGTCCCTTTTTGGCCCCTAATTCCTAAACTGTTGGGACCGAAACTCCCAAAATCAATACCAACCTTCCTTTTGTGGTCATAAACATTGTGTTTAAATTTCATTGATTTCTATTCACTTTAACTAAAGTTATTGTGCGAAAACCAAGAATAATGCTTATTTGGGCCCTTTTTTGGCCCCTAATTCCTAAACTGATGAAACCAAAACTCCCAAAATCAATCCCAACCTTTCTTTTGTGGTCATAAACCTTGTGTCAAAATTTCATAGATTTCTATTAACTTAAACTAAAGTTATAGTGCGAAAACCAAGAAAATGCTTATTTGGGCCCTTTTTGGCCCCTAATTCCTAAAATGTTGGGACCAAAACTCCCAAAATCAATACCAGCCTTCCTTTTATGGTCATAAACCTTGTGTTAAAATTTCATAGATTTCTATTCACTTTTACTAAAGTTAGAGTGCGAAAACTAAAAGTATTCGGACGACGACGACGACGACGACGACGACGACGACGACGACGACGACGACGCCAACGTGATAGCAATATACGACGAAAATTTTTTCAAAATTTGCGGTCGTATAAAAATAGGGAAAGATTATTAAACATTAAATTCGTTGTCTTTTTTATACATCGTTGGTCAAATAGCTAAAGTATTATATATAGTTACGGTGTGAGACGAAGAGTATTTTAAGAAGGACATATTCCCGATTATGTATAAATTTTGTCGATGTTTTTCACACTTGAAAAGCATATTATCTGTTCGTAATTTGTAGATATCATTCCAATTGGATCCTTTAATTTCCTGTCCATTTTTTAAAATATCTTAAGTCTTCATGTGTTGTCAGATTTTAAATATTTTGATGAGCACATTAATTCCTAAATAGGCAATTAAAGATCACTTCGGATGGACTAAAATATAAAATTGCAATTGTTAATGATCTGTTTGAAATATTTAAGGCTGCCTATCCTAATTTGAAATAGTACAAATTTTAGTTCATAAACTCGTGTTTAGAAGGCTATTTTTATTTATAAATTCTTCAATTAAAATAATTCAGTGTTTGATCGTCACTAAAGTAATCAAAAGTCATAATTCATTAAAAGTGATCTTATGCAAAATATATAAAAATATACAACTGCTATCCTGTTATTGTGCGATCTTATTATTCCCGTTAATTAATTTTAATTATTTTTTTTTACATTCATGTGTCTGAAATTTTGTTGGACTCCCGTTTACAATTATGTTGTTCACACCTGAAATGCCAGTGAACCGTGACGCCTAGATTTCACTGAATGAGGATCAAAGGATTAGAATTACATAATGCTAATCTTTTAATTACCTTGAGTTAACCTACGCATTCAACATTCTTTAGGTGTCACCAAACAATACACATTTTATTTCCACCGTACAAGCAAGTGAAAATGTTTGCTGTAATGAAGCAAAAACGTCAGAATACAAGCATGTATTTTTAATACACTATTGATCATGTCAATTTCATATGTTTGTTTAAAGTATTTGTAGAAAATAAATCATAAAAATGTTCTATTGTATGAATTAATTTTATTATTAAAATCCGTTTTAAAATATCCACACGATCTAATTTTAAAAGTTGCATGGCTATCACTTAGTTTTCGTTGGTTAATAGCTACACCAAAAGTCGTCGATGCGCTTTAAATCGCGTAATTAGATTGTTAACGAACAAGACTTAAATGAGATATTTTCACTCCCGGCATGCATCAAAGACTTAAACTACGTCACATAAGTCAGGAAGTTTCAAGAAATAAAATTAATAATTCCCAATTTTCTTCTTTATTAGATTTCATATCAAAATAAAACTTGGTGAATATGTTTTTTATGGTATTATGAACATAATAAGATGAAAAGTGAAAAATCGCGAATTATCCCTTTAAAACACAATTATACCAAGAAATCTTCAATTACAGTTTATTGGCTATAACAATTCTTTGTTTAAGAATTGAATGCTTCTTTTTGTAAATTCATTGGGGTGTAAAAGCTTTGACCGAAGTACATTTTGTATGAAGCGCGGTCAACTTGACGCTTTTTCACCCCTATGAAGTTACAAAAAGAAGCACTCAATACTTATAATTACATTTTTTTAGCTTTGATCATGAAAATACGAATGTTATAACTATTTTATTCAATTCACCTATGCACTTTCTTGTGGAACCACGTGTTATCATGAATGAAAAGTTTTATTGAGTGATGCAATTGCTTGAGGAATAACAAGTCATGTGATGTGCAGTTAGCCAATCGGAATAAAGTATCATATTGAAACATACATCAAATGTAATTATTTTCTGATAAATCAACGTAAACTTCATTTATGTCATCCAACATAATAAAAAGATATGAAATATTCGACGGCAAATGGATTTTTTGTTTTGTTTATTGCTTCTTCTACAGAATATCTCCAGAAGATGTACATATTCATTTTAATGGACTCCTCACCTATGCAACACATCCTATGCGTTATTTATTACAAGTAAATTGGGCATTTTTACAAATGTGCAGTCAGGATGAAAAAACAGGAAGACTACTTTGACATTGCTCCAGGTTTTTAAATACTCTACGCTTCGTCGTTTATCTTTCAAAAGCAATCAACTTGAAAGAAATCTTATGGTGAATAGTCACATGTGTGTGGGAAAGAATTTGAAGTTTACAATGGCAATACTACCATGGATACGCGTATTAGCGCCACGCAGTTTTTTTCATAATTCTTCCTACGTTTGCATTATAACCTTTGCGAAATAACGCAAACCTCAAACATAGGATTCAAGATTTCAAGATTGTATTGTACACTCTGACAGTGTACACTGTTAAAAGAGGCAAATGTACATAATATACAGCTTGACAGAAGTCGTGCAATAACATAGGAAGAAATATATAGTTTGGTGGCACTAATACGCTTCCGTCTTCCTGAATATTTCATGTAAAACGTTAATTGTGTAATCTGACTTCAAAATCATGTTAATGTCCTTTTCCTTAAAGTGACATTGGCTGTCAAATTCATGTTCACCGTCCGATTTGAATCATATTCTCATATTTGTTTTATATATAACACACGTATATTCAAATGACTCGGTAATATGTATCACCGTTTCGTGTGTATTTCAGCCTAGACGCCATCTAATTTACTATCGAGTTGGCCGCCGATGACAGCCGACGGTCATATAAGCGATATAGGCCATAAACATAAATATAAATAGATAGTGAACCCGTGCAACTCGCTTTTTCCAGGTCTGTTTGGTTTTTTTCCTACAGGTACAGGTATATGTTTATCGTCGTTTTTACCGGTATAGGAATGAACTTTTGTGGATCGATTAGTCCATTAACTGTTCTACCTATGTTTATGATGTTTCACTTTCAATGTTCACATTCGGTTTTTTTTCCTTTTAATAACTGAAAATGCAGAGTTCATGCGTATTCCAATAGCTAAGGGGTAGATTGAAAGTCACCTGCATACGGATTTAATTAGGTCGAATTATTCACTTGTAAGTGAATACTACTTCATCATCGATGTTCTTAGCTTATTTTGATAAATTGAACCATACTGGTAACCAGATGCTCCGCAGGGCGCAGCTATATACGACCGCAGAGATTGAACCCTGAACGGTTGGGGCAAGTATGGACACACCATTCAAGCTGGATACAGCTCTAAATTTAGATTGTGATTAAATAGTTGACACAGCATAGGTTTCTGACACAGAATGAATGTGGTCTAATGAACTTAAAATTTTTGTTTTGCCTTATAGCAATTCACTATGCTGTTGAATATTAATCCTCGGTTTAATTTAAGATTTAAATTATTTAATTAGCAAAACAGTGAAATTTATATTTTACACCTCAGTAATCACACTGGTTCAAACTAGATTTTCATTAGTATAAACAGGTCAGGACCACTACCTTATATGGAAATGCATAAATTAGCATACTTATGTTCTCGCACATGTAATTGTTTATTTACATGTGACGCAATTTATTTTTACCTAGGTTTTTGACCAATCCACTAAATGAGTCACAATGCATGATGGACTACTACGTGTTTACAATCAACCAAGAACACGTGTTATTTACTGAAATACAACACATTTTTTCGTGCAATGCGGGATTCACAATTTCGCTTAGTTTTTCAATTTGTGTATCCTTATTTATAGTTCATGATATAAAGTATTACTTCCATGCTCAGATTAACGAAGAGTTGTTTCTATGCGAAGAAAAAAGGGTTTGAATTACCCGATATATAGCCATTAACATGTTTGATGATGGTACAGGTATTTCATGTATTTGTCCACCAGACAACAACGAAACAACAGCGAGAAAACACAATTACCCATATGACAACTTACTAGTGTAAATAAAGTAAGCCGTCGATAATAGACAGCCGGTGCTGATATTTATAGATTATCGTTGATCATCTCAACGAGATTGATTTTCTCGCTTGAGCTGGTACAGCGAAAGTGAGAAAAGCAATCGAGTTGAGATGACCAATGATAATCTATTTATCGCTATTTTACCTATGACGACGTTGTAAATTTCATCATGTTCATGTCAATTTCGTTAGCAACGTCACGTGGCCTTCTTAGTTTCTAGTGATAATTATTCCATCTCAAGCGAGTAGCATGATATGAAAAATATCACAAAAAAAGATCAAACGAAAAATGCACAAAATAGCGATAATCATGGGTACAGCAATTTTTGTATAGATAATTAAAGGCTAATGTGTGATCCTTGAATTTTGTGTTCGTAAAAAAGGCGAAGAGGTATTTACATACATCGCAGTGTTAACAAAATCTATAAGTATTTATTTTTTTCACATTTCAGTATATGGGACTTCCAAACTGTTCCCTTTGTTTTGAAGGTAGTAAAGGTCAGCAACTGTAGTTTCAGTTTGTTCGTTTTTTAACGGGCTCGGACATTTGCCAAACTGAATAAAATCATTACAGCTGATTTCTTATACCTGCAAAGTAAAACTTTGGTTGGCTTGCTTGCTTTGATTGTATAGTTGTTTATACAAGCTTTGAAAATAAGATCGACATATTTAAACAATATACATGTATAGACATTGTTTAACTTGTATATTTTATATTTTGTACAATATACAAACAAAGCAAGCAAGCTAACCAAAGTTTTGCTCTACATGCATTAGGAAATAAGCTGTAATGATGTTATCCATGTGTATGTGCGACAAGGTGGAAAATTTGATATGTTTTGTGAAAATTGCAGCGTTGGCTCAATAATAAAATAAAAGAAGATGTGGTATGATTGCCAATGAAACAGCTTTCCACAGGAGACCAACATGACACAGAAACTAACATTTATAGATCACCGTACGGCCTTCAACAATGAGCAAAGCCCATACCGCATAGTCAGCTATAAAAGGCCCCGATATAACAATGTAAATCAATTCAAACGAGAAAACTAACGGCCTTAATTATATATAAAAAATGAACAAAAACAAATATGTAACACATAAACAAACGACAACCACTGAAATACAGGCTCATATACAATTAATTTTTTTATGGGATAGTTTTTTTCTCCTTTTATATATTTAATTGGGCCGTTTTGGTTTTTTTTTTTTGTAAATTGTTTTACACAAGTAATTTTTGGGTCATTTATGGCTTACTTTTCAGCATTGAACCTATGACTGCTTACTTTACTAGATTATTTTTTTGTTGGAAAGATGTCTCATTTGGCACTCATACCTCATCTTCTTATTTCTATATACAAAGCACGTTTTAGAAGGAAAAAAAATAGGTAATATGGCACCCACTATGATCCAGAGACTTTTAATAATTGGAGATATTTTGTGATAAAACTAGCAACAAACGGATGTTATCGATTGTTGAAACTATAAAAAAAAAAATGTATTGAGCTATATACCGTACCCGCTCAGTGGCGTATCCAGGGGGCGGGGGTTCCGGGTTATGGACCCCACTTTTTTTTGAAGGATCAGTGCATTTGAATGGGGACATGTAGTTGGAACCCCCTCTCCTTTTGTCAAGGGTTAGGACCCGCCTTTTTGAAACGGCTGGATCCGCCCCTGCCGATTTCATAACATCTATTTTTAGCATAATGAATATTATGATGTTCTTATTTTTAGTTCAGGTCTTGATAAAAAAAATAATACACATTCAGTACAAAAAGAAGTGTTTCAATAAAAGTTTTCGTGTTTTTCTAGGCAGAAAAGATTTTGGAATGACATTATCGGTTTTAAAGATCTCAAATGATTTTCTTACTGGACAGTGGTCACTTCACTGGATATTTCACTGTTTCATGTCTTGAAATTAATGTAGGTTCAATTCATAACAATGCACAAAACCGGTTCCACTACTTTTGCAAGGCGAAAAGGAAAGTCGAATCGTGAAGCCAGTAAGCAATATTTTTTTAATCTGAGCATGCAAATTGAGGATTACGTTATATATTTTACATTAAATATATTTGCAGAATAAACACATTGGTAATGAGAGTCCCAGACAATATATTAGTTGACTGTGTTCCCACTAATTCCACGTGTTTTAAGTAGTAGTTTACTCGTAGTAGCCCACAATGCATTGTAGTTCATTGAGTCGATTGGTCAGTTTTTCAAGGCCATATTGGCCTTGTGTTTTGGAAATTACTATGCAAATTTATTCTGACGTCAGAAAATCTAGAGTTCTCGACCTGATAAACTCTTGCATTAAATTTACTCACTATATTATTTCGCTCTTTTTATTGGATATAAACTTTTCCTTTGTTGTTAATTGTTTATTTATACTATTGCAAAGTGTTTTCTTTACATTTTTGAATTTGATATTACGTTGAAATTTCTTTAAGAGAGTTACAGTCAATACTTGGGAAACTTCATTTTGTGTCCACCTGTGTACGACCCGGTAGATTATTTGTCAGTCGTTTGTTGAACTGGCTTCGTAGTGCTTTCCCTTCAAATGTCGTGGGCAGTGGACATAAGATATATAGAAAGATTCCGGTAGAGGTACAGAAAGACTTATTGTGGTGGCATAGGTTTCTGTCGAGCTATAATGGTATCTCGATGATGTCTCTTGAAGATTGGTCGTCTCCAGATGAGATTTTTTATATATCTTTATTTCTCAACAAACCAAATTACAATGGTATAGAGATACACACAATAATTACATAGTGTATATGTACAGACATACAAAAATTATACGAAAGCAAGAGGAGGTACATATCATATATTACGATATACATATTAAACTAAATGATAAGATAAGATAAGATAATTTTATTAACCAATCATGGTGCCCAAAATTTGAGCTATACAATCAAATGAATGAATTACAAAATAAAGCACAGAAAATGATTAGAATGATTAAAGTACATTTAGACAACAAAAAATAAAAACAACACATGAATACACATTTACACTAATTAACCTGATATAAACCAAGTTATTAACAAAACATAGTTGTTATGGGTGCCACTGTGACCTGGAGAAATGACATAATTCTTTATGGTACTAGGTCTATGGGAGACAACTCCTGATCAATTTTATTTCCTATAATTATATATCTATCTATATTTTTCTTCTATTTATTTCTTTTTTTGTTTTTGTTTTTTTAAACAACAATATTTTCTATAATTTTCTTTCGTTCTTCAAAAAGGGAGTGCAATAAATTAGATAAGTTTGAAGTTACAAACAAATCTTCAGATGAAAGAATCCAAACAAATTTCATTTCATCAGATAATCTTGAAAAATTTTTGAATTTTGAATTTAAATTAGATAGATGTTGAGATCGAGTATCTTTTAGAACAGGACATTTTAAAAGAAAATGTAGTTCGTCTTCAACTGCGTTCTTACATAGCTTACACTTTCTGTCTTCAGCTTTAATCCCAAAATACCTCCCTCTTTCGATTTCAAGATCATGACAGCTAGTTCTAAATCTTGTGATTATTTGCCTGTCTTTTTTTGAATTCATTTTTAAATATGGTTCAAACATAAAAATATTTTTAAATTTTCTGTAAGTTCTTAATTTATTGCCAGATTGTAAATTAGTACACTTCCCAGAATTGCTTTCTAAACTAGCTAACCAGCTTTCTTTAAATTTAATAGTTAAAGATGTTTTTACCTTTTTTAGAATATGGTTTTGTTTAAAGTTTGACTGGTTAACAAATAGATATTCTAAGTCTAGAAATTTAAATATATGTTTAATACTTCCTATCCAAGATTCCTGGTTATGTTTGACCATAGAATGAGACAGGTTTATGGCTTCCCTTATCAAGTACATGAATTACCCAGGAGAGCCTAAATGAATATTTACAATTCTTATATATTTGCACAAGTTATTAAGATCAGAAAGATTTTTACTATTCATCAGTTCATTAAATTTCAATGCATTTGGTTGATTTCTATATTTTTTTCTCAAAAACTGTTTACGATTATCATTGAATACAGAACACATAAAAATATAATGAAATTCATCTCCGATGTCACCAGAATTACAAAGTAAGCATTTTCTATTTTCTCTTGCAACGTTTTGCCATCTACCAGTCTCAATAGGAAATCTATGACTTCCTGTTCTCAATCTACATAATGTAATAATATTTCTATCATCTAAATGTTTAAAATAATATTCAAATTGACAGTTTTCTTTATACATACGGTAGTTTATAGCTTTTGGCGATTCTTGCACGTTAGTGTGCCATTTCTGTTTAAATTGATCAACAAGATTTTGTTTAACAATAGTATATAGCCATGTATCGTTTACAAAATATTGGGTATCCCACACAAATGATAAACCAGATTCATCAAGAATGGATTTAACATGTTTCAACCATGTAATATCATTTTTATATTTATACAATGAGTACTTGTATAGTATTGCAGGAAGTTTTTCTTGTTTTCCAGACAACAATTTAGTCCAGTAGTTAATTATATGGAGTTTTATATCAATCTCCAAAGGATATCTGCCCAATTCTCCGTATATCATGAAATTAGGTGTAGAATTTTTAACCTTAAGCAAAAGTTTGCAGAATTTCATATGAACCCTTTCTATAACCGAATTATTACCAAAACCCCAGACTTCACTCCCATAAATTAAAATAGGTTTAACAATCTTATCAAATAATTCAATTTGACATTCAATAGAAAGATTGTGCAATCTGCCTTTTTTGATAACGTCGTACATAGCACACATCGCTTTATTTGCTTGTGCTTTTTTAGCCTTTAAAAAACTTCCTGTTCTACTGAATAAGACACCTAGATAAGTAAACTCATTAACAATTTCTAGCACAATATCTTCATAATTAAACTTAACATTAATAGGTAGTCTACCTTTAGAAAAAATTACAATTTTACTTTTTTGTACATTCACTTTCAGTTTCCACAATTTACAGTATTCAGATAAAGTATCCAGTTGCTTTTGTAAGTCAACCTGAGACTCTGATAACAAGACTGTATCGTCTGCATATAATATAATAAAAAGTTTAAGATAACAATCTAGTTCAGTTTCTAACTCATCTGATAGAGATTTCAAACCATCTATGTTCTTTTCTATTAGAAAATCTTCTAGATCATTTACATATAAAGAAAAAAGTATAGGAGATAAATTTTCCCCTTGCCTAACACCAACATTACATGGGAAAAATTCAGAATATTCATTACTATAAAAAATTCTAGATTTTATGTTACTGTACATATTTGTAATAGTATTAAACATTTTACCATTCACAGAGTATTTAAGTAATTTTGACCAAAGTCCTGCATGATGAGATTTTTTCAAGCAATGCTTGTTTAGAAGGGTTTGGAGCTATTACTTCAAATCAGTATTTTCATGCTGTTTTTCCTTCTGATATCACAAAAGATCAATTACATATCAATTGTTTGGAGTTACTTGCTATTGTAGTTGCGGTTAAAATTTTGGTGAAAACATTTTGCGGGAAAAAAATTCTGATCTTTTGTGATAATGAGGCGTCTGTTCAGGTCATCAATTCAGGTTCATCTAAGGATGCTTTTATGCAAACTTGTTTGAGAGAGCTTTGTTTTATTCAAGCAAGTTTTCAGTTTGAAGTTCGACCCAGACACATTTTAGGTGTAGAAAATAGACTTGCTGACTATTTGTCTCGATGGCATTGTAGTCATAAATACAGAGAGTTATTTAAGTCAGCTATTTCAGTAGATAGATATGAAGAGGTACCAGTTCTCATGTCAGATTTTTCATTTTTAAATAATTGGTAATTTATTTTACAGAGTTAGAGGTTGTGCGGTTTCAATGTAAAGATTCTGCTAAACATGCTTTTGCGGAGAGTACTTATAAAAATAAGAAAACTCAGTTAGAATCATATTTTATGTTTTGTATATATTTTGAACTTATGCCTGTTCCTGCGACAGTTCATGTTTTGACACTATATGCACAGTTTCTAAGTAGAAGTTTTAAATCTGTTGACTCTATAAAGAATTATCTTAGTTCAGTAAGATATCTGCATTTATTGTTAGATTTAGAATATCCACAGTTTGAAGCTTTTCATTTGAGATTAGTATTAAGAGGTTTATGTAGAATTAAGGCACATTGTCAAAAACAGGCCTTGCCAATTACTCCTCACATTTTACTTCAAATTTATAGGAAGCTGGATATAAATAGTGCATATGATGCTACTATATGGTGTTTATTTTTACATGCCTTTTTTCTAATGTTTAGAAAATCTAATTTGGTGCCAGACTCCATTTCTACTTTTGATCATAATAAGCAGCTTTGTAGGGATAGTATTATTTTCGATTGTAAGCGTAAGCTATTATTAATAAGTGTTAACTGGTCGAAAACCATTCAGTTTGGTGAGAGAGAATTATTGATACCTTTAGTCTCGATACCAGATTCTCCATTGTGTCCCGTTCAAGCTTTTTTGAATATGAAGTCTTTAGTTTGTACTTCTGATAAGAGTCCAGCTTATTGTTTTATAAAACATAAATTATGTGTACCTGTCACGTATAGACAATTTCAGACAATATTGAGACAGTTAATTACTGAGATTGGTTTAGATGCTTGTTCATATTCTACACATAGTTTTAGGCGAGGGGGGGCTAGCTGGACTTTTGCAGCAGAAGTACCTACTGAATTAATTCAATTGTACGGAGATTGGAAAAGCGATGCTTATAAAAGATATTTAAAATTTTCATTAGATGATAAGATTTCAGTAGCAGAAAAGATGACGGCACATATTTCAGATGTTTTATTATAAATTTTTACAGGGAATTTCTTTGAAAAAAGGGCGACCATTGTGTCAGCGTCTATACCTAAATATGTTAGTGGAATAGATGGGTGTACAACTCAGGCCTTTCCTGGTGCCACTTTTGGTCGTCTTACTGAGTTAATTTCATCTGGGAAAGTAGATTTAATTTCATTAGATTTCGTTATAGTTCATGTTGGTACTAATAATATTTCTTCGTCTCAATCCGTAGATACTATTATATCATATTTCGGAGATTTAATTCACAAGTTAAAAAAGATGACATTTGCTAAGTTGATCTTTACTTCTATTCTTCCTAGACCAGTTGATCACATGAAAACTGGAGCTAAAGTTAATAAAGTTAATACTGAGTTAAAAAGATTGTGTAAAAGAAATAATTTATTATATTGTAATTTGTATAGGAGTTTCGTACTCGACAATATTCCAGATGCTTCCTTATTTGCTCCGAGAGATGGGCTTCATTTAAATTTTGCTGGTACAGAACTTTTCAGAAAAAATATAATCAATATTATTAAGCATCAGAGTATATAAGTTGTAATGTGTTACAACTGTGTTTTTTTTATTTACTTCATACATGTATATTGTTTACTGTAATTATTCTTTTTTCTCTTTTCAGAGAACTTGCATCCTGAATATGATGCTGGTTTTCTTCTAACTACTCAAGATCTACATATATTTTGAGTTGGTTTGCTGTTTTGTCCTTTCAATATCTATACACATTTTGAAAGGATGGAGCTTATTTGAAGTGAGAACAAAGAGTGATCATAGTATGTCTGGTTTTTATCATCATTATAACTGTTTTGATACTAGTTATTATTTTTATTATTTTTTTTTTGGCGGCCTTGCAGGCTTGGCGGATGTTTGCAAAAAAATTTGGTTATATATCTATGTTTATGTATTTTCATTTGTGTATTTAATTATTTATGATATATTGTATTTTGTAATATATTGAAAAAATATTTATATCAGGCAATACAAATTATACCTACTGACTTCCTTTTATTTCACCCACTTGATAATTGGTTTAATTTAAGATTTAAATTATTTAATTAGCAAAACAGTGAAATTTATATTTTACACCTCAGTAATCACACTGGTTCAAACTAGATTTTCATTAGTATAAACTCTTGCATTAAATTTACTCACTATATTATTTCGCTCTTTTTATTGGATATAAACTTTTCCTTTGTTGTTAATTGTTTATTTATACTATTGCAAAGTGTTTTCTTTACTTTTGAATTTGATATTACGTTGAAATTACCCACCCTCCCTCCCTTGTTAAATTTTTTTTTTCCGTTTATAAATTCATAGTGGCGGATGTTTGCCAAAAAATTTGGTTATATATCTATGTTTATGTATTTTCATTTGTGTATTTAATTATTTATGATATATTGTATTTTGTAATATATTGAAAAAATGTTTATATCAGGTAATACAAATTATACCTACTGACTTCCTTTTATTTCACCCACTTGATAATTTCAAAAAAATGTTTGAAGGAATTTTTTTATTTATGAAATTCAAATGAGAAAAATTGATATAATAATTTTAGATCCTAATTTGGACCAACTTGAAAACTGGGCCCATAATAAAAAAATCTAAGTACATGTTTGGATTCAGCATATCAAAGAACCCCAAGAATTCAATTTTTGTCAAAATCAAACTAAGTTTAATTTTGGACCCGTTGGACTTTTATGTAGACCAATTTGAAAACAGGACCAAAATTAAGAATCTACATACACAGTTAAATTTGGCATATCAAAGAACCCCATTTATTCAATTTTTGATGAAATCAAACAAAGTTTGATTTTGGACCCTAATTTGGACCAACTTGAAAACTGAGCCAATAATAAAAAATCTAAGTACATTTTTAGATTTAGCATATCGAAGAACCCTAAGGATTCAATTTTTGTCAAAATCAAACTAAGTTTAATTTTGGACCCTTTGGACTTTAATATAGACCAATTTGAAAACGGGACCAAAAATTAAGAATCTACATACACAGTTAGATTTGGCATATCAAAGAACCCCATTTATTCATTTTTTATGAAATCAAACAGTTTGATTTTGGACCCTAATTTTGACCAACTTGAAAACTGGGCCAATAATCAAAAATCTAAGTACATTTTTAGATTTAGCATATCAAAGAACCCTAAGGATTCAATTTTTGTCAAAATCAAACTAAGTTTAATTTTGGACCCTTTGGACTTTAATATAGACCAATTTGAAAACTGGACCAAAAATTAGGAATCTACATACACAGTTAGATTTGGCATATCAAAGAACCCCATTTATTCATTTTTTTATGAAATCAAACAAAGTTTGATTTTGGACCCTAATTTGGACCAGCTTGAAAACTGGGCCAATAATCAAAAATCTAAGTACATTTTTAGATTCAGCATATCAAAGAACCCCAAGGTTTCAATTTTTGTCAAAATCAAACTAAGTTTAATTTTGGACCCTTTGGACCTTAATGTAGACCAATTTGAAAACGAGACCAAAAATTGGGAATCTCCAAACACAGTTAGATTCGGCATATCAAAGAACCCCAATTATTCAATTTTTAATGAAATCAAACAAAGTACTTTTGGGCCCCTTATTCCTAAACTGTTAGGACCAAAACTCCCAAAAACAATACCAACCTTCCTTTTGTGGTCATAAACCTTGTGTTAAAATTTCATAGATTTCTATTCCCTTTTACTAAAGTTAGAGTGCGAAAACTAAAAGTATTCGGACGACGACGACGACGACAACGCAGACGACGACGCCAACGTGATAGCAATACACGACGAAAAATTTTCAAATTTTGCGGTCGTATAAAAACGAAACATCATTTCACTTTTTCACATTCATTCATCATTGAACAAAACAAATATTTTATTTTTAATATATCACGTAGCTAGTGCAATTTTATGACAAGTAAAGGCAAAGGATCAAACTAATCACTGGGAATAACATTCGACCCAATGAAATTGATAGCAAAGGGAAAGGATCTCATCAATGTAGGATACACAACTTGATTCAAATAGTGTCTTCCTCTACTCCCACCCCTTGTTACTTAATTTGAAAAAAATACTTATTAACCGGTATAGGCATATGTGTTAAAAAAAAATATTTTTGAATGCAAATGTATCATGCAGAACCATGTGTGTTGTTTCCTCAACAAAGATTGGTTGGTTGAATCATAACTGCTTTTAAAGGTCGTGGCAAATATTTAAAGCATATTCAGGATCAGGACATATTGACAATACATATAGATATACAATAAGTAAGTCTCGAATAGGGTTCAACCGGCATGAAGGGCTGAAAATTTGGACTGCCACTATGAGGGTTAGGGTAATTGACAGCAATTTAGACTTGCAAGAGGCCAGCTACCATCACCCAAAGAGTTGTAGCAAAGGTTGTAATGTGTAGAGAGTTATACTGCACATGTCTTAATACTGCACATGTCTTAAGATGAGGCATCGGAGTTTCAAACGTCTCCATACTGATTGGACATGGCAGCGAATTTATACATCACATACAATCAAACAGACGCCCAACATCGGCAGGGGTTTTCATGTCGGCCAAAAGGAGACCAAGAGTAACTATATTTCTATTCCCTGTATGGTAACCATATGGTGTCTTCTTTTTGTTATAACTTTGGACATATACCTGTAGGAAATATTGATGTGGACATCATTCTGAGGTATCAAACATATTGTCGTTTGTTTATGTGTTACATACTTGTTTTTCGCTCATTTTTTTACATAAATAAGGCCGTTATTTTTCTCGTTTGAATTGTTTTACATTGTCTTATCGGGCCTTTTATAGCTGACTATGCGGTATGGGCTTTGCTCATTGTTGAAGGCCGTACGGTGGCCTATAGTTGTTAATGTTTGTGTCATTTTGGTCTTTTGTGGATAGTTGTCTCATTGGCAATCATACCACATCTTCTTTTTTATATGTCCCCCTTGTTGTTTTAAAGATATCATGACCTTATTTGGACAAAAGGTAGATCTCATCATGATGTATTATCATATGAGGCTGAATATGATTTCATTGTCCCCTATGAGAGTTATATCCCCTTGAAACAATTTTTTTCATTTGCATTTTTGAACTACAAATCAGGATTACTTTAATTAACAAAGAACTTAACAGACTCATACGTCTTATAATATTTTTTTCAAAACATAGATAATATGGAACTTACCGAGAAAAGATCAGTGAAACAAATTCTTTCCTTTGCATTTTTTCTCAAAAAGTATAAGAGATAGAATCGATTTGAAAACGGCAGCATGTACAGGAATAGATTGCAATGTCAATAGATATAGGAAGATGTGGTGTGAGTGCCAATGAGACAACTCTCCGTCCAAATAACAATTTAAAAAGTAAACCATTAAAGGTTAAAGTATGGCCTTCAACACGGAGCCTTGGCTCACACCGAACAACAAGCTATAAAGGGCCCCAAAATTACTAGTGTAAAACCATTCAAACGGGAAAACCAACGGTCTAATCTATATAAACAAAACGAGAAACGAGAAACACGTATATATTACATAAACAAACGACAACTACTGTACATCAGATTCCTGACTTAGGACAGGTGCAAACATTTGCAGCGGGATTAAACGTTTTAATGGATCCAAACCTTCTCCCTTTTAATGAACATATACAATCATTTTGTTATTAACCCTTATAAGGTGTTATTTCCCTTGAAAAATTATACACAATTTTAGAAAAAATGTATTTCGAGAACCGGAAGTCGTAGAGACTTGGGACCTTCACCAATCGGTACGTCTAAACACTGCTAAGGACTCCTTAGTGCACTAAGGACTATACAATGCCACTAAGGACTAGAAGGAGTACTTTTATGTGTATTATTTTGACATATTATGTTAGAGATTTATATCTAATGCATAAATTTCAAATTTTATAGAAAAATAATCATAAATAAACAAGATATTCAACATTATTTAGGCACGTGCCCGTTTTTCTTTGGTATGCCGAAAATCAATGAACCGTTTGACACGTGCCAAATGAAATAACAACTGCTTAAACAATCATAATCTTTTTATTCTAGGTAATAAACAATTGTATCGAAAATACTTGTGCTTAATATTTATAATTAAATGTGTTGTTCTTATTAAAATTATTAAAAGAACATATAATTTTGTTTTTGTTTTACTTCTTTCCCGCCAAAGTTATTTGCCACAGATGCACGACTTTGATGTGCGCCAACTAAATGACTAATAAGTTAGAGTGTGGTCAGCTTGTTATGTAAGAGATACGAAGCCAAAATGGATAGATATATTGATAAGTGTTTTGTTTTTATTTTAATTTCGACCATGATGCGTGTATATACAAATGGTTTTACTAAAAAAATTACGATGGAACTGAGGGGAAAAAATCATGAGGCGTTCCTGGGGTTTATCAAAACCACTAGTTTTCAACCAGTTTGATATCTATTTACAAAGGCTTCATCATCAGAACGGTACTTATTTGTTTGTATATGTTCGATTTTTTTTCTTCTAAAAGTAAAAGAAGTTCAAAAAAAATATTTCCCGATTTTTAGCCAGATTAAGTTTCATTTTCAAACATATAAAAAAAGAAACAAATGTTTTTAAAATGTTTCACAGTTTTTAGTACAGTATTCACGAAATTTTTTCAGTATGTGTTAATTTAGAAAGATATAATTTTGACAGAGAAAGAGAATGCTTCGTATGAATGCCCCGAAAATATGCCTTTACCACATGATGTGTAAATAATATTTTTGGTAATACAATATAATCTGAATATTTAAACCTAAATACATCACGTGAAAAAATGAAAAAGACGACAGAAATATTTTCAATTATAATTTCTTTAAATCTACTTTTCTTAAAGAAGAACATGTATGTTAGAAGGAAATCCGATTTGTATTGTTTTTAACAAATTGTCTGCTTAACATATCGCATGAAATGACTATGTGGTATGTGCTTTACTCTCTGTTGAAGGCCCGAAATAATTTGCTCAAACGGGTCATGTATGAACTTAGTGTGGTTGCATGTAGTAAAAATGTATTATCTTATTGGTTTCGTTTTGTCCAGTAAAACATTTCTTAATGTCTTCATATATGAAAATTATTTTTGAACATTGCACTACAAGAAACAAACTCAAGTAAGTGTTCCAGCTCCACACCAGTCTATTGTTCAAACGCATGTCCATCGTCTCCTGTAATCACATTAAAGTACGCTTGCAAGAAATAATAACTTGACAGTATAGAGATACGGGTACAAAACACATTATAGATAATGTGTCCGACCACCTGAAAAATACAATTGGTTACAAGGACAAAGAACGCTACGAAATATTAGTCTATAGATTCAATTTTCGGTTCTACCGGACTTATCATAGCCCAAGATCAAGATGGGTTTAATGAAAAAGCAACAAACATCTCTGCCGGTTATCCAAACTTCAACACGTACTTTCAATTTTTTTTTATATAAATTGAAATAAAATATATAAAAAAATATATATTTCAGTCACTTATTAATATGAGCATCAAATAAAAATCCGACATTAGTTATATTTCTCTGGTGACAAATTTATTATTTACAAGAAATATACACTTTAGAAAATACTTTTTCATTCAGAATTGTTTTTTTTAATAAAATTTCAACAACAATTTATTTATTAGTTTCCAACTTTACCAAAAAGATTCTCGTGTTATCAGTTATGTAATTTGACACGTGTCAAACGGTTCATTGATTTTCGGCATATCAAAGAAAAGCAGGCACGTGTCTAAATAATGTTGAATATCTCGTTTATTTACAATTATTTTTCTATCAAATTTGAAATTTATGCATTAAATATCTATTTCTACCATAATATAAAAAGAAATTACATGTAACAGCTCCCCATCTAGTCCTTAGTGGCATGTTATCAGTCCTTAGTGCACTAAGGACTCCTTAGCAGTGTTTAGACGCACCCGACCTTTAATTCATGTGATTTTTAATATGCACCCAAGGTCAAAGGTCGCAGAGTGCAAAATAAAATTACGCTGCAATTTCAAGCTCACATATTAGGAACACGATAAGACTTTGCTGCATACATAAAGCGTATAAAATGTTCCTCTCGACGAGCTCTACATTTTTTTTTATAAGCCCAAAAATGTCCGACCGTCTGTTCAAAAGTTACAACGGGATGATTCTTAAAAGTATAGTTTCCGCGCTTCATACAAAATGTACTTCGGTCAACGCATAAATACACCCCAATAAATTTACAAAAAGAAGCATTCAATTCTTAAATAAAACTGGTCATTCAATGATAACACGTGGTCCCACAATAAAGTGCACAGGTGAATTAAATAAAAAAATTATAAAATACGTGTTTTCACGATCATAGCTAAAAAATGTAATTATAAGTATTGAATGCTTCTTTTTGTAACTTCATAGGGTTGTAAAAGCGTTGACCGTGTGCACATACAAAATGTACTTCGGTCAATGCTTTTCCACCCCAATGAAGTTTATACAAAAAGAAGCATTCAATTCATACCCAACTATATCAGTCCTATTCAGGACCGATAACTCTGTCGATAGATAATATCGGGTATACAATATAATAATTGTTAAAACCAGACCAATCGTAATATACGTCTCTGTTGGAATGAATACAATAACTCTTCTTTTTTTTTACACAATTTAAACTTTATATTGATTCATTGCCAGGATTCAGCTTTAAATATTGGATTAAACAATAAATAACATTTACATCATATTCAATGATCGAAATTCATTTAAATTAAAATTTGAATCAGAATATTTCTTTGATATAATTATAGAAACATATAAACATTTGAATGCCTTTTAAGCAAAAAATATGTTTTTAAAGAAAATTTCATAATATTAATATTTTCCTAAAGTTTATTATGAAACATACTTCTTCTGATTTGACACAGAAAGGAAAAGATATTTATTTGTACATTTATGAAAACTTTTGTATATTACAAAATTTAAACTCTGGTAATACATGTATACACACTGACAGGATGTTAGATGTCACCTGGTTGCTTTTGGTTTGCACATCTACCTGACAATATATATTATGATGTAACATTATAACCCAAGTTAGATTTCACCTGTTCGGTCAATGAATGAAATTTTAAAGGTAAAGAATATTTATCTATTATAATTGGACATTGTTTTATTTTTTCCTCTTAGGATGAAAACATTTTATTTTGTTCTAAAAGGAATGTATAAATATATTTCCAAAGAAAGATAAAATATAAAAAGAAAATTTGAAAAACACCTTTAAAAAAAGAAGAGATTTTTTTTTATTATAGATATTGTAAATTATTTTCTGGTAACAGTATCTCCTGGATGATAACTCTCAAAATAAATGTTCCAGTGTCACACTTAAAATATCTTTTTTATTTAGAAATTTTGAAATCAATGATATCGAAATATTACTAAAAGAAAATAACAGAAACATCAGAGGTTCTTTATGAAAAATTAAATATAATCTAGGAAAGTCCTACTATAGAAATCATTGATTTGATGCAACATCTCCATATGATACATCAGCCGCCATTTTGAAAAATATCGGAAAATTTCCTTTTTTAAATCGATGTTTGACCGAATTTGACCTGAAATTAAACTGTTTTAAGTATTATTCCCCGCAACCTATATGTTTGAATATACTTAATCGATTTGCAAAGTTTGTGTTTTATTTACAGAATTTCTTAAATAGTTGTAAAAGTAGACATGGGTATCGGTAATTTAGCATTGAGTCAACGGAGAAATGACGAGAAAAAGTGCATGTTTTACGATTCCGATTTGACCGAATGTAATCAAAAATTAAACTGTTAGGACCAACTTTGTTTGATAGAAATATGTTTGAATATCAAGGATTGATTTGCAAAAGTAAGACCAGATGCTCCGCAGGGCGTAGCTTTATACGACCGCAGAGGTTGAACCCTGAACGGTTGGGGCAAGTATGGACACAACATTCAAGCTGGATTCAGCTCTAAATTTGGATTGTGATTAAATAGTTGACACAGCATAGGTTTCTGACACAGAATGAATGCGTTCTAATGAAATTAAAATTTTTGTTTTCTCTTAGAGCAATTCACTATGCTGTTGAATATTATTCCTCTCAAAAAAATGTTTGAAGAAATTTTCTTTTTATTTATGAAATTTCAAATGAGAAAATTGAACCCAATTTTTTTAATCACATCCCCCTTTCCCTTATTCCAAAACTAATCTCAATTAAAATTTCTAATAGAGTTTGCAACAATTACTACTCATTTAAATACATAATAAAATATTAAGATGTAAAAAAAATGCTTGTTATCACTGAATGGTAAAGATTATTTTAATTTATCAGTTGGTAGTAAAAAGTGAATATACATTGTATATTGTATATATAACAAAGATTTAAGTTGATTCAGGACAAAGAAAGATAACTCCAAATAAAAAAAATTCTTACAATTAGATATTTCTTGCTTACTATTCTGGACAAAGAAAGATAACTCTAATTAAAAACAAAATTGCTATTTCACAATATTTTGCAATAAGATATTTCTTGCCATTGCGCAATACTGTGCAATTGAAAAGACTTGCTATTGCACAAAACTTAATATAATAATTTTAGATCCTGATTTGGACCAACTTGAAAACTGGGCCCAGAATCAAAAATCTAAGTACATGTTTGGATTCAGCATATCAAAGAACCCCAAGATTTCAATTTTTGTTAAAATCCAACTAAGTTTAATTTTGGACCCTTTGGACTTTAATGTAGACCAATTTGAAAACAAGACCAAAAATTAGGAATCTACATACACAGTTAGATTTGGCATATCAAAGAACCCCATTTATTCAATTTTTGATGAAATCAAACAAAGTTTAATTTTGGACCCCGATTTGGACCAACTTGAAAACTGGGCCGATAATCAAGAATCTAAGTACATTTTTAGATTCAGCATATCAAAGAACCCAACCGATTAATTTTTTGTCAATTTTAATTTTGGACCCTTTGGACCTTTATGTAGACCAATTTGAAAACGGGACCAAAAGTTAAAAATCTACATACACAGTTAGATTCGGCATATCAAAGAACCCCAATTATTCAATTTTGATGAAATCAAACAAAGTTTAATTTTGGACCCTTTCGGCCCCTTATTCCTAAACTGTTTGGACCAAAACTCCCAAAATCATTACCAACCTTCCTTTTATGGTCATAAACCTTGTGTTTAAATTTCATAGATTTCTATTTACTTATACTAAAGTTATGGTGCGAAAACCAAGAAAAATGCTTATTTGGGTCCCTTTTTGGCCCCTAATTCCTAAACTGTTGGGACCTAAACTCCCAAAATCAATACCAACCCATAAACATTGTGTATAAATTTCATTATTTTCTATTTACTTAAACTAAAGTTATAGTGCGAAAACCAAGAAAATGCTTATTTGGGCCCTTTTTGGCCCCTAATTCCTAAAATGTTGGGACCAAAACTCCCAAAATCAATACCAACCTTCCTTTTGTGGTCATAAACCTTGTGATAAAATTTTATAGATTTATATTCACTTTTACTTAAGTTAGAGTGCGAAAACTGAAAGTATTCGGACGACGACGACGACGACGCCAACGTGATAGCAATATATGACGATTTTTTTTTCAAAATTTGCGGTCGTATAAAAACGAATCAGGTTTATGAGAAAATTAAACTTTATTGAAGCATATGGGGCAATAAAATACAAAATGGCGGCTATAATACGTCACAAAAGTCACGTGATGTCTAACTTAGTTGGATATGCTTAAATAAATTTCATATGCATTACAGTTTGATTTGCGATAGTTTACCTGTCCACTAAAAGTGACTCAAGCTAGAATGTTTAAAGATATGTTACAAAACATTGTAAGATGATGTGTTTGTTTACTATATGCAGCAGAATCTTAACAGTTTTATTAGTAGATATCGAACTATTACTTATGATTTGTTAAATCTGCCATTATTGTGTTCAATTACACGATCATAAGATTATACACGATTAGTATCACATGTCGAACTAAACATTTTCATGATTTATGTGTATTTTTTCTCAATTCATGCACTAACTACAACTGTCAACACACGCATTAACTTCCACAAAAACCGATTGGCTCAAATGGTGCATTCCATTACCTTTTTAAAACTTAAATAAAATAATTAAAATTCATGCTATGAGGTAGGCATATGGTTATAACTTTAATGACTGAAAAATCAAAACAAAGTAACTAATTAAAAAATATTATGATATGTGATTAAAACTACAAATCAGGATTACTTTAATTAACAAAGAACTTAACAGACTCATACGTGTTATAAATATTTTTTTCAAAACATAGATAATATGGAACTTACCGAGAAAAGATCAGTGAAATGTACGGTAAAAAGACAAATTATTGATCCTCCGATATATAAAGCCGGATGCAAATATTAGAACATGCGTATGCACAACCATAAGAACTAAATATAGGTTAGCGTAACGCACCTAGACGACACTATTGGGGGGTAAAACATACACAATACACAAGCTATTTTCTATACCGTTTCAATAGTAGACAAGAAAGGAATTTCATCTATTATAAAAAAACATGGAAATTGATCCTCGATAATTATGCATCAGATTCATGAATAATCGCAATTAATATAGAATAATCTTGGTTTTGTTATAGTGTGACGCTTAACCTAAATGAGGGCCTGTGAAAAGGATTGTTAGGAAATACCTGATTCCCGGAAAACATAATGCTTTTTACATTGTATATTATATGGCTCATTACTTGATTAACCACGGTTGATGTCATAGAAAACATGACAACTCTGAACAACTACAATAATCAAGTGCATATAGGGAGGAAAAAGGACAATAAGACAATAAAGGGCAAAACAGATTTTTTTTAATGTTGTGCCTATCTTAAATACACAATTACTTAAGTTACCAACGCACTTATATGACAAAGATACAAAAAAAAAACTACGGCTCTCAAGAATCTGTGTCACTCACCTTGGTCTATGTGCTTATCCCGAGGTGCTTATTAAACAATGGACACAGATAAATTCATGACAAAATTGTGTTTTGGTGTGGAGATCTTACTTTACAGAACATTCTTGTTGCTACAATTATCTCTATCTATAATGAACTTGACCAAGCCTGAAATTACAGAGGAAAATGTTTTGTAAAAATTTACAAAAATTACGAAAATTGTTAAAATTTGACAGTCACTATAAAGTGCAATAACCTATGTACTATTTTTAGTCATAATGGCCATTTTGGTTGGTTTGCCGGGTCATCAGACACATTTTTAATACTAAATACCCCAATGATGATTGTGGCCAAGTTTAGTTAAATTTGGCCCAGTAGTTTTAGAGAAGAAGATTTTTTTTAAAGATTACTTAAAGTTTAGAAAAATGGTTAAAAATTGACTATAAAGGGCAATAACTCCTTAAGGGTCATTTGACAATTTTGGTCATGTTGACTTATTTGTAGAACTTACTTTGCTGAGAATTATTGCTGTTGACAGTTTATCTCTATTTATAAGAATATTCAAGATAATAACCAAAATCTGCAAAATTCCTTAAAATTACTACTTCGGGGGCAGCAACGCAACAATGGATTGTCCGATTTGTCTGAAAATTTCAGGGGAGATAGATCTTGGCCTGATAAACAATTTTATCCCATATCAGATTTGCTCTAAATGCTTTGGTTTCAGAGATATAAGCCAAAATCTACATTTTACCCCCTATGTACTATTTTTAGCCATGGTGGCCATTTTGGTTGGTTTGCCGGGTCATCAGACACATCTTTAATACTAAATACCCTGATGAGGATTGTGGCCAAGTTTGGTTAAATTTGGCCTAGTAGTTTTAGAGGAGAATTTCTTTTTTTAAAGATTACTAAAAGTTTAGAAAAATGGTTAAAAATTGACTATAAAGGGCAATAACTCCTTAAGGGGTCATTTGACAATTTTGGTCATGTTGACTTATTTGTAGATCTTACTTTACTGAACATTATTGCTGTTGATAGTTTTTCTTTATCTATAAGAATATTCAAGATAATAACCAAAAACTGCAAAATTCCTTAAAATTACTACGTCGGGGGCAGCAACGCAATAATGGATTGTCCGATTTGTCTGAAAATTTCAGGGCAGATAGATCTTGATCTGATAAACAATTTTACCCATGTCAGATTTGCTCTTTCTTTCTGCAGATTACGAACAGTATGGAAAACAACATCAATATCCAGGTCCACAAAAATCAAAATATATAATAGTGTGATAGGGATAATTTGTGTAAATTATGCATCTTCATTTGGAACTGTTTGAAAGGGGTATTCTTCATAAATATGATACTTTTGAACTTTCGTTAACAAACTGTTCGGTCATAAAATGTCATTTTATTGTTAAACTATTCATTGTTTTATCGAAATCATTTGATTTGCAATATGTGTCCGTCAAAGTAATTTCATTATGATGTAATGATTTTTCTTTGTAAAGCTTTTTGTATTATAAGTAATAATTAAGTGTCAAGTATATTTTCACAAAGTCAGAAATTTGTTTCAAGATAATTCTTTTTGTAAATAATAGATAAAGTCACAGCTTTACAGAGTTCTTAGTTTTCTTACGTAAAGAATAATTAATCCTTTAGTAATTTCAAGTACGCCGCTATTTAGCCTAAAGCTCAATCGACAGATTTTTGTTATAATCTTTTGTTAATTCTTATCGTATTATTTCATTGTCATTTTGTAATCTGCTTTCTATTATGAAATTGTCACCATGTTAATTCTTGATTTAAATATGTTTTCTGAAGTTTGTAACTTCAGTGAGAGTCGGGCATTCGAACTGGCAACATCCGCTCAATATGTCAATGTGTAAAAGAACATCAATTTGTAACATTTTGTAAAACTACATGTATTCCATCCTGAATCATTAAACTGTTAACTACTGCATAGGACTTGTGTCTAATTCTACAAGTGGAGTTAAAGCGAGTATTCTCAGTCAAGTGACTAGATCCTAGTCATCATCTAATGTTGGCATCGCCAACATCTGCAACCGGTCGTGGGTTGCAGCTCGTTCTCAACTTCAAATCAGTAGCCAGTCTCCCGGTTACATTTATGGTAGAGGTAACCCAGAGGCGTGTCGACTTTTTAGTTCGACACACGGTACCAGTATCTCAAGCAGCAAGGAACATTATGATCGCTAGTTCCCGTCATCTTCGTTAGTTCAGCGATGGAATATAGTTTTCGACCTCAATGGCGCACGTGGACATTTCATTCCCGTCAAAATCTAATGTGTGTCAGATGTGGATTACAAAATAATCTTTTTGGAATAAGTTCAGCAATCGATAAACAATGCTTCAAATGCAACGAATTCGGACATTATTCAAGGCAGTGTTGGAATAAAACGAATCAATCTTCAAACAATTTACAGCGCGCCCAGAAATCACATCGTAAAAAAGAACGCGATACCAAAAGACTTAATGAATATTTTGAAAGAAAAAATGCAATGTGCGTGTTGCCATTCTCAGGCATAAGATCTACACCTTTTCAAAATTGTTTGGACGTTACTTTCATTCTTCGTTCCGAACTAAAGTCCGTAAAACGTCAACTGCAAGAATGTAAAGTCGTGCACGGACAGGATATCACAAAATTGCAAGACCAACTATCAGAGTTCGAGCTTGAAAACACAAACATTCAAGATTCAAAAACTATCAAACAGTATTCAGACAAAAATAATAGATAAAGTCACAGCTTTACAGAGTTCTTAGTTTTCTTACGTAAAGAATAATTAATCCTTTAGTAATTTCAAGTACGCCGCTATTTAGCCTAAAGCTCAATCGACAGATTTTTGTTATAATCTTTTGTTAATTCTTATCGTATTATTTCATTGTCATTTTGTAATCTGCTTTCTATTATGAAATTGTCACCATGTTAATTCTTGATTTAAATATGTTTTCTAAAGTTTGTAACTTCAGTGAGAGTCGGGCATTCGAACTGGCAACATCCGCTCAATATGTCAATGTGTAAAAGAACATCAATTTATTAACATTTTGTAAAACTACATGTATTCCATCCTGAATCATTAAACTGTTAACTACTGCATAGGACTTGTGTCTAATTCTACAAGTGGAGTTAAAGCGAGTATTCTCAGTCAAGTGACTAGATCCTAGTCATCATCTAATGTTGGCATCGCCAACATCTGCAACCGGTCGTGGGTTGCAGCTCGTTCTCAACTTCAAATCAGTAGCCAGTCTCCCGGTTACAATAGCAATGTAAAATCAGTTTTGCTATATGGTGCAGAGTCATGGAGGGTTATAAAATCTGACTTCAACAAACTGTCATCTTTCCACAATACATGTCTTCGGAAAATTTGCAAGATCTTCTGGCCAAAAACCATCAGTAATAAAGAACTATACACCTTAACCTTACAACGAGACATCAGAGTTGAAATTAAAGAAAGGCGATGGAAATGGATAGGCCATGTTCTACGAAGAGACAAACATGACATAACAAGGATAGCTCTACGTTGGACACCAGCAGAGGGGAAAAGAAAGAGAGGGAGACCGAAAGAAACATGACGACGTACAATAGAGAGCGAACTAAGAGCCATGGGAATGACATGGGGAGAAGCCGAAAGAAAGGCACAAGATAGGCAACAGTGGAGGACGTTGGTAGTGGCCTCATGTGCAAGTATGCACGAAGAGAATTAAGTAAGTAAGTAAGATTTGCTCTAGATGCTTTGGTTTCAGAGATATAAGCCAAAATCTACATTTCAACCCTTTGTACCAGTTTTAGCCATCTTGGTTGGTTGGCCGGGTCATCGGACACATTTTTAAAACTACATACCTCAATGCTTGATGATTGTGGCCAAGTTTGGTTAAATTTGGACCAGTAGTTTCAGAGGAGAAGATTTTTGTAAATGTTAACGACGACGGAAGACGCCGGACGCCAAGTGATAAGAAAAGCTCAAATTAAAAAGGAACGAACAGCTGTATTGCCAAAATGAACAGGTAAACCTAGAATCTCAAGTTTGCCGAGAAATTGTGCCATTCGATCACAGGCACTTGTCTCAGAAAAATGCCTCCTGTGCATTTAACCAAAAATGAATTGAGTTATCTTTCTTTGTACTGTTTATTGTATCTGTATTGCATTCCACGCATGGTCATTATTTTAAATTACTACGTTATTAACCTATTCATTGACTCGAGTTATGTATTCTATTTTTCAACCTAAATAGCCTGGTTTTAATAATAATAAATAAAAAAAAAATATTCCTTTTTGTTAATCCACATTTAGGTTTATATTTTTATTTACCAGGTATGTTTTTCATTTGGCGACAAAGGTTGTCTTTCTGATCATGATTGTTTTACATCTCAACACACTTTTATTACATCGCGATTAACATCGTTATATGAATGAATGAATAAATAATTTATTAAAGTGCAACCTGAATTGCCATTATATAATACATATGATATGAACATTGTTATTTTCAGCCAGCCTTATAGGCTTACGAAGCACAGTCATTTTAAAACATTATTATAGCTACATTTGATTTGATATAAAATATTAAGTTTTACAGTTTTTAAGTCTTGTAGTTTTGTTAAAGTAAAAATGTTTATATAACATCTTGTCTTATCCTTAAACAGTCTATGATAAAGTTTGCCACCGTTTTCGGGTTGCTGGTGAACAGTTCTTTTAGTGTTTCTTCTGGGGAGTCAAAGTTAACTGAGGCGAGTTCTTGTCTGAATTCGTTCCTTCTAACAGAGTAACGGTTACAAAAAAACAAAAAGTGGATTTCATCTTCAGTCACATTGGAGTTGCACACTTTACAGATTCTCCGGTCTATAAGTAGCTATAGTCATAAACATCAATATATGAGTCATATATTTGATCAGAAGTCTCAATGGAGTGCAATCCCGGCGATGTATTGTTGCCACAGACATTTGACTTTCGTTTTTGAATAGTAACCGATCGGATAAATACTCGTAAATTATCGAGTGCAAGATAACATTCCTTATCGCTTGTTATAAATTCATTTATTCCAATAAATACTGATGAAAATTAAAAAAATTAGAACATATTTTTTTTTATTAATAATATGAAAATGTTTTGTCGTTAGAAATATATATGTACTTACATGTGTCGTCAAGCCATCCAAACTCTGTAAAAAATGCTATACCATATGGACTCGGTATTCGTGTCAATTTGCTCAACAGAAGAAGATTACAAAACAAGAAGAGAAGAAACAATAAAAACGCACCTAAGAAAACGTGGATACAACAACTCGTCCACTGAAGTTCAATTGAAAAAAGTCGACAATTTAAACCGAGAAGATCTATTACAGTACAAACAGATCTAGAAGAAAGAAAACAACAGGGTACCTTAAGTAATCACTTTTTCCAAAGCGCTTCCAAATGTACATTCAATTCTTAGAAAAAATCTTAAAATTCTCCATCAATCCGAAAGACTAAAGAAAATATTCCCCGATCCGCCTAAACGTGATAACAACATAAAAGACATCTTAGTGCACATAAAGCATACTTTACTATTTTATAATACTAGTCTAAATTGAAAACTACGTTCAAACCTATGATTGCGTTAGATAAAAACCGCAATTTTTATACGTGTGCATGTCAAACAAATTTCGTTGTAGAAGGGTCTAAAAACAGCACAAACAACATTTTCCAAAAGACCAAAAAAGTAAAAAAGTATATCTAAACAAAACGCATTTGACTAACAGGTCGAACAACTGGTGTTTTTTAACCCTGCTGACTGTCATTGGCGATTGCCAAATAAAATTGATCACAAGATGTAACAAAATGGATCTTAATATAAATTTAATATATATATATAAACGAGTTTAAATTAAAAACTACGTTCAAACCTATGATTGCGTTGGATAAAAACCGCAATTTTTATACGTGTGCATGTCAAACAAATTTCGTTGTAGAAGGGTCTAAAAACAGCACAAACAACATTTTCCAAAAGACCAAAAAAGTGAAAAAGTATGTTTAAACAAAACGCATTTGACTAACAGGTCGAACAACTGATGTTCTTTTACCCTGCTGACTGTTATATATATATATATCAATAATAAATCATTGTATATCTATGCATACGTAGTACAGAAAAATTGTGTAAATGTGGAAGAATATCTCAAGAACGTTTTGCGGGAAAATCTGAATACTCAAATATAATCTATTAGAAAAATCGAATTATTACAATGATATACAAATGGATTTAGTACTTCAGTACTTTGATTAATTTTGAATTTACATTGTGTCATACATCAACTTTATTCAGTGTATGTTAAATTGTTTTTTCTTAATACGTCTTTGTTTTAGCCATTTCAAATGATATTTTATTGTGTTTCTTTCTATGTTGTGATGTTACACTATTGTTTCAGGTCAGGTTAGGGTGAAGATTCAAGATTGAAGACCGTACTTTGACATATAACTGTTTACTTTTACAAATTGTTACTTGGATGGTGAGTTGTCTCATTCGCACTCATACCACATCTTCTTATATCTATTATATGTTTTGCGGGAAGTTATCAATAGCCACTCAGTACTCGAAACAAAGGAACAATCCTGCGTAAAAATCATAGAAAGGAAACACGAAGACAGTCAATCGGTATGACTTCAGGAGAAGCTATTTTGTATTTTGTCATACATCAGAGAAAATCCTGGGGCAATATATATAATCCCCTTACTCTACAAAATATGGTACTAGATAATGATGTTAAAGACCTTGAAAATATATCTGATAAATGCAAAGAAACCTTATTATGTTATGTAAAAATATTTATAATATTATATGCAGATGACACAGTTATTTTATCTGAGTCAGAGGAGGAACATGCAACATGCATTGAAAGTTTTTGAGCAATATTGTAATAAGTGGAAACTTACAGTTAATACAAGTAAAACTAAAATTGTAATTTTCAGCAAAAAGAAATTCAAGGTTAAAGCAGATTTTGAAATATATGGTAAAAATGTTGATGTATTAGACTCATATACTTATCTGGGTATTGCATTTAATTATAACGGCTATTTTTGTTCAGCTAGAAAGAAATTATTGGAACAGTCCAATAAAGCATTGTATGCACTAATGACTATATAAAAGATTAGAAATATTGCAATACCCGTAGATATACAGCTAAAGCTTTGTGATTGTCTTATTTTACCTATAATGATTTACTCTTGTGAAGTATGGGGATTTGAAAATAAGCAGGGATTGGAACGGATGCACTTGCAGTTTTGTAAAAATATTCTGCACGTGAAAAAGCTAACACAACAACAAAAAAGGGCAAAATGCCATTAAAAATTATAAACATGAATTTTCAATCAATTAAAAACAAAAAACCGGACCTACTAGAAATCATTGATACTGTCAAACCAGATATCATACTAGGTACCGAAACATGGTTAGAACCAAACACCTCTTCTTACGAGTACTTTCCATCAGATTTATATAATGTGTATCGCAATGACAGGGCACCAAGTACCAACAATCAAAGCTATGGGGGTGTACTTATAGCAATTACAAAAGAATTCATAAGTTAAGAGGTAAAAGAACTAGAAACTGAATGTGAAGTAGTCTGGGCAGAAATCAATATCGCTGGCTCAAAAAACATCTTAATATCATCCTATTACAGACCACCATCTGATACAGGATTGTCACTAGAGCAACTCCATCAATCTCTAAATCGTATCAATAGTCAATCAAATGCAACTATTATTGTGGGGGTGATTTTAACTTGGGTCATATTGATTGGTCAACATCAAGCACAATACCAGGCAAACCTGACATACAACTTCACCAAAATCTCTTAGACATAATGAATGACACAAACCTACATCAAGTTGTCAATACACCAACAAGAAATGACCGGATACTAGATCTAATTATGATTAACAACCCAACATACATCAACAAAGTAACCACACTACCACCAATAGGTTCAAGCGACCATGATATTGTCTATGCCGAAGCAGACATCTGGCTTAAGAGAATAAGAGAAACTCCCCAAAAAGTATACAAGTACAAAATGTATAACAAAGCCAACTGGGACGAAATTAAACTTGACATTGGTAACATCTACAAATCAATCATTGACAACTATGATTCTCTTAACACCAATGAGCTATGGGAATTATTTAAAACCAAACTCATCAGCTCTGTCGAAAAACATATTCCATCTAAGATCCTACGAAACAAACATCGATTACCGTGGATATCTGATAAATTAAGACGTCAAATTAACAAGAAAAACACACTTTTCAAAAAGCGAAAAAACAGCGAATACACTGAGAAATATAAAAAGATGAAAGCTCAGGTACAAAAAGATCAAAGGAAAGCTTACTGGGAATATATCGAAAAACTTATATGTGATCTTCCCATTAATGAACCAGACATTCAAATACAAAATCAGAGCAAACCTAAAAAACTTCCAATACATCAAGTCAATAAGAACTGAAAAATCTGGTATCTCTGCACTAAAGAAAGACGGCAACATCATTACAGACGCTACAGAGAAAGCAAATCTTTTAAATGAATAGTTTCAATCTGTATTCACCCCAGTAACAGATGACCCAATACCAAACAAAGGCATCAGTTCACATCCTAAAATCAGTGAGTTACACATAACATCAAACGGGATCGAAAAACTCTTAAATAAGATCAACCCACATAAAGCCACCGGCCCAGATAACATCAGTGGCCGCTTACTGAAATGCAGACAGAAATTGCACCAATTCTATCCTTAATTTTTAACAAATCTTACAACATTGGTATTACACCTAACGACTGGAAACACGCTAGAGTCGTACCAGCATATAAAAAAGGGGATAAGCATAAACCGGTCAATTATAGACCTATCTCATTAACTTGTATTTGCTGCAAGTTAATGGAACACATAGTAACATCACATATTATGAAACATCTCGAATCAAATAACATCTTGTACGACCTTCAACATGGCTTTCGGCACTCTCGATCTTGTGAGACACAACTTCTCTCCTTCATCCAAGAACTTCAATCCACAAACAATTCAAATACACAAACAGACCTTGTAATAATGGACTTTGCGAAAGCCTTTGATAAAGTTTGATACAAATTACACTATTTTGGCATTAATGGAAACACTTTAAACTGGATCTCTGCATTTCTTTCCGATCGAACCCAGACAGTTGTTCTGGATGGAAGATCATCAAGCACAGTCCCAGTCAACTCTGGGGTTCCTCAAGGTACTGTCTTAGGTCCAGTCTTATTCTTGGCGTATATCAACGACCTTCCAGACTACCTTACACATAGCAAACTAAGACTATTTGCTGATGACAGTATCATATACATGCCAGTTAAATCCCAGAGTGACTGCCTAAAACTGCACGCTGATCTTGACGCAGCTGCAAAATGGGAAGAGGACTGGCTGATGGCCTTCCACCCAGACAAGTGTAATGTTCTCTCTGTAACAACTAAACGTCAACCTTTACAACATAATTACACTCTTCATAATCATATTCTAGAAACTGTTACATCTGCTAAGTACTTGGGCATCACATTACAATCAAACCTTAAATGGGACAAACACATAGATGACAATATCTCAAAAGCCAACAAAACTCTTGGCTTCCTTCGAAGAAACCTGAAAACATCTAATCAAAACATCAAGAGCCAGGCATACCAAGCACTTGTTCGTCCCAAACTCGAATACTCTTGCTCAGTTTGGGACCCCCACACTTCAGAATCTATTTCAAAGATAGAGATGGTCCAAAGGCGAGCTGCTCGGTATGCCTGCAACAGGTATCATAATACTAGTAGTGTATCAAACATGCTGAACACACTAAACTGGCCTATTTTAACACAACGCAGACTGCGTGCACGACTGGTTATGATGTACAAGATCACACATCATCTTGTTGCTATACCATCTAGCACAATTCTCATTCCATCAGACTCCAGAACCAGAAAACACCATTCTCACACCTTCAGACACATTTATACATCAAAAGACTCGTAAAGATTTTCATTTTCCCCATACACAATAACTCAATGGAATCTTTTACCAACCTCAGTAGTAAATACACAGACAGTCGACTCTTTCAGAGAGCAGCTTACATATGCTGTTCTCTCCACCATTATTTAAAAACTTCATCTTCTGTACATAGTTTTAATCACTACATCTGTTCTTTGCACCGTTTGTAAATAAATAAAATAATAACTTAATTTTAGTAAATAGGCCACGTATGCACCAGTTATTAATCATCTTTATTCAGATGGAAAACTTGAAAACTTAAAGAAGAAGAAGAGAAGAGGAAAAGTACGCCAAATTTTATGGTTTACGGGGAACTGGGTCGTTATCCCATTGATATTACTATTAAGCTACGTATGGTTATGTTTTGGAATGATATGCTCTCAAATGAGAATAAATTATCTAATACATTATATAGACTTATGATACAACTTCACCAGAGTAAACCCAAACATTTTAAATGGGTTACGTACATTAAATCCATTTTTGATGAATGTGGTCTTACTTTTATATGGAATAATCATATACCTATGAATAGAGAAATATTGAAATCTCTTGTCAAACAAAAACTTGTTGATCAGTTTATACAACAATGGTTTTCTGTAATTAATAATTCTTCTAGAGGAGAATTATATTGTAAATTCAAAAGTATATTTGAATTAGAACCCTATCTACTTCGATTGGGAAATACTGATAGATTGTATATGGCTAAATTTAGATGCTCAAATCTTAAATTCCCAATTGAAACGGGAAGATGGAAAAATATTTAAAACGAAAATAGGATATGTCATCTATGTAATCAAAATATTGGCGACGAATATCACTATTTGTGTGTTTGTTCACATCCTAGTATATCACTTCTTAGACAAAATCTTGTACCTAATTATTACCTACAATATCCCTCAAGGCAAAAATTAATCGATTTACTCTCATTTTGCAACATAAAGGTGTATAGGAAAGTATGTACTTTCCTTAGAAAGATTACTTATTTTTTGTAGATGCAATTTTTATACATTTATATATATTTATGTACTCACAATCACTGAACAATAAGAAAGAATTCTGTACATATGTAATCCTTTAAACTCAATAGGTAATATGTATAGATTATTACATGGCATTTTTCATATCATACCCTTTATCGGCCCAAGGTTATGATATTAGCCCAAGAGCCGCAGTCTCGAGGGCTTATATCATGAATGAGGGCGGACAAAGGGTCTGATATGAAAAATGACATGTGATTATCTTTTTATCATATACTTCAGCAGAAGAAATACAGACAAGAACTATTAAAATTTAATTTTGTTTATCTTTGCATTTTCAGATAATATTTACAGACAACCAAAACAAAAATCTTAACTTTAATTGTTTTTATCGCATACTAATACAAGCATTTATTGATCTTTTCTCAAAAATTATCGTGTTCTTCAATAATATTGTCAACTCATTTATGTCTTTCAAAACAAGTTTTATAACTTAATTCATTTTTGCTTCTCAACCATTTTTGGAAAAGTCTTATCACTTGCCGTTTTCCGCGTTCTGTTGTCGTTTTCAAACAAATTTCCGGAAATGCACGAAGTTGCATGTGATAAACGTCGCGGAAATTAACGGAAAGGCATCACTGTGTCTAAACCACACCGGCAAAATTTGATCGGACTCGAAGGTATCTAACGTCCGGCACAATGACGGAACATCAATAGACAGAAGAAAGATAGGTTTCTCCTTATTTTCTTATTTTTTTAATGATATCGAAGAATATATATACATATACAACTATTTTCTATTGTGAGATGCAATATTTTCTACAACCGTTCTATATTAACGGAGAAATAAGTCAAAATGCATGTCAAAATGACGAATTGAGTTAACCTTGCCTCGAAATTGTTTAATTTCTCTTTAAATTGTTCACATTGTACGGAAAGAAAGGTACGGGAAGATAGATATTGACACGGAGATTGCAAATTTAGTTATTATGAGCATCTCAATAATTGTAACTCTGTGTATGGAACGAAAGAAATGGGTCATTTCAAAATGGAACTGGCCGGTTTCGTCAATGTATACAACCCGGTTTCGTCATAGATTTCAAAATGCATAACCCGGTTTGGTCAAATAAAAAAAATCATAATCGCATAACATTATAATTGATTATTTAATTTCAGAGTTCAAAAGGAGTTGTGTGGGTCGTTCGAAAACAAGTTCGTTCACCGGACAGCGGCTTATTATTTATTTGAGTCTCAGATTCAAATAAATAATAAACAAATTCCTACTCTTATAGAACTCAAATATTTTAATTTTACTTTGCATTCCGAACTTTTTTAACAGCATATTGAGATTAAAGCTCTTTAAATATGCGTTTTCTATATGAGTTATGGGAAAATATGTTGAACATGTTAAACTTGAAATTAAAGTTTACGGTCTTAAAAATCGAAACACACAATTGATGTATGTGATTTTCTCGCACAAAAGAATGGACACCTTTATAAGTAATCTAATCATTCCATGTATGTAATCTTTTCTACCATCGTTAAAAATAAATCTTCTTAAGGATAAACGTTGATGATAAGACAAATGTTTATGCATGCATAATCGACATAGAATGTAGGATTACAACTACCATGCATTAAAATAAAATTTATTTATCACTAATTGTAACTATACTGCTATGTACAAATTAGTATAATAGTCTCAGGTCATCGATAAAATTCAATAATAATTATTTTGTCAACATTATTAAAAAAAACGAGTCTGTACTGTCACCATTGTGTTATGATGATCGTACATTGGCGTTGGTCAATATATTTTGACAATATATACGGACAGACGGATTCAGTTTATTTCAAAGTGGGCGTATTTCGAACAACTTGTACATACCGCCTAGCGTAGCGAGTCGAACAATATTTTGATTATTTTTTGCTTAACAAAATCGTTAAATACAGGAATCAATATAGTTTTGGCAACCGAAGGTGGGGTCGGGGCGTGCAACCTATACGTCATCTAGATTCGCCACTTATCTTATAAAGTGTATAACGAATTAAAATATTGTAAGAAATGAGAAATCAGGGACACCCGGGAAATCGGATTATGTGAGTTGGATTATGTTTATTATAATAAATGCCGAATATCAAGTTCTTTTTATCGATTTCTATACATTTTTCTCAAATATATATAAAAGTTATATAGGAAAATGATAAGGCAGACAAATATACAAATAAATCGACTTGGTCGATATCCTAATAAAACTTATTGACCTTTAATTACGATTTTTTTTTCATTTCTTTGCGTTTTTACACGCCCATCCCAATTTTGACAGGACGTATTATTGTATACACCCGTCTGTCCATCCGTCCTTCCATCCGTCCGTTCCTTAATCTATCAGTCATTCGGTCCGTCCGTCCGTCCGTCCGTCCGTCTAGCTATCCGTCTATCTTTCTGTCCAGCGTAAACATGTCGCACCGTAACTTGAGAACAGCTTATCTAGTTTTCATGAAACTTAACAAAGTTATTTCTTGAAATGGTCAAACGATTTGTAAACCTTTTAGTGAAAATCAAATTAAATCGTTTTGAGTTACAGAACTTTGTAAGTAAAACAGGAGTGTGTATCTCAAAACCTATATAAAAAAATATCATAATGTTAATGTTAAAAAAATAATTAGATATCAGTGTTTGCTATTGAGTATTTATATTCCATTTAAAATTAGTTTGAAGATCAGTGAAATAACGGATACGATTTTTATTAGGAAAATGTGTAGTACTATAATTACCTCGTCGCGGAAATTAACGGAAAGGCATCACTGTGTCTAAACCACACCGGCAAAATTTGATCGGACTCGAAGGTATCTAACGTCCGGCACAATGACGGAACATCAATAGACAGAAGAAAGATAGGTTTCTCCTTATTTTCTTATTTTTTTAATGATATCGAAGAATATATATACATATACAACTATTTTCTATTGTGAGATGCAATATTTTCTACAACCGTTCTATATTAACGGAGAAATAAGTCAAAATGCATGTCAAAATGACGAATTGAGTTAACCTTGCCTCGAAATTGTTTAATTTCTCTTTAAATTGTTCACATTGTACGGAAAGAAAGGTACGGGAAGATAGATATTGACACGGAGATTGCAAATTTAGTTATTATGAGCATCTCAATAATTGTAACTCTGTGTATGGAACGAAAGAAATGGGTCATTTCAAAATGGAACTGGCCGGTTTCGTCAATGTATACAACCCGGTTTCGTCATAGATTTCAAAATGCATAACCCGGTTTGGTCAAATAAAAAAAATCATAATCGCATAACATTATAATTGATTATTTAATTTCAGAGTTCAAAAGGAGTTGTGTGGGTCGTTCGAAAACAAGTTCGTTCACCGGACAGCGGCTTATTATTTATTTGAGTCTCAGATTCAAATAAATAATAAACAAATTCCTACTCTTATAGAACTCAAATATTTTAATTTTACTTTGCATTCCGAACTTTTTTAACAGCATATTGAGATTAAAGCTCTTTAAATATGCGTTTTCTATATGAGTTATGGGAAAATATGTTGAACATGTTAAACTTGAAATTAAAGTTTACGGTCTTAAAAATCGAAACACACAATTGATGTATGTGATTTTCTCGCACAAAAGAATGGACACCTTTATAAGTAATCTAATCATTCCATGTATGTAATCTTTTCTACCATCGTTAAAAATAAATCTTCTTAAGGATAAACGTTGATGATAAGACAAATGTTTATGCATGCATAATCGACATAGAATGTAGGATTACAACTACCATGCATTAAAATAAAATTTATTTATCACTAATTGTAACTATACTGCTATGTACAAATTAGTATAATAGTCTCAGGTCATCGATAAAATTCAATAATAATTATTTTGTCAACATTATTAAAAAAAACGAGTCTGTACTGTCGCCATTGTGTTATGATGATCGTACATTGGCGTTGGTCAATATATTTTGACAATATATACGGACAGACGGATTCAGTTTATTTCAAAGTGGGCGTATTTCGAACAACTTGTACATACCGCCTAGCGTAGCGAGTCGAACAATATTTTGATTATTTTTTGCTTAACAAAATCGTTAAATACAGGAATCAATATAGTTTTGGCAACCGAAGGTGGGGTCGGGGCGTGCAACCTATACGTCATCTAGATTCGCCACTTATCTTATAAAGTGTATAACGAATTAAAATATTGTAAGAAATGAGAAATCAGGGACACCCGGGAAATCGGATTATGTGAGTTGGATTATGTTTATTATAATAAATGCCGAATATCAAGTTCTTTTTATCGATTTCTATACATTTTTCTCAAATATATATAAAAGTTATATAGGAAAATGATAAGGCAGACAAATATACAAATAAATCGACTTGGTCGATATCCTAATAAAACTTATTGACCTTTAATTACGATTTTTTTTTCATTTCTTTGCGTTTTTACACGCCCATCCCAATTTTGACAGGACGTATTATTGTATACACCCGTCTGTCCATCCGTCCTTCCATCCGTCCGTTCCTTAATCTATCAGTCATTCGGTCCGTCCGTCCGTCCGTCCGTCCGTCTAGCTATCCGTCTATCTTTCTGTCCAGCGTAAACATGTCGCACCGTAACTTGAGAACAGCTTATCTAGTTTTCATGAAACTTAACAAAGTTATTTCTTGAAATGGTCAAACGATTTGTAAACCTTTTAGTGAAAATCAAATTAAATCGTTTTGAGTTACAGAACTTTGTAAGTAAAACAGGAGTGTGTATCTCAAAACCTATATAAAAAAATATCATAATGTTAATGTTAAAAAAATAATTAGATATCAGTGTTTGCTATTGAGTATTTATATTCCATTTAAAATTAGTTTGAAGATCAGTGAAATAACGGATACGATTTTTATTAGGAAAATGTGTAGTACTATAATTACCTCGTCGCGGAAATTAACGGAAAGGCATCACTGTGTCTAAACCACACCGGCAAAATTTGATCGGACTCGAAGGTATCTAACGTCCGGCACAATGACGGAACATCAATAGACAGAAGAAAGATAGGTTTCTCCTTATTTTCTTATTTTTTTAATGATATCGAAGAATATATATACATATACAACTATTTTCTATTGTGAGATGCAATATTTTCTACAACCGTTCTATATTAACGGAGAAATAAGTCAAAATGCATGTCAAAATGACGAATTGAGTTAACCTTGCCTCGAAATTGTTTAATTTCTCTTTAAATTGTTCACATTGTACGGAAAGAAAGGTACGGGAAGATAGATATTGACACGGAGATTGCAAATTTAGTTATTATGAGCATCTCAATAATTGTAACTCTGTGTATGGAACGAAAGAAATGGGTCATTTTAAAATGGAACTGGCCGGTTTCGTCAATGTATACAACCCGGTTTCGTCATAGATTTCAAAATGCATAACCCGGTTTGGTCAAATAAAAAAAATCATAATCGCATAACATTATAATTGATTATTTAATTTCAGAGTTCAAAAGGAGTTGTGTGGGTCGTTCGAAAACAAGTTCGTTCACCGGACAGCGGCTTATTATTTATTTGAGTCTCAGATTCAAATAAATAATAAACAAATTCCTACTCTTATAGAACTCAAATATTTTAATTTTACTTTGCATTCCGAACTTTTTTAACAGCATATTGAGATTAAAGCTCTTTAAATATGCGTTTTCTATATGAGTTATGGGAAAATATGTTGAACATGTTAAACTTGAAATTAAAGTTTACGGTCTTAAAAATCGAAACACACAATTGATGTATGTGATTTTCTCGCACAAAAGAATGGACACCTTTATAAGTAATCTAATCATTCCATGTATGTAATCTTTTCTACCATCGTTAAAAATAAATCTTCTTAAGGATAAACGTTGATGATAAGACAAATGTTTATGCATGCATAATCGACATAGAATGTAGGATTACAACTACCATGCATTAAAATAAAATTTATTTATCACTAATTGTAACTATACTGCTATGTACAAATTAGTATAATAGTCTCAGGTCATCGATAAAATTCAATAATAATTATTTTGTCAACATTATTTAAAAAAAAAGAGTCTGTACTGTCGCCATTGTGTTATGATGATCGTACATTGGCGTTGGTCAATATATTTTGACAATATATACGGACAGACGGATTCAGTTTATTTCAAAGTGGGCGTATTTCGAACAACTTGTACATACCGCCTAGCGTAGCGAGTCGAACAATATTTTGATTATTTTTTGCTTAACAAAATCGTTAAATACAGGAATCAATATAGTTTTGGCAACCGAAGGTGGGGTCGGGGCGTGCAACCTATACGTCATCTAGATTCGCCACTTATCTTATAAAGTGTATAACGAATTAAAATATTGTAAGAAATGAGAAATCAGGGACACCCGGGAAATCGGATTATGTGAGTTGGATTATGTTTATTATAATAAATGCCGAATATCAAGTTCTTTTTATCGATTTCTATACATTTTTCTCAAATATATATAAAAGTTATATAGGAAAATGATAAGGCAGACAAATATACAAATAAATCGACTTGGTCGATATCCTAATAAAACTTATTGACCTTTAATTACGATTTTTTTTTCATTTCTTTGCGTTTTTACACGCCCATCCCAATTTTGACAGGACGTATTATTGTATACACCCGTCTGTCCATCCGTCCTTCCATCCGTCCGTTCCTTAATCTATCAGTCATTCGGTCCGTCCGTCCGTCCGTCCGTCCGTCTAGCTATCCGTCTATCTTTCTGTCCAGCGTAAACATGTCGCACCGTAACTTGAGAACAGCTTATCTAGTTTTCATGAAACTTAACAAAGTTATTTCTTGAAATGGTCAAACGATTTGTAAACCTTTTAGTGAAAATCAAATTAAATCGTTTTGAGTTACAGAACTTTGTAAGTAAAACAGGAGTGTGTATCTCAAAACCTATATAAAAAAAATATCATAATGTTAATGTTAAAAAAATAATTAGATATCAGTGTTTGCTATTGAGTATTTATATTCCATTTAAAATTAGTTTGAAGATCAGTGAAATAACGGATACGATTTTTATTAGGAAAATGTGTAGTACTATAATTACCTATGTAAATAAATGTAAACACGCCAAGTTTACTTTATAATACATATACATGTATATTTAAATTCTTTCGAAAGACAATGTTCAGATCCGTGTTAACGTTGCTTTTCATAAATTGTTGGTTTTAAAAAAATTTAAAAAAACCGGGTGATATATATAGACGAAACCGGGTGTTGTGTAGTAAACAACAATGACGAAACCGGTGTATTTTTATTTGACATGACCCATTTCTTTCGTTCCATATACATAAATACAAGTATTGAGATGCTCATAATGACTAGTTTTGCAATCTCTGTGTCAGTATCTATCTTCCCGTACCTTTCTTTCCGTACAATGTGAACAATTTAAAGAGAAATTAAACAATTTCGAGGCAAGGTTCACTCAATTCGTCATTTTGACATGCATTTTGACTTATTTCTCCGTTAATATAGAACGGTTGTAGAAAATATTGCATCTCACAATAGAAAATAGTTGTATATGTATATATATTCTTCGATATCATTTAAGAAAATAAGAAAATAAGGAGAAACCTATCTTTCTCCTGTCTATTGATGTTCCGTCATTGTGCAGGACGTTAGATACCATCGAGTCCGATCAAATTCTGCCGGTGTGGTTTAGACACAGTGGGCATGTGATAACATACTCAAGGGGTACAATCAAAATCACGTGATGGATATACACACACCGGAAGTAACAGTCGAGCACACCGCTTGAAAGGTAAGTAGTCGTATTTACTTGTTTATATCAATAAAATTTGATAAATAAGGTAGTGCACCGTATGTCGGATACTATCTAGTTTTGAAATACACAATTATCCTTGCTGGAAAGCGTGCAGTTAATGATAACACTTAGACACAGTTCAAAAATTTCACCAGATAACTGTGTCGAAGTGTTTGCAATAACTGCACACTTTCTAGCAAAAACAATTGTGTATTTTAAAACTACATATTATCCGACATTCGGTGTGCCAACTTATTAATCAAAATTTAATTGATATAAACAAGAAAATGCAACTACTAACCTTTCAAGCGGCGAGTTCGACTGTAACTTCCGGTGTGTGTATATCCATCACGTGATTTTGATTGTACCCCTTGATACTGGAAGCAGTCAATAAAGGTACCTTTATCAGCCCGCTATTGAAATTCCAAGGAATCTGGTCAATAAACCTAGTAATCCTTTCATAGCCTTATGATATTTTCAAATGTTATTGAACTGTAAAATTTAAGTAATATTTTATACAAGTATATGATAAATAAAATGTATGTGTCTCAATGTCATGAAAATCACGTGCTATTATCGTACACTACTCTGCTGTCGATTTATATGTATACTTTATTATGTTTTGACCTCTTGTACACGTTCGTGTCTGAGGAAATAAAATATTTTGTCTTGTCTTTGTCTTGGTAACCAAAACACGAAATATTGCGAGTCTTAATCAATTTACACTATTGAAAACTAGTGGTTTCAGTCCAGGATTACGCCAAAAGATTTGAGAACATACTCACCCCGTCTCGTCCAATGAAAAGTCAGTTTTTTACCCTCTAATTTTCATAGTACATGGTTTTCCATGCACTATGAAATGCTATACATGAATGACTTTACATTGTCAGTTAATTATGAAAGTGAACTCTTAATAACTGCACTAACTAAGAGTACAATTTCCTGGGGCATTTTCAATGTCTACTGAGGCAAAGTAGTCTCGGTTATTGTATAAAAAGGTATATACTATGAAAATATCCAATTTAGCACATATTTACAACTTGAGTAATCCTGTAATTAGTCTATTGACATGTTTTGGCTGACTGGATGTAGCTCATTTATATAGTTTTGTAAATCTACTCACTATAATATCATTGCAAAAATGGGATTTCAAAAGGCCCTTGACTTTAGAATGTAAAGAAGGTAGCTGCTGGTTAAGTATGTTTATTGATATACAGCATTGTTTTACTAAACATGTACTTATTTACAAAATGAATTCACCAAGAGCAGACAATTCTTAAATTGCAGTGAAAGCTTTACATTCTTGAAAACATTTTTTTAATTTCACATAAAACCTAAAACTATCTTGAAAATGCTTTTGGATGAGTACAAACAGTTGGATCCCCCTCCCACATCTTTGGTTGAAATGCCTTTTAAGAATGGCTGGATCTGCCCCTGGTATGTACCCATAGGTAGTCTAGTGGATATTTTATATGCATGAAATATTTGTCACTGGACATTAGGCAACCAACTATCGACCAATTTATGACTAAATATATCAAATTGCTTTTTTAATAATTTCCCTTCAAAAGATTCATGGTTGACTCTTTTTGTGTACAAGTAATTGCATGGAAGATAAAGGATTACAAATTTTAGATTGAGTTGTACTTTAATCAGCGTATAAAGCACCATAATCATTACTCTTTATTTTTAATGAAAGAAACTTTGTAATTGTCAAAACAAAATTTAGATCAAAAGATTGATTAGTAGGATGTTAAAAATCTGTTTGAAAACTAATTACAACCTATTTAGTTAAATTTGGAACACAGAATTTATTTCAAAATTGCCAGTAGCAATTTTTGTTCTAATATCTAAGGCTTTATTAAAATACAACGAAATCTTACCCTTGTGGTCATTCATGGTTAGTTACTTAGTACATGGGAAAAGTATGTACTATGAAAATTAGAAGGCAAATTCAAGGAATTTGATTGGACCAGAAGTTGTAAGTATGTGCTAATACTTATTAAAGGTGAAAGAGCAATAATTAAAAAAAAACATTTTTAATTTTGCAAATTTTCATACATTTTCTAATGAATAGCACACATTTCTTGAATAAACAAAAAACAATTGCGGAAAGGATATTGGTAAAATAGTATTTATTTAATTTATTTACTCGACGTTTGAGGGACTTTTTTTTCTTTCAAGAAAACAATGTCAGACTGATGATATTTAATGCAAAGGATTATTTTCCCAGAGAAACACGATACATGTAAATTTATCCAAAAAAATAAGCATTTAATTTTGAATGGTCTGAATTTAAATATTTTTACAGCAAGTTTTATATATTTAAAAAAAAGTCTAATTTCAAAACGGGACTTTATAAAAAATATGGTGCTGTTTAAAATAAAAAAAATCTTTACCTGAAGTAGAAGAAAAACAATTTATCCATTTGGTCCTGACAAACTATGTCAAAGCTATTTCATTCCATCCATTGAAATGATGATTACCTATGTTTTACATTTCATTATAAAAAGTGAACTCTTATTTAGGTTTGAATATTACAATGGGAAAGGATAATTTTGTAAGGTCACTTGAAAGTGTGAATATGTTCTAAATTGGTCAGACAATACTTGGTCATGCATTATGAAGATTCAAGCCCTCGGCTTCGCCTTGGGCTTAAATCTTCATAAAACATGACCAAGTATAGTCTAACCTATAAGACAAAACATGAAAAAGAAGACGTAGACACTCTTTTGGGTATACGGGAGATAGGTGATACAGATCAGAGTATACGAACACAATGGATCTACGAATAGTCAAGATACATCCAGCTTTATGGAGCTATTGTAACGTGCAGGGGTTCCTACACGCCAGATGGTACTTTATGTACCTGTAGATCCGTAACAGGGTTACTTCCCTGGGTTTGTTGTGTATCGTTGGCTAACCCTGACAAATGGTAACGTGTTTCCTGAACTATTTCAACCTTAGATATAAAAGTCTATCAACAATTAACAAAATATTACTTCCGGTAAGTATACAAAATGAAACCCTTAATCTAACAAAGGAATATTACACAAGGAACGCTTAATTGGAGCTATAACTTAACCTTACTTCAAAAGTATATGATATATGAATATAAACCTATTTGCCTTACAGTACTTTAGTTCTTTGATAAAAAGGTAATATGGAATTATGGTTTCCAGTGCGCCATGGTCCTTATTCAGGGCCAAGGTGTCACTGGTCCAAAGGGACAGTATCACGTTGTCACCTTAATTATATACCACAGGACAATATGTCACCACCTTATTCAGATAGTACAATTGGCTCTTGCTTTTAAAAGTTTAACCAAAGGTCTTTGGTAAGCTACTTCTTATTCAGAAATAGTTATAATTACCTTTTCTTTAGTCTTCACTCTGGGAGCTCTGACGATCGAACTGATTAACGTTGCGAGAAACTCTACTTATGACCCATTTCTTTCGTTCCATATACATAAATACAAGTATTGAGATGCTCATAATGACTAGTTTTGCAATCTCTGTGTCAGTATCTATCTTCCCGTACCTTTCTTTCCGTACAATGTGAACAATTTAAAGAGAAATTAAACAATTTCGAGGCAAGGTTCACTCAATTCGTCATTTTGACATGCATTTTGACTTATTTCTCCGTTAATATAGAACGGTTGTAGAAAATATTGCATCTCACAATAGAAAATAGTTGTATATGTATATATATTCTTCGATATCATTTAAGAAAATAAGAAAATAAGGAGAAACCTATCTTTCTCCTGTCTATTGATGTTCCGTCATTGTGCAGGACGTTAGATACCATCGAGTCCGATCAAATTCTGCCGGTGTGGTTTAGACACAGTGGGCATGTGATAACATACTCAAGGGGTACAATCAAAATCACGTGATGGATATACACACACCGGAAGTAACAGTCGAGCACACCGCTTGAAAGGTAAGTAGTCGTATTTACTTGTTTATATCAATAAAATTTGATAAATAAGGTAGTGCACCGTATGTCGGATACTATCTAGTTTTGAAATACACAATTATCCTTGCTGGAAAGCGTGCAGTTAATGATAACACTTAGACACAGTTCAAAAATTTCACCAGATAACTGTGTCGAAGTGTTTGCAATAACTGCACACTTTCTAGCAAAAACAATTGTGTATTTTAAAACTACATATTATCCGACATTCGGTGTGCCAACTTATTAATCAAAATTTAATTGATATAAACAAGAAAATGCAACTACTAACCTTTCAAGCGGCGAGTTCGACTGTAACTTCCGGTGTGTGTATATCCATCACGTGATTTTGATTGTACCCCTTGATACTGGAAGCAGTCAATAAAGGTACCTTTATCAGCCCGCTATTGAAATTCCAAGGAATCTGGTCAATAAACCTAGTAATCCTTTCATAGCCTTATGATATTTTCAAATGTTATTGAACTGTAAAATTTAAGTAATATTTTATACAAGTATATGATAAATAAAATGTATGTGTCTCAATGTCATGAAAATCACGTGCTATTATCGTACACTACTCTGCTGTCGATTTATATGTATACTTTATTATGTTTTGACCTCTTGTACACGTTCGTGTCTGAGGAAATAAAATATTTTGTCTTGTCTTTGTCTTGGTAACCAAAACACGAAATATTGCGAGTCTTAATCAATTTACACTATTGAAAACTAGTGGTTTCAGTCCAGGATTACGCCAAAAGATTTGAGAACATACTCACCCCGTCTCGTCCAATGAAAAGTCAGTTTTTTACCCTCTAATTTTCATAGTACATGGTTTTCCATGCACTATGAAATGCTATACATGAATGACTTTACATTGTCAGTTAATTATGAAAGTGAACTCTTAATAACTGCACTAACTAAGAGTACAATTTCCTGGGGCATTTTCAATGTCTACTGAGGCAAAGTAGTCTCGGTTATTGTATAAAAAGGTATATACTATGAAAATATCCAATTTAGCACATATTTACAACTTGAGTAATCCTGTAATTAGTCTATTGACATGTTTTGGCTGACTGGATGTAGCTCATTTATATAGTTTTGTAAATCTACTCACTATAATATCATTGCAAAAATGGGATTTCAAAAGGCCCTTGACTTTAGAATGTAAAGAAGGTAGCTGCTGGTTAAGTATGTTTATTGATATACAGCATTGTTTTACTAAACATGTACTTATTTACAAAATGAATTCACCAAGAGCAGACAATTCTTAAATTGCAGTGAAAGCTTTACATTCTTGAAAACATTTTTTTAATTTCACATAAAACCTAAAACTATCTTGAAAATGCTTTTGGATGAGTACAAACAGTTGGATCCCCCTCCCACATCTTTGGTTGAAATGCCTTTTAAGAATGGCTGGATCTGCCCCTGGTATGTACCCATAGGTAGTCTAGTGGATATTTTATATGCATGAAATATTTGTCACTGGACATTAGGCAACCAACTATCGACCAATTTATGACTAAATATATCAAATTGCTTTTTTAATAATTTCCCTTCAAAAGATTCATGGTTGACTCTTTTTGTGTACAAGTAATTGCATGGAAGATAAAGGATTACAAATTTTAGATTGAGTTGTACTTTAATCAGCGTATAAAGCACCATAATCATTACTCTTTATTTTTAATGAAAGAAACTTTGTAATTGTCAAAACAAAATTTAGATCAAAAGATTGATTAGTAGGATGTTAAAAATCTGTTTGAAAACTAATTACAACCTATTTAGTTAAATTTGGAACACAGAATTTATTTCAAAATTGCCAGTAGCAATTTTTGTTCTAATATCTAAGGCTTTATTAAAATACAACGAAATCTTACCCTTGTGGTCATTCATGGTTAGTTACTTAGTACATGGGAAAAGTATGTACTATGAAAATTAGAAGGCAAATTCAAGGAATTTGATTGGACCAGAAGTTGTAAGTATGTGCTAATACTTATTAAAGGTGAAAGAGCAATAATTAAAAAAAAACATTTTTAATTTTGCAAATTTTCATACATTTTCTAATGAATAGCACACATTTCTTGAATAAACAAAAAACAATTGCGGAAAGGATATTGGTAAAATAGTATTTATTTAATTTATTTACTCGACGTTTGAGGGACTTTTTTTTCTTTCAAGAAAACAATGTCAGACTGATGATATTTAATGCAAAGGATTATTTTCCCAGAGAAACACGATACATGTAAATTTATCCAAAAAAATAAGCATTTAATTTTGAATGGTCTGAATTTAAATATTTTTACAGCAAGTTTTATATATTTAAAAAAAAGTCTAATTTCAAAACGGGACTTTATAAAAAATATGGTGCTGTTTAAAATAAAAAAAATCTTTACCTGAAGTAGAAGAAAAACAATTTATCCATTTGGTCCTGACAAACTATGTCAAAGCTATTTCATTCCATCCATTGAAATGATGATTACCTATGTTTTACATTTCATTATAAAAAGTGAACTCTTATTTAGGTTTGAATATTACAATGGGAAAGGATAATTTTGTAAGGTCACTTGAAAGTGTGAATATGTTCTAAATTGGTCAGACAATACTTGGTCATGCATTATGAAGATTCAAGCCCTCGGCTTCGCCTTGGGCTTAAATCTTCATAAAACATGACCAAGTATAGTCTAACCTATAAGACAAAACATGAAAAAGAAGACGTAGACACTCTTTTGGGTATACGGGAGATAGGTGATACAGATCAGAGTATACGAACACAATGGATCTACGAATAGTCAAGATACATCCAGCTTTATGGAGCTATTGTAACGTGCAGGGGTTCCTACACGCCAGATGGTACTTTATGTACCTGTAGATCCGTAACAGGGTTACTTCCCTGGGTTTGTTGTGTATCGTTGGCTAACCCTGACAAATGGTAACGTGTTTCCTGAACTATTTCAACCTTAGATATAAAAGTCTATCAACAATTAACAAAATATTACTTCCGGTAAGTATACAAAATGAAACCCTTAATCTAACAAAGGAATATTACACAAGGAACGCTTAATTGGAGCTATAACTTAACCTTACTTCAAAAGTATATGATATATGAATATAAACCTATTTGCCTTACAGTACTTTAGTTCTTTGATAAAAAGGTAATATGGAATTATGGTTTCCAGTGCGCCATGGTCCTTATTCAGGGCCAAGGTGTCACTGGTCCAAAGGGACAGTATCACGTTGTCACCTTAATTATATACCACAGGACAATATGTCACCACCTTATTCAGATAGTACAATTGGCTCTTGCTTTTAAAAGTTTAACCAAAGGTCTTTGGTAAGCTACTTCTTATTCAGAAATAGTTATAATTACCTTTTCTTTAGTCTTCACTCTGGGAGCTCTGACGATCGAACTGATTAACGTTGCGAGAAACTCTACTTATATACAAGAATAATCTCTAACCAAAATGCATATAATCTCTAAACAGAAATAAATATATTCCGTATTACTGTTACGTTTTAATATAACGCCTATATTAATTTAATATCAAGCACTTACTTTTCAACTAGAAAGGATCGGAACCAGTACCAAAACTTCGGAAATGGTTTTCCGTATTACCACCGTAATTAACGTAATATTTGCCGACTTCCTAACAGATAAACTTAGAACTTCTTCACATAATTAAGGTAACTGAATAATATTCGTCACATTACCCACGCCTCAACAGAAATGCGCCCCGCATTTACAATACTCGAGCTAAATCATCGACCTGTGGCCTTTTTGCAGACCCAAACTCTATCAACTATCTATTCGACAGTAACCACTGAGCATATTCTCAAAATGTAAAGTACTCTCCATGGTACTAAACAAAATTAACCGAACAAAATAAATGTTCACCCTATCAGCTCGTAGACAATACATCTACCATATGCTCAGATTTCAACCAGCTCCTACCAATACTACTACCAATGGGTAATGGATTCCTAACAAAACTACTTAAAAGAGGGACGAAAGATACCAAAGGGACAGTCAAACTCATACTTAACTTAATACCCTTACTATATGAAATCTAAATACCAAAAGAATGTATCAATTTAAACTGTCACTAGAAACTTAATTTTCCGAAATAATCCTGCTTGCACAAATTAGCCTATGTAGCGCCCCCTAGGAGCCTACTCTTAACGAACTCTACAAAGGGATCTTTAACGTGCACAGAATGTGACATTTCCTGAACACGGGGCATTAGATTTAACGTCCCCAGTCCGACCGGACGGTCATACAATAAAATGAAAACAAAAACACAATAATAATATCGGGTATCTTTTACCATATAGTACATTTAAAATCAAACAATGTGTCCTCTCACAGTCTGATAACTAACAATTCAAACGTTCAAAACTTATATCTGACTTCGTCCACATGCTCTGGCACGAAGTAACGATATCCAGCCTCATTGGCTTCCATGTAGAATGTATGCACACACACATCGTATAATGATTAATCAATTGTCCCAAGTTTCTTCTGTGGTCTCCTCAACCTTTACTCCTTCCTCATACCAGGTTCTAACGGTCCTTTTCAGATGGTGATGAGCAATCACACCAGGGGTTTGGGTTTCAATCGTCCTCTTGGCAGGAACAACCAGACCACTTCGGCTGAAGAAACACGCCACCTCCAAGCGACGAAGTTACACGCGTCTGTGGCACTGGACTTGTGAATAATACCGGTGAAGTAATAGAAGCAGCCACTAACAAATTACTCCTAACTGCGGTTGCAGTAGTCCTTGGAACTTTAACCGGCACCACACCATCTGCTAGGCGTTCCATAAGCTGCCTCTTCTTAGTCGAGCCAAACACTGGCAGAGGTTAAGTTGGCTTCCTCACTGGTGCCAGCTCTGGACTTGTTGCGACCTCTGGAGTGACTGACGTTATATCCACGTGAGATGACCCAGTCGGTCTCTGGCTAAATGGAATTTCATCGGAGTCACTATCACTTTCAGCTACTGTAGATTTCTGGTGTTTTCTCTTGATGTGCCTCCTAAGATTTCTTTCCAGGAGGGCTGCATAGGTGCACGCCGGTTCTTTGCAGATGAAAGATGTTGATACCCGCTTTTCCTCACAACATGTAATTATATGGTCACTCCACTCTTTGGCAGTGGGAAACCTATCACCACAGACAGGACATCTGTAAATCTCCTGTGAGGATTTTCGTGGCGTTGTCTTTGTGTTTACCATATTTCAAATTTAGATCTAAAATAATAAAACATATTCAATATCAAAAATACATATTTACATTGTATATTTACATCTCAAAACACACAACCTAACGTTTGTAGTCCTTCATCCACGATGGAGGTTTTCTAAACCTCCTTGGCCGATCATTGTCTACATCCTCATGATCATCTAGATCTAATAAGGGCAAAGAGTCAATGATAACTTCTTCGTCATGAATCTCTGATTCTAGTTCTCCTGTTTTCTCAGGACTTTGTTCGTCAACAAATTCTCCCCTTAGTATTTGTTGGGGACAAGAGCGCATCCTATCAACATGTATTACTTGACCCGCTCATTTGCGCCCACAATTGACGGTGTATGTGACACTTGAGTTTATCTTAATCACCTTATATGGACCACGCCATTGGTTAGTGAACTTTGGTGACAAACCCGGGGTTCTAAGGGGGAAGTATACATAAACCATGTTGCCAGGTTCAAATTTAGCCCAACTGACATTTTTGTCATGGTTTTTTTTTTTGCCTTAACATTTGACCAGAAACATGTCTCTGAACAATCTGATGTGCCTCTTCCATGTGTTCTTGTAATTCCCATGCCCACTGATTTTGAGGTATTGCCTTAACTTGGGATGGCAACTTATATATTAAGTCTAGGGGGGTAGACACTTCCCTCCCAAACATTAATCTATTGGGAGTGTAACCAGTGGTCTCATGTTGAGAGGACCTATAAGCCATCATGACATAAGGTAGTAATACGTCCCAATTGGAGTGATATTCATTTACATACCCCGTGAGCATGGTAGCAAGAGTTTTATTGAATCGTTCAACCATCCCGTCAGATTTCGGGTGATAAGGAGTCGTCCGGGTCTTTTCTATCTGAAGCAACTTGCACATCTCCTTAAACAAGTGGCTCTCGAATTGACTACCTTGATCAGAATGGATAATAGTTGGTACCCCGAACCTAGAAATAACCGCAGTCATAAGAATATTTGCAACTGTAGTTGCCTCCATGTTGGGCATGGGATGACTCTCTGTCCACTTAGTATAATAGTCACTTATAACTAAGATATATTTGTAGCCTTTTTCACTTGCTGGGAGTTCCCCAAGGATATCCATAGCAATTCTCTCCATGGGATACCCTGACTCTTTAACTTGCATTGGGGTTTTTCTCTTAGGAATTGGTTTCTTTCTCTTATTACATATTGAACAACCAGCAATGTAACTCCAAGTATCACCTCTAACACCTGGCCAATAAAAATTTTCCTTAATCCTAGCCAAAGTTTTCTTAATGCCCAAATGAGCAGCTGTCTTATTATCATGAGCAAACTCAAGAATTTTACGTCTTTTCTTCATTGGTATGACAACTTGTTTTAAATTAGTTTCCGGGTCTTCCCTAAACAATATACTATCTTGAACCTTCATAACATTACATTGGGACCAAAGGGACTTAACAACATAACTGTGTTTGTCGGTTTGTGAATATGAAGGTTTTGAGCCAGTAGTCAACCATCTTATGACAGTCTGCAAGTCCTTATCTGTTTCTTGCAACTGGTTTATATCTAGCTCAAGATCACTGTCCTGCCCCCCCCCCCCCCTGAAATTGTACCATATTGACTGAGCCAACTGCTTCCCAGTTCTCAACAAAACCACACTGCTTACAAGGGATACGACTCAAAGCATCGGCATTGCGATGTTGAGTACCTGGTCTATGTTTAATAACCATATCGTGTGAACTTATAACTTCCAGCCAACGGGCTAGTTGACCCTCTGGATTTTTGAATCTAATGAGCCATTGTAATGAGCTGTGATCTGTCCTTATAATAAACCGCCTACCGTATAAGAAATGCCGAAAATGTTTAACAAAATGGACCACGGCTAGCAGTTCCTGCCTTGTAACACAATACCGGCGCTCTGTTTTTGAAAGGGTCCTACTCCCATATGCAATAACATGTTCCTCACCATCAGTAACCTGTGATAAAACACCAACTATCGCTCTGTTACTTGCATCCGTATCAAGAATAAATGTTTGGGAGAAGTCGGGATGACTGAGGACTGGGGCACTGACTAATTTGACTTTCAGCTTTTCAAAGGCCTCCTGACTATCATTTGTCCACAAAAATTCGCGACCCTTTTCGGTCATTTGGTGTAAGCTCTTAGCCGTATCTGAGAAATTTGTTATGTACCGGCGATAATAACCACACAAACCCAAGAAGGATCTGAGTTCTGTCACGTTCTGGGGAATTGGCCATTCCTTTATACACTTGGTTTTATCGGGGTCAGTAGCAACACCCGATTCTGAAACAACATGTCCGAGGAAAGGATCCTTTTTAGCAAATAAATGACACTTTTTGGGTTTGAGTTTAAGCCCTGTCCCTTGTAAATTTACAAAAACCTTGCGTAAATTATGTATCATTTCGTCAAAATTCTTAGCCATAACTATGATGTCATCTAGATATATGAGACAAATGTCCCATTGGAGCCCTGCCATAACATTCTCCATTAGACGCTCAAAAGTGGCAGGGGCGTTTACCAGACCAAATGGCATACAGCGAAACTGATAAAGACCCTTTCGTGTGGCAAAGGCTGTTTTAGGGCGATCTGATGGCTCTACTTCTACCTGCCAATATCCAGAACATAAATCCAAAGTTGAAAACCACTTGTTTCCTGACAACTGCTCCAGCGAATCATCAATTCGGGGCAAAGGATACGCGTCTTTGATAGTACATGTGTTTAACTGTCTATAATCTACGCAAAACCTAGTGGTCCCATCTTTCTTTCTCACCAAAGCTATGCCGGAGGACCATGGTCCTTCCGAGGGCTCAATAATGTTTCTTTCCAACATATCGTTAATATGTTGATCTACCTCTTCCCTAAGACATATTGGGGTGCGCCGTGGTGGCTGCTTGATTGGCCTTGCAGCACCAGTGTCAATCCTGTGTTTCACAATATTTGTTTGTCCAAGATCCGAATCTGAAGCGGCAAAAAGATGCTTAAATTCCAATAACAACTCTGTGACCTTGTCTTTTTTACCATGTCCAAGATTCTCACTAGACCTATTTAATAATTTTTCCAATTCATTATTAAGAGCATAATCCTTGTGATTATCTACCTGACTAACCACTTCCGCTACACAGATTTCCGACCACAGTACCGACATTTAATACTTGGACACTGTCACTTATATTCAACAGCCTAACAGGAACTGTTTTATCAGACATTACAACAGACTTTCCTACAAGAGCCTTTCCTCTATCAAGAAATTCTTCACTGGGTTCAATAATGCCAGTCACCTGAACAGCTGAATCATAGTTCAGTACTTCTCCCTGGATCACTACCTCGGACCTTGGGGCTATGCTTACTTTATCTTTGACTGCCACCCGATAAACGCCTAACTTTCCCTGTAGTAACAAAGGTATATGTTGATTATCCCTTTCCATTACTTTATTGCCTAAATCAACTTTACAACCGTTTGTTTGCAGAAAATCTAGTCCAAGAATACCTTCCACTGACAAACCTGCTATAACACCTTCAATGACAGTGTGAAAACTACCAAGCTTAAGAGAAAACAGTGCCTTACCAATGATTTTTAAAGACTCTCCATTAGCTGCTATTATATCCTGGGTGACCTGCCGTACACTTGGCCTATCACGGGACTTCAATTTCTCAAATAGAGTATCCGAGACCAAACTAACTGTAGCTCCTGTATCAATAAGAAACTTGGCAGGGATTCCATTTATAAATAACTCTACATAGAGCCCTGCCTCATCATCAAGAGTGTTTGAGCCAAGGTACAAAGATTTACGTTTCCGTTTACCGCTACGATTGTTCGTACGCCTAACCGAAGGTCCTGATGATCCTTGGTTGTTCTGTCTCCTATTTCTAGGAGCATTACAATTTCTAGCCATGTGGCCGGGTTTACCACAATTATAGCAAAGAAATTTTTACCTATCAATTGGCCTAGATATGTTGGCTTTATTCTTAAATTCATCTAACTCTTTACGCATATTTGCCAATTGATCATTAAAGGCAGCTAACATGCCCTCTATTTCATCTGACAACCTATCATGAGACTCAGACTCTCTTACCACGTGTTCATTATTGTCTACAACTCTTAAATGGGCTTTCCCTACTTCAAATTGCTTTTCTGCTTTGTAAAATGTTTCTAACTCTACAGCTAAACATATAGCGGAATTAAGGTCAGGGGGCCGTGATTGTTTTATTTTATACGCATTTCCGTATTATTCAATGCATCCAAAAAGTGTTCTTTAGCCAATGTTTCTTTTACTTCTCCTGGAGCAGTGGGATACGCCTTATTCACAAGCCGGCGTACCGTTTGTCCTAACTCAGGAAGCGTCTCTGAAGCCCTCTGCTTCCTTTCTTTCAATTGTACCCGGTACAACTCTGACTGATTTGGGGGAGCAAACCTCTCTTCTAGAGATCGAACCAACTGGTCAAAATGACTTTTCTTGTCATCTGATAAATCCCCAAGAACACCTTGAGCCTGACCTCTAAGGGAAGCCGCTAAGTACAACCCTTTCTCTATGCTATCCCAACCGTTAATAGAGGAACAAGCCTCAACATGTGACCGGTAGTCATTCCAATCACCTGACCCTACGTACGTTGCAACCTTAATATCTCTACGCTTACTCATGCTTGCCCCTGGGGTTTTCCCGGATGACTTCTTATCGGACAAGCTGACGGGGTTTTCCTTAACAATTTGAATATCATGAAGCTTCAACTGATTTGGGACTTCTATATCTTTGAAGACCTTTGGTCTTGCGCCAATACCTATATGAGGTGGACCAACTGGGGTACTGTGAATCGGGGTTGTTTTGTCAACATACGTTTTGTCATTACGCTGTGTAGTAATAATCCCTGAGTCACTTGCAAACCCGTGAATGGGTGTAGAATGAGAATGACGACTTCTTGACAAGGTGTCCTGAAGATCTTTTTCAAGCCTAGACAATTGGGCAGATAAATTTTCAGCTTTATCCATATTTATCAAAAAAAAGGATGTTCGACTCTACTGACTGATATATCCAACTAACCAACTATACAGCGAACAAATCCCACCACTGCCACCAAATTCTGTAACGTGCAGGGGGTCCTACACGCCAGATGGTACTTTATGTACCTGTAGATCCGTATCAGGGTTACTTCCCTGGGTTTGTTGTGTATCGTTGGCTAACCCTGACAAATGGTAACGTGTTTCCTGAACTAATTCAACCTTAGATATATAAGTCTATCAACAATTAACAAAATATTACTTCCGGTAAGTATACAAAATGAAACCCTTAATCTAACAAAGGAATACTACACAAGGAACGCTTAATTGGAGCTATAACTTAACCTTACTTCAAAAGTATATGACATATGAATATAAACCTATTTGCCTTACAGTACTTTAGTTCTTTGATTAAAAGGTAATATGGAATTATGGTTTCCAGTGCGCCCCTAGTCCTTATTCAGGGCCAAGGTGTCACTGGTCCAAAGGGACAGTATCACGTTGTCACCTTAACTATATACCACAGGACAATATGTCACCACCTTATTCAGATAGTACAATTGGCTCTTGCTTTTAAAAGTTTAACCAAAGGTCCTTGGTAAGCTACTTCTTATTCAGAAATAGTTATAATTAACTTTTCTTTAGTCTTCACTCTGGGAGCTTTGACGATCGAACTGATTAACGTTGCGAGAAACTCTACTTATATACTAGAATAATCTCTAACCAAAATGCATATAATCTCTAAACAGAAATAAATATATTCCGTATTACTGTTACGTTTTAATATAACGCCTATAGTAATTTAATATCAAGCACTTACTTTTCAACTAGAAAGGATCGGAACCAGTACCAAAACTTCGGAAATGGTTTTCCGTATTACCACCGTAATTAATGTAATATTTGCCGACTTCCTAACAGATAAACTTAGAACTTCTTCACATAATTAAGGTAACTGAATAATATTCGTCACACTATGAAACACATATCTATAACTATTAATAAATGCATGTAGGCAACTTAAAACATATGGTTTTACTTTATCTTTGATTTTCGTGTTCTAATGAAAGTAAAACATGCAAAATTGATAAGATACTCCGAATATTTCGCTCATCACTAATTATTAGAAAGCTATGCATCTTTCAATCAACTTGGTAATTATAACAAGGAAAGTAAGTATCGTTATAAGTAGCTATAGTCATTAAGAGCAATATATTTGATCAGATGTCTCAATGGATTTTATATACATGTTGTCTATGAGTTATAATTAAAATTGCACTGGAGGATATTCATTTTCGAAACAAAGCCGATGCACTAGGATCTGTACTTTTCGTGTCATATATATTTTTTCGGCGATGCTGTAAGTATATAATAATAGTTTTAGAATTTATATCCATCTAATAATTTTTTGAATTTTAAGGAATTGACCTATTACAAACAATGTACTCATTGTTTAACTGCATTGTGGAACACAGCAAATTGTTTCGTGTCAATGTTACCGGGATATGCACCGTATCTCTATACCAATGTAACAAAATTTGATTTGTTGAGAAACAAAGTTATATAGATAGATATCAATCTTTTGTGATATTTGTGCAAATCCGAATAAGATAAGAAATTATGGAATATGAACGGATTTAAGGGGCCCTGAGTTTCCCTTTTTATGGACAAAAAGGTTTTTATTCAGACATTTAAAAAAGAAATGACAACTCCTTTAATAAAAACTGAAATTATCTATTTTACTATTGTACAATGAACAATTTACAACTTATCGCCTTTATTTGAAACATAATGTCACACAACTATCCCATATCACCTCTTGGGTCAGCCTCTTTAGTCACACAACTATCCCATATCACCTCTTGGGTCAGCCTCTTTAGTCACACAACTATCCCATATCACCTCTTGGGTCAGCTTCTTTAGTCACACAACTATTCCATATCACCTTTTGGGTCAGCCTCTTTAGTCACACAACTATCTCATATCATATCTTGGGTCAGCCTCTTTTGTCACACAACTATCCCATATCACATCTTGGGTCATGCAGCCTCTTTAGTCACACAACTATCCCATATCACCTCTTTGGTCAGCCTCTTTAGTCACACAACTATCCCATATCATCTCTTGGGTCAGCCTCTTTAGTCACACAACTATCTCATATCACATCTTGGGTCAGCCTCTTTTGTCACACAACTATCCCATATCACCTCTTGGGTCAGCCTCTTTAGTCACACAACTATCCCATATCACGGACCTTTGATTTGAAAGAAAATAAACGTTAACTTTGCCAACCTTTTTAACCAAAATTTCCTAACAATCTCTAAATTTATTTTCATCTTTATCATTCATGACAGTGATGTTCATTTTGTTTAATCGCTAGGTTAATACCAAAAATCGACAACCAGTAATGTGAAAATCCGAGTTAAATGGTATCTGACTGACAACATCAACGTTGAAAAACAATGGATGCCATAAAAAATATTACAATACCGGATCAGATTCCGAGGAGGTTAGGGCAATTCGTGTAATACAAGGAAAAAATACTACTACTAGGCAGGGGACAACATCTATCATGTCTATAATGATGAAATATAAACAATAGAATTGAAAACCAAAAGATACAATTCTTAAATGAAAGAAAAAGCAGAAAATAATCTATACAGAAACTCAAAATTACTTTTAGTTCACAAATGTTCATGTCAAAATCGAAAAAAAAAAATTTTAATATGCGACAGTAATTTTCTTTATCATTAGTTGATGTTGATAATCTATGCAGATTTTTTTTTATAGTTTAAAAATATTACTACAGTTCCTACGGGGCGCCGAATGGGACTCTTGTGGTTTTGTACAATATTCAATTCTGTCATGACAAAATAATTTTTGTCTTACAAAGCTATGTGCTACAGACTTGTTTTGTGAGAACTTCAATTTTGTGATGACAAAATTCATTTGTGTAGACAAAATTCATTTTTGTCATGACAAAATTCATTTTTGTAGACAAAATTCATATTTGTCATGACAAAAGTCAATTTTGTCTAAAAGGTATGCAAATATGTGCAAATATAAACATATTTGCATACAAAATTGACTTTTGTTACCTGATATGGAAATTAAATCACAAAAGTCTATTGTGTGAGGTAAGATTCAATTTTGTGAGACAAAATTGACTTTTGTGAAACAAAATTAACTTTTGTGAGACAAAATTGACTTTTGTGAGACAAAATTTACTTTTGTGAGACAAAATTGACTTTTGTGAGACAAAATTGACTTTTGTGAGACAAAATTGACTTTTGTGAGACAAAATTGACTTTTGTGAGACAAAATTCAATTTTGTGAGACAAAATTCAATTTTGTCATTTTTGTTGAGACAAAAGTCAATTTTGTTAATTTTGTTGAGACAAAAGTAAATTTTGTCATTTTTGTTGAGACAAAAATCAATTTTGTCAATTTTGTTGAGACAAAAGTTAATTTTGTCATTTTTGTTGAGACAAAAATCAATTTTGTTGTGACAAAAGTAAATTTTGTTAATTTTGTTGAGACAAAAGTCAATTTTGTCACTTTTGTTGAGACAAAAGTCAATTTTGTGACGACAAAATTCATTTTTGTGACAACAAAATTGACTTTTATGAGACAAAATTGACTTTCGTGAGACAAAATTAGCTTTCGTGAGACAAAAATCAATTTTGTTGAGACAAAATTCAATTTTGTTGAGACCAAATTCAATTTTGTCAATTTTGTTGAGACAAAAGTCATTTTTGTCTCACATTGGTCAATTTTGTCTCACAAAAATCAATTTTGTCAATTTTGTTGATCACATTGATCAATTTTGTCAATTTTGTTGATCACATTGATCAATTTTGTAAAATTTGTCTCACAAAAGTCAATTTTGTGTAACAAAAGTCGATTTAATATGCAAATTAGTTCACAGAAACCAAACTAAACTAATTTGAATACAAAATTGACTTTTGTCGCTCAATTTTCAAATTAGGTAACAAAAGTCAATTCTGTGTAACAAAAATGAATTTTGTCATGACAAAAGTGACTTTTGTCCGCTGATAGATAATTTTGTATGAAAAAAATTTAAATTTGTAGTATGATACAAATTTTGTTAAACTGAACTCATTTTTGTTGAACAAAAGTCACTTTTGTCCGTACAAAATTGAATTCTGAGTACAAAACCACAAGAGTCCCATTCGGCGCCCCGTAGTTCCAACAGGTTTTAAACTTGTCAATTTTTGAAGGGCCAGTAAAAATCTGGACGTTTCTTACTGTTCACAGAGGAACTTATATATATATATATATATAATATAATAGTGTTACTTGATACGAAACACTTAAAACAGCTTTGAATTTGAACTGTTTAAATTATTATAATAGTATAACTAGTATTTTTAAAATTACAAATAGTTAAGACAACACACCTACCCACAGTGACACCCTCCAAAATACCAAAAAAAAAAGATTATTTGAATTTATAAAATACAAGCTAAGATAATTACATTTATTAATAAACATATTATGCAACAGTGATTTTGACAATGAAACAAATTAAAATTAACCTAACATCAAAAGCATGTCATCAATTATGTATCTTACCGAGTTCGGAAATATTTCAAGTAAAATTAGGACCTGGAATTAAGGTTGTGGATCTTTCAGTTTGGAGTGTCAAAGGTCCTGGACCTTCCAGTACCAAATGTAAATTTGAACCCCTGAACTATCCCATATCACCTCTTGGGTCAGCCTCTTTTGAAATAAACAAGTCAATCTTTATTACTTTGCAGTATGGAACCTTGTTGTATAATTTCAGAGATATCCATACAATGTACACCATTCCACAAGTTATTGTCTGGAAAACTAGATAAATGCTTTTTAGGCCCATTTTATACCCTTATTCCTAAACTGTTTGGACCACAACCCACAAAATCAATCCCAACTGTCCTTTTGTTGTTATAAGCCTTGTGTTTAAATTTCATAGATTTCCATTCACTTATACTAAAGTCATTGTCCTACTAAAGTCATTGTCCGGAAACCAAATGTGTTCGAACGACGCTGACGACGAGGACGACTACAACGTGATACCAATATACGACCGTCGTATAAAAAACTTCTAAAGTCAAGATTTGTTCCGAACGAAGGATTTTCTTCTGGTCTATACGATTGGATATTTTTTCTTAAGTGGTTTTATGCATATCAAATTCAATTTCTAGATATTTAATTTGTACATGATTTTCACTAATAGTTATCAAAAATACCAGGATTATAATTTTATACGCCAGACGCGCGTTTCGTCTACATAAGGTAGCACTCCACAGTTAGGTGTGTAGTTTCGCATTTTGGCCCCTGTGGATTTTTTAAATATGAGAGCTAGTGTGCAATAAAATTATTTTTTGGATATATATCTGAGTATTAAAATAGCCTTTGTATTGGGTTTATATGAACATCAAGGTTATGTAATGTATGTAATATAGGCTGTTTTCTGTATGACAGTCCGTATTTGCATATCCATACCATACATTGGTCCGGCAATTATTGTAAAGTTTTTTTCCAACTTTTTATCGCACGAACTTTGTGATTGGATTTTACGAAAAAATGAGGCGAAAGACACCCATTTTTTATTTGATCATTAGGAAGATTTAAGAAAACAGTTTCTAAAAAGGTATCACTCAAAGGCATTGAAATTCTAGTTTGATCCAAATTTTGGGGGGATATATGACATGTTCATCCCCCTTTTTGCAATATTTTATGGTAAAAAAATGCAGAATGTTGCCATGGATACACATAAAAGGAATTAATTTTCACCCTTTTAACTTTTGAAAATTGAATCTATGGAAGATACTGATTACATACATATGCACATGTACAACACAAACAGTTAGGTTTTAGTATTAGAAATCCAGGAATAGGAGATGATAAAACATTTTGGGGCTCATTTTTAATTTTATTTTCTAACTGTGGAGTGCTACCTAAGACTCATCAGTGACGCTCAGATCAAAATAGTTAAAAAAGCCAAACAAATACAAAGTTGAAGAGCATTGAGGACCAAAAATTCCAAAAAGTTGTGCCAAATACGGCTAAGGTAATCTACTCCTGGGGTAAGAAAATCCTTAGTTTTTCGAAAAATTCAAAGTTCTGTATACAGAAAATTTATAAAAATGACCACAAAATTGATATTCATGTCAACACCGAAGTGCTGACTACTGGGCTGGTGATACCCTCGGGGACGAAACGTCCACCAGCAGTGGCATCGACCCAGTGGTGTAAATAGTTATCAAAAATACCAGGATTATAATTTTATACGCCAGACGCGCGTTTCGTCTACATAAGACTCATCACTAAGATATATCAGCAAATCCTTCTTGTGACAAATGGCCAGTAATCATACAACTTTAATTGATGGTAAGATATATATACAGAATGTTCATGAGTTAATGGGTAATTTTTCTAAAACTGATCGATATTTGCAATTTCTACTAGAAGAATTTTGCGTTTTGAATAGAGGGATTCTGGAATAATATATATTCAAATTTGTACTGTAACACATACATGTTAAACAATGTATAACTTGACGCAACAAATGTTATCTTAGAGAACGGAATGTGCTATAACACTGAAGTGTTTTGTCCTCAGTATTGTTATTCTTTCATTTCACATCTATAAAACCTGTACCAGTCGATGACATGTTTATCTTGGCAGATACTTGTCTACTCCAGTTGGTACCTGTACGTCTTCATCGTTGTGTAAATAATTCTTTGCAAAATAAAAAAAAAAACATAACCCAGACTGAAGTGTCACTTGATTTTTACTGGTTCGAAAGGTTTGACAAAATCAATAGAGTTTTACTATGTGACGAGGAAATGATTTTCATTGTAACTTTACTGCATGTAACGAGATTAGATATTAAAACACAGTTAATTTTTTAGGAAATTTAAAATTTTTAAAAAAATGTCCGATTCCATATAGATGCTAATTTATTTTCCTACGACCAGGCAAAAGTTAAAGCCTAAATGCAATTTTTGGTATAAAACTTGAATTTACCGCATGGTATGTCAAGGTCATTGCACTAACATTTTAAAGAGGGCATTTTTTTAACTGGTAAATTTTTTACTATACGTTTCTTTAGTCTCGGTGTTCATAGAAAATACGACTTTTATCAAAACATCAGACTAAATAGTTGTTTGTCTGCATAAAGATATATCAAATACTATAGGCATCTTTTTCAATGACAACCCAGGCTCTACAAGAATCTTTCGGTGGCCGGGTGTAACCTTTCCTCGTCAGTTTTGAATCACCATCACTGCTGGTGATCTTATAAAATCTATCGCAGAGTTGTCACTGGTTCAGACGTACCTATGAATAATTATTGATGTAACTGCATCCTGCATTATATTGTAAGATCATTTACGATAGATAATTCAGCTGAACTGTAAATATTCCATCTTCATGCCTTTTAGCATGTGCTGTGTTACAACGCTAGATAAAAACTGAAAAGAAAAGGTATAATACCCGGTCACCGATAGCTTTATTTCTGTTAAGCCTTGCTTATATATAAAAAAGACTGTTGCTTTTTTTATTCAATACATTTTTTCAGTTTTTTATGGGAAATTTGACAACACTATTTGTTATATATATTTGAAAGAAGAAATCCATATGCCTGCCAGACATGTTTCATCTGACCTTGGCCTCAATTCGCAATTCAGTTCTAAAGATACCACAAGAATGAAAATACTATATTAACAATATATAGTGCATCCATGCTATAGGTTATAGGTTAACTGTACACTGGGTGTTTAGAATTATTGCATTATCTGCATGTCCGTCTGTAAGGTTTCAACTGACATCGTTTTCATTGTTATTATATATATTGGTTCGCTTATGTTGAAGCAAGCTTAAGGCTTAAGACATTGATAGGCGTGATGAATTTCCATGTGAGATACTTTAAAATTGTTTACTTTTGTATGTAAATTACAAATTTTTGATGTGGGCAATACTATAAGATTTCTTATTAGTATAATATAATCTTTATTGCAAAATTACACCCATAAGGGTCAAGCAATACAATCAAACAATAATTTTATACAATACAATGCAATACAATGAAATACAATGTAATACAATGCAATACAATGCAATACAATGCAATACAATATAGTACAATACAATATATAGAATAGAAGAACATTAGAGTTCATTTATAAATGTATGTAAAAAACACCATCATAACCTTTCCTGAAATGACACGGCTCTGACTCCCTCAGTTCTAAAGACGTGACTGTTTTCTGTTCTCGGAGTTTTTCGGACGCACAAAATGTCTTATTTTCATTTATTACCACTTGGTCTGTTGGTAAATTGTAAGTCCCCGGGTGTATCATCCGCTTAGTAGTTATTGCTTCAGTAGTGACAGAACTTATAACAGAATAATGATTCACTCACACACACACATGCGCATGCACATTGTCAACGACAAAGTCTACTATAAAATGAAAAAAATCAAAATCGACGTATTTTTCTATATTACGCATTGGCATCTGCAGATAGTTGTACAGTATCTTTCATTTGCATAGAAGGAAATCTTTATGTATCTTGTATTTCATGTACACTTACATTGTTTACGAATGAGCAAATAATTCTTTTCCAAACTTATCATTAAAAAAGGTAATAAATCGACCTGACGTGAATGCAAAAACATTCTGAAGACGAAACTGGGTGTTTTTTCCGCAACAGTAGATATATTGGATTTTTGCATTTCAGTAAAAATCTGATTATTGATATAATATAACGATGTATACAGAATTTAATATGAAGTATGTAATTATTCCTGAATAGTCGATCCCGAATCTTAACTTTCAGTGAGTTTAAATAAATTATAAAACAAGGACAGACCAAAAGGTATTGACTGTGAAGAATTTACTCTTCGAAAATTATGCGACTTATCATTAACGCGATTTGCTATTCAGATTCCTTTTTGTGTGGTAAGAGTTTGGCTCAAATGTTAAAAATAACATTATTTCTGCACTCTAGTACATTCACCAACTATTTTTTTTTCATTTTCCAAATTACAACAAGACAGCTAGAAGCTCAACGTCTTAAAAGATCAGTGAAATGTGATTTAAAGCCAATCCGTGTTTAAACACTAAATCCATGTCATTTCGACTCTGTTGGAAAGTTGTATCATCGGCAATCACATAAATTCAAACATTAAAATCAATAGTGATCAATACCATTATTTTCAATTTCTATGTTTTAGACGACCGTTTACATCTTACCTCGTAGTCGTTCTCAACTGTTGGTTATAGACAATTGTTGAACAAGTTTAAAAGATATACGGTAAAATGTTTTATATCGTCGCAAAAAATGAAAATGTTGCAATATACTAAGAATAGATGGTAACACAGACATAAAAGAATCTTCTTTTGGAATTAAAACATTTATCTATAATCTCCAAATATGTATACGCCGTAATCGAAAGCTTAAAATAGAGATTTCAGGGAGAGTGCTTCATTTAGTCCTGTCTACAAATTTCGATACACTAGATGTATTTTGACGCCAACAGATACGTGCAAATCAATGATTTCTCGTAGAATCTGTAAGTAGTTCATTAAATAAGTTTGAACTGAGAAATCCTGACGTAAGCATGTCAAAGGCCATTATCAAAGGATGCTGGATAAACTATATCACGTTAATAATTTGTTCAGCAATGAAATGTTATACTCTGTATCGACGTTCCACAATTAATAGGATCTTTTTTCAATATCATGCATAATTAACTTTTTGTCAGATAACTGATAGATTAGACATAGAAAAGGCTGGTTATGAGTGCAGGTGAAAATACAGGTATGTAAGCATAGGAATTATTAATTTGTTATTAATTGAAACCAGTGGTAAGTTAAGCTTTGGGTGATAAATAAAATGTTAAAAAGAATAACCGGACGTGGTTTATTTTTTATTTTTTTGTTATTAATTGCGGATTTATTTAAACCTAAATAAGAGTAAAAATGACTCCAAAATCAAAATGCAGGATTTTTGTTGTTGATGAATGATATTGAGGTTATTCTAGTAATAATTTATTATTCATCTGTGTATTTTTTTCGAATTACTTATATCTTTGTGTGACTCTCATAAATCTATTCACATCTGTTTAAATGTTACAATTGCATTGAAAATCAAAAAAAAATGTCCTTTGATACAAGTCTATTTTGTGTGTAATGTGTCCGCAGATGCTTTTAGATTCTTCCTTTTAATCTGGTTTAACAGAGTGTTACAGTTTTTAAAAAAGGACAAGACTCTCATTAGGAGAATTTGTATACATTGTATTTGTTTTGAAATTCATAAACAAAGAAGGAATGTTTTACAGCTACAATTTCATTACATAATATTTTGACTTTCAAATCTATGCACAATAATTTATTTCATATCTTTTGGAAGTTTTGCCAGATTTCATCAAGTTGTTTCTTCAAGTATTTTTTTCTATAATTGTAACGTTATCAGGAATGTTTGTGTTTGTGTTGAATCTAATTTTCCCCTTTAATCACCTGTTCAGCTTGCAATTTGACAGTACAGTTAATTTGGTGTTTTGTTTTGAAGTTAGGTGGCACTTTGAAAAATTGTATATATATATTCAAATCAACGACAGCTCCTTATACACTGTTTCAAGGAATTGAATATTTAAATATACAATTCCTTGACTGTTTTACATTTGTCATTTCGGGACTATTTATCGCGGACTGTGTGTCTATATGGTGGAGAGTTGTCTCATTGGAAATCATATTCTATCTTCGTATTTTCATATAAACATAATCTAAATTTCTTATATATTTCATGAAAATTCAGATTTAAATCAAGGATATTGACTTTATGTTGTAAATAATAGATAAAGTATATTGTTTTTAAATCTAGGTATGGTTTAAAACTTGACACCGGCATTTAGTTCTTACAGCCCGTAACAGAGAAGTGATCGAATTCGCGTTTCTTTACCGTCAGAATAAGTTACGTTATTTCAGAAGTGACATAATTTAATTTTCTTCATCGACAAAATATTTCATGTCCAACGTGTAAGTTTTCGTTGTTTAAGTCGAAGTTTTTTTTAACACAGTAAAATATTTTTTCATTGATCATGACTTTATCGGGGTCGCATCCATCGTTTCTACAATAAACATGACCTCATCGATTTGCTCAATGTAGATATTATTTACTGCTTGCACTGTGAATATTTATGGGATTCATCACTAATAGTTTTTCTTTCGTCTGATACAGAATACCCCATATCTTTTCTTTTTCATACCTATCTGTTTATTATTTTCCCGGGATTATGTCAATCGTACATTGTTGCAATACCGACATGCTTGTACTTTGTCACAGAAAAAACTGAAATAAATTTCCTTCAAATCGAAGTAAAAAATACAAATGTACCCTTTAACATTTGAAATGTTGAAGACAAAATTGCTCTATATCTTAAGTTATTGACGAAAATTTGAAATATAAACCTCTATAAGATGTGATGTACGGCATTTCATTTTATCGTTGGTAATGATCCATATCTGACAGAGAAGAAATATTCATAATTCTCAGAAAGTTTCCGGAAATATTGTTAGATACCACTAATCGTTCCAACAATCAAGACAACAGAGACAAACAGGGAAAAAAATATGAAAATGAAAAGAGATCCTGACTTAAGTGTTAGCATGTTCAGGGAGACGGCACTCAATTTACAAAAAAATAATTGATGTTTTAAGAAACTGTAGAGGTCTCCACAGGTTTTCAACATGGGTAGAATTCCAAACCTTGAATATGAAAGCCTCGAAATCCATGATGATTTTTCTGCGGTAGCTATATCTACAAAATCCAATCATGTACACGACATATAATACATGTATATTTATATATTGGGAATTTTATTTTGGTTTCCAAACAGAATTATAAGGTTATGTATAAGTGTCTCCGTTCACTGCACAATTGTAAATTGTCTTCCTAAAGACAAGCAAAAATAAATGGCACAAGTTCACGTAGTCATAAAAAAAAGTCGTATAATTTACGTTATCGAACAAAAAATTAGAAATACGGAATATTATATGTGAATGGTTAAGAAATCCGTTTCCACTACATGTTTTAAAAGTCAAAGAAAAATGTTTTCCCTGATACAAACTTTTCAAGAACCAGCTTTGTGTAACCTATAGACAAATTCGATTGTATATAAGGAAGTTAATATGTTTACTTAAGAATTGAATGCTTCTTTTTGTAAATTTATTGGGGTGTAAAAGCGTTGACCGAAGTACATTTTGTATGAAGCGCGGAAGCGCTTCATTCTAAAAATGTACGCACGGTCAACGCTTTTACAACCCTATAACGTTACAAAAAGAAGCATTCAATACTTATAATTACATTTTTTAGCTAGGATTATAAAAACACGATTTTCATGAAGTTTAATTTTTAATTCACCTGTGCACTTTATTGTGGGACCTCGTGTCATCATGAATGAAATGTTATTGTCTCATGCAATTGCTTACGGAATAACATGTGATGTGCAATTAGCCAATCAGAATAACGTATTATAATGAAACATACATCTAATGTAATTATTCTGATTTGAAATTATCTTTTAGAACTTTTTTTAGTATTTGAGAACCTATGTTGTTTATGGGTAATAGATGAAATGTTGCATGATCCCTCGAAATGACAGCAAGCGGAGTTTTCTGGACGGTTTTCATTTGTACACTGCTAAAAACTGCCAGGTCCTGGCCATGATATATTGTGTCCAGAGAATTTTTTTTTTACTGATTTTTACTAAAACAATTATTCTTTGTGTGTGCCATTGTAAGAAATAGTTTTGCTCGTTATTTTGTCATATTAAAAAAATTCTCAACAAATTTTCCCGTTTAAACTGTACTAGAAAAAAGTTTGACATGTGAAACGGACGAAGACATATTCTAACAGAAGTACAAATACCAGTCTTCCCTTTTGTGTATACATATGTGAAAACATTTCAAAGTTATTGATTGAATTCAAATCTATCACACATACGGTACACATTGTAGTCCGAAACAATAAAGGACTTCATTCCTATGAAACACCTTTTCAAATTGTTTACCAGTATATTTCTTTTAGTTTTGGGTAAAATTGTTAGGAAATAATACTATCAAGACGTCCTTCCATTAATCTTCTTTTTTCTGTTCTGACTTTGAAGAAATGACTACTTTTCGCCCAATCGAAATGGTGCATGGACATATTTTGTTTCATATTATTAGAATTATTTTCAATATTATCGGTATTAAGCTTGCAGCCCGTAACAGAGAAGTGATCGAATTGATGTTTCTTTACCGTCAAAATTAGCTACGTTTTCAACAAACTTAATTGAGTAGTGACCGAACTATTGGTACTTAAACGTTAAAAAGATTGACAATGCTGACAAACTTTCATGTGTCGATAATCAAGCTTAATACCGATAATATTGAAAATAATTCTAATAATATGAAACAAAATATGTCCATGCACCATTTCGATTGGGCGAAAAGTAGTCATTTCTTCAAAGTCAGAACAGAAAAAAAGAAGATTAATGGAAGGACGTCTTGATAGTATTATTTCCTAACAATTTTACCCAAAACTAAAAGAAATATACTGGTAAACAATTTGAAAAGGTGTTTCATAGGAATGAAGTCCTTTATTGTTTCGGACTACAATGTGTACCGTATGTGTGATAGATTTGAATTCAATCAATAACTTTGAAATGTTTTCACATATGTATACACAAAAGGGAAGACTGGTATTTGTACTTCTGTTAGAATATGTCTTCGTCCGTTTCACATGTCAAACTTTTTTCTAGTACAGTTTAAACGGGAAAATTTGTTGAGAATTTTTTTAATATGACAAAATAACGAGCAAAACTATTTCTTACAATGGCACACACAAAGAATAATTGTTTTAGTAAAAATCAGTAAAAAAAAAATTCTCTGGACACAATATATCATGGCCAGGACCTGGCAGTTTTTAGCAGTGTACAAATGAAAACCGTCCAGAAAACTCCGCTTGCTGTCATTTCGAGGGATCATGCAACATTTCATCTATTACCCATAAACAACATAGGTTCTCAAATACTAAAAAAAGTTCTAAAAGATAATTTCAAATCAGAATAATTACATTAGATGTATGTTTCATTATAATACGTTATTCTGATTGGCTAATTGCACATCACATGTTATTCCGTAAGCAATTGCATGAGACAATAACATTTCATTCATGATGACACGAGGTCCCACAATAAAGTGCACAGGTGAATTAAAAATTAAACTTCATGAAAATCGTGTTTTTATAATCCTAGCTAAAAAATGTAATTATAAGTATTGAATGCTGCTTTTTGTAACTTTATAGGGTTGTAAAAGCGTTGACCGTGCGTACATTTTTAGAATGAAGCGCTTCCGCGCTTCATACAAAATGTACTTCGGTCAACGCTTTTACACCCCAATAAATTTACAAAAAGAAGCATTCAATTCTTAAGTAAACATATTAACTTCCTTATACATGTAAGTCAAAATGAATGTTCAAGAGTTTAATTTGTATTCAATTAATTATTATTTTAAACTTAATATATAACTACAAGGCCGGAATAAAGATAAACATAAACATAAACATTTTATTACATATATAATTAAATGGTTATACGAAGTGTTTATTTGTTGATATAATTTATTTATTTCACTGAAAATTCATTTCATGTTGAAATATTTTGTTGTGTTTCAGTTTTTGTAAATACAGATTCAACGTTGCTAGACTTAAGTAAACCACGGCATTAAATGTGGCATTTATATTTCAGGGAGTGTATGCTCGCCTTCGCAAAGTGGAAGCATCTACTGAATATTGAAAATACTGCCAGATTGAATCTGAGGTTTGATTCAAATGTGTGATATAAGATTCTAAAATTCGACTGATCTTAATCTTTTTAAAATCATATTTCTTTAGTACATTCAAACTTTAAAGACTTAGTGCAGTTAAGCAAAAGACGAGCTTTTGTATAATCCGATCGCCATAAAAGTTATGAATCCAACAAATCAATGTCTACCAAATAGTGACAACGATAATAGGAGTACTAAATTTAATCAACCACGCAATAAAGTTTCTCCAAAAGTTACCAGGAGCAATTTATTGAACCATAATCCGATTCCAAAAAAACATAAGAAGGCAGTTTATGCAAGAAATAACAAAGGGCAAAATGAACATCCTGTGGAAACAGGCAAGACAAGAGTTATTAAAAAGGAAAAGTTCAAACTTGAAGACCATTCAGTATGGACACTTAAGGTAAGCAAAAAAAGGTCAAATCAAGTTTAAATGACTATAAAAAGTTTCATCTCACTTCTACAGTCGAACATATAAAATATTCTAGTGGTAGCAAATGAATCCGAAATAAAACAACTAGTTCAGCCACAGGAAGTTGTTTTACCTGGATTCGATTACATGTTCAATGAATACAAGAGTCTTTGGCCGTCTTCTTCTCTTCAAGAATGTTTTTAATATGAAGTACTCTTTTAATAAAAATATATGATCAAGATATTAATTATTCCAGTGGTGTAATATTCTAAAAGATCTGGTATTTTGATATTCTATTTTTTTCCGGATAATTCAAAGCAAGTGTGCAGAATTTCACGGTTGCAATTGTTTCTTTATTCAATACAACACACTTGGTTTACATACTAGTATGTTCATGGAACACAAATGCTAAATTACGACGATAAAGATGATCTTTTTGGTTATAATATTTTCACCTTTACTGGCTTTAGCTTCCTATCAAACTACTGTGCGTTGAATTACAAATGAGACAAGTTTGCTTAATTTCTGCAAACACAACCTGGCCAACGTTCTTTGTGACTTTTTTCATTAGTGTTTTTAAAGTTTTCCAGTGCAATCATTCGTCCTTTCTTCCATTTGCTCCTCTATTTTATGTTTATGTATCTAGTGAATATATCCGTTTGTTGGTTTCATATGCGCGCATCTGTAATGTCGATTCGGATATTTATGTTCTTATTCAATTATACTTCAAACGAACATAAATAATTTATAAAGACAGACTCAATACTGTTCGCCACGACAGCACAGAAAGCTTGTTATACCACAATTAAATAAAACACACTGAATGTCCAATTTCCTGTCATCGACCCCTGCCATCACATATAAACATAATCTACAATAGAAAAGTATTCTATAAATTGAAGAACAGGAGGATTTATTTTGGATCGGCGATTTATTTTTGTAAACTAAGAGGACAGATTATCTATTTTCTGCACTATTGAAGCAAGATTTTTCATGTTCATGAAAGCAAGGGACTGATTATTTATTATCACAATTATATTCAAATTATTCGAAAACATACGATTTTTAAATATTTGATTATTATAAATAATATGTGTAAAGTCAAGTTATTATGTACTATTTAATCAGAATTAATCATCATCCTCTGCAGAAATGAATCTTTTATATTCCCAACTGCTGTGCATATACATGTATTGCATACATACCCAGTATTAATCAGTAAAGTTTGGTTGTAACTAACTAGGCTCTTTTAAAAGTATTGGCCAATTGTTAACATGGTTCGCCGAGGCAATTTTTTGTTTAAAGAGTTTTTGAACCGCTGAAGGCCCAAGAAGCTATAGAAAAATGATGCAAAATAATGCTTTCTGGGTGTTCTCTGAATCCTTTCTTAATCTGAGTTTTAATCATTCTTTTACAATATTTTGGTCTCAAAGCAAGATGTATAGGTTGTGTGTAAGACGTTTCATCATATATATGCATGATAAAGCAAAAATGTAATTCACATACCTTAAGTTAAATGAAACCAATTTGCAGACATTTCAAGTATTTTTAAATATAATATTTATACTTTTATTGTTAAAAGATGGGAAGATGAATTTATGAAGATTCTGATGCCATCTTATACTTTCGATTAGACCTGCTGAGTTATTTATTTTCAGTACATTGCAAGTCAGACAGGTAATTTAATTTCAAAACCTCAGATTAATTGAAAAAAAAATTCAGGCATTTCAAGTATTTTTAAATAATATTTATACTTTTATTATTAAAAGATTGGAAGATGAATTTATGAAGAGTCTGATGCCATCTTATACTTTCGATTAGACCTGCTGAGTTATTTATTTTCAATACCGTGATTGCAAGTCAGGTAATTTATTTTCAAACTACCACAGAACAAAACCATTTACTACTATATATTTTTTTGATTATCAAGGCTGAGTTATTTGTTTTCAAAATCCTTCTGCCCCCCCCCCCCCCCCCGAATATCAAATGGTCGTCCCCTCATATAAGATTGTCATATACGAAGATGATGTAATAAAAACGTGTTGACAAATATTTCGGCTTAAAAATTAGCATTTTACTTTTATATAGCTAGGGGATGACAGGTCTTAAAACTTTTTCAACTGGACAGGTTATAGTCTGTACTCCAGATTATAGTTTTTGAGGTGAAAATATAGCCATTTTTGTCCATTTATCATGAAACATGAAAACTTAAAATTAAACGCCTATTTCTACATATACAAGATGTATTCAATGGCGTTGTACATAAATGACATATAAAATACAAAAATACTATACACAAAAAAAAATACAATGCCGGTTTTCAACCGACATTTAAAAGTATCCAAAGATTCAGAGTTTCTTACATTTGTACCTAGTTCATTCCACAATTTTGGCCAAATAGTTGATGAACCTTACCTACATTATTGATATTCAGAATATTAAATATGATCTACCTAGTTTGATCTTGATCAAATAAGATCAAATAAATGTACCAAACAAACGCAAAGACTTTGGGATGACATTGGCTCAAAGAATTATAGTCCGGTTTAAGGGAGGTAATCCAATCTTGTCAATAAATTTATTTCAAGGACTGATAACTCTAGCATGTGTGGTTAAATATCGAGGTCTGGCAATAAGCACCTTGTACATTTTGTCTCTTATCTTAAATTCATGTTAACATACACAATAAATTTTCTGATTATATCATGGAATTTGATAATATATCAAGAACCGACTCAGTTAACATGTCAAGTTGGATATAGTTTTCTAAAATTGTTAGGAAAACCCGATCCATCTACCAAAAAATACTTTTTTACAAACTTCATCTACCAATCAGAAGAGCACATGACTTCCCTTTTTGGACAGAAAGCTCTCCCCCAAATGGGCGGTCCTGATGACGTATATTTATTTACTGAATTTACCCCTATATACCGAATTCATAGCCTGACTAAAACCTATGGCCAGTGACGCATGCGCATTACGGACCGCGCTGCTTCTTTACAATGTCACGGTGAGCAAAGTTAACAGAACAAAAGAAATAAATCTGTCAACATCATGAAATAACGCATCATGACCCCGAAACATGTTTTTCTTACGGTTGTTTAAGTGGTTTCCGTAAACTCTTCGGAATTTTGTGGATATCATAAAATCTTACCAATACATTTTTCCGTTGCAGCAGTAACTGAATCAATTTAGTGTAAAGAGTAGTGTTAAATGGGATGCAAAATAACGTCCGGTTGTTTCAATTACTTAACTAAAAATTATCCTTATTTTTTCAATTGTTAGTCCATTCGGGTACCGTTTATGCGCCAAAGATAGTTAGCAGAATCAGGCCATTCGATTTATCATGATAGCTTTGGGTACACATGAATATAAACACGCTTTATAGTATGAACATTATACGTAGTTCTATACGTTTGGCGTTCATTTTTTGCATGTGATGCAAACGTTAAAAGTAATAATAGTGTTATTATATAAGCCAATATGATTAAAAAACAACAACATTTTCTTATGAATTACAACTGTGTCATAGTCTAATGTTAACATATGTCTTTTTTCTATTTCTAAGTTGTGTTGAATAAACCTTGAGCAATGATATGTCTCAAACAAAAGAAAAACTGGTGTATCCTCGTATTATGTATTATTAAGAATGCATCACAAATTTTCATTGATTAGCTACTTTAAAGCATAAAGAGTACGGATTCATATGACGTACTCAAACATACGAACTGACCATACTATAATAAAGTTGAATTACTTTATTAGTTTGTTTGTTGAAGCCTGCAATAAAAAAAAAATACCATTCTAATCTTTTTCGCCCGCGTTTAGTAAAGACCAATCTTTTATAACTTGAAGATGTCCAAAATTTAATTTTTAAAATGTTTTTTCTTTTCTTTCACTCTCCTGAAGATAGAACATATTAATGTGTAAACCAAGTGCATATTTCTTAGTAGAAAATTGTAAAAGTTGGTTAAGCTAAATGTAACTTTCTAAATATGATATAAATTGTGTTCTGATCTTCGGATGTGACAATGGAAGCGCTTGTTCTCAAATTTAGTTGCTTTTTTGATGTATTCCTTTTGGTTGAACCGTTCTAGAAACATGTCAAATGTTATTTTACAATAGGAGTTTTTATCAATCTAATTAAAATACGGATCTGCAGTAAAACGAAATCAGAGATCTATATTTGGAGTTTTATGTATCTAACTTTTTGTGTCAATTTCCCAGTTATAAAGAAACTATATGTGGTTATTTTAGCCATGGTCTATATGAGTTACCTTAAAGTTGTTACAAACAAGAGTCTCATGGCTTTGGGGTTGCTGCTTTTTGATAGAGGTGGTAATTTATTTTCAAAAGTTACTTATTTGAATACTTTTTACTTCTAAAACACGAAGGGTGGCGAAGATTATATCTTGTCCATATTGTTTAATCTATTTTCTATTTTATATCTCTAATTAACTTGGAATCTCTTTTCTATAATTTCATATCTCTTTTCTAAGTTCCTTAAAGTATATCTGAATTCTATGTTTTAACACGTAAGAAATTAATCTGTTTCCCGGAATTACTCGATCGTGATGATTTATTTCAAAAACCGAGATTCTCTTTCATCATTACCAAATTCTTCAAGTAACATTTAGAAACATGTGGAGTTTGACACATGTATATTTAAATGTAAGATTGGTTATTTTTTGGGGTCTTTTGAAATACGTTTCTCTATATTATCATTCTGAACTGTCCGATATTGAACGAGTACAGATCAGTATTTATACAGCATATCATTTTTCAACTTGAAATATAGGGTTGTCTTTCTTATGTTAAATTTCAAGAAATCCTCTTAAAGTTTGTGCTCCTGTTTATGATTAATTTTTAGGGAGAAGTGGGTCCCCTATACTGCGACCAAATTAATTATGGGATGTGAATTGTTTTTATGAGCATATGAAGAGAAATGTATCTTTGTAAAGCCATTTGGCACTTACAATTTTATTTAACATGGCGAGATAAATTGTAGTGTTGTTTTGGTAATATATGTCTTTTGATCTATACAAAATAATACGAAGTGCTGAAATAAATGTTCTTCCAACTTATAAATGCCCGATAAGACGATTAAACGTTTAGCCTGATTTTGCAATTTGGCCGCAAATGGACGTGTACACATCGTATGTAATGATGAATCTAATTTGGGATAAACTTTATAGATAATAGTCCTTTTGAAAGGTGAAGTGTTTTTAATCCACACTTGAAATCAAGGAATATGTCAGTTACTTTGCAACCAAAATAAATTTTGAATTTTGAAGTTCTCTCTTTGATGTTATCTGCTAAAAAGTCTTTTTTTGAAGAAGAATATATTTGACAGTTGCATCTTAATAATTTACTTTACTACAAATCATATGTTGAATCCAACATCTAAGCAGCTGAAACAAATAAAATAAAAAATAATGATTAGCATCTTAATTATTCATGGTGTATGAATGTGTTGATCTGAATACAGTCTTTTTGTCTTAAAAAAAGCTTCTGACTAAATTTTATATAAAAAGAAAAAAGGTTTGATAAAGTTATTGATTAAAAATAAATTAATAACAGACTGAAACTAAATGTAGACGACGCCTTAAGATTGCAAGTTGTCTTGCTGCCGCGACATAAATGTCGATTGCAGGGCTCGACAGAAATTGATAAGTTATGTGTGTGGCAGTATTACCAATGAAGCACTGTTCCATAAGAGACCAAATGATGCAGATGTCAGCAACTCATGATATCATATGTCACCCTGTGGACTTCAATTAACACTGTGAAAACTATAAACTACCCAATACGACTAAATTTTACAATCAATCAAACGAGAAATGATATATACTCTAACAAGAGTGCCCACGCTGAAATGTCTCGCCTTCTTTACTTATCATTGATATTATGTTGATAGTCCTAAGAATAAATAGATATAAGAAGATGTGGTGTGAGTGCCAATGAAGCTTTATTAATAACACATAAACTTAACATTAACCAAGATAACTAAACAAAAACCAATGAACCATGAAAATGAGGTCAAGGTCAGATGAACCATGCCAGGCAGACATGTACAGCTAACAATGCTTCCATACAACAAATATAGTTGACCTATTACTTATAGTTTAAGAAAAATAGACCAAAACACAAAAACTTAACACTGAGCAATGAACCGTGAAAATGAGGTCGAGATCAAATGAAACCTGCGCGACTGACATATAGATCATAAAATATTTCCATACACCAAATATAGTTGACCTATGGCATAAAGTATTAGATGGAAAGACCAAAACTAAAAAAAACTTAACTTTGACCACTCAACCATGAAAATGCGGTCAAGGTCAGATGACATCTGCCCGCTAGACATGTACACCTTACAATCATTTCATACAACAAATATAGTAGATCTACTGCACAAAGCATAAGAAAAACAGACCAAAACACAAAACCTTAACTATAACCACTGAACCATGAGAATGAGGTCAAGGTCAGATGACACCTGCCAGTTGGACATGTACACCTTACAGTCCTTCCGAATATACTAGCAAGGCCGTAGGGCATGTTCATTTAAAGTGAGGCAATTCGGGTGGTTGCTTTTTCCAGCATTACCATCTATAATAAAAAAATAAAAAATATAACAGAAATGCGGTTTTTATTATTAACTAGCCTAGTAAGTAACAAATCAAGTTTCAATATTAAAGTTAATCTCTGTTGGTCAACTTAAATTTTCCGATTCTCTTGTGACCTGTACTATCGAAAAGCTTCAACACACGTTCTTATGTATATATATATATATATGTATGTCCAACAGCAAGTTATAAGCTTTTAAAAGATAAGCATCAATAAGAATATATTTATTATACATAATCATTAACCATAAGAATAGGTACAGAGAAAAATAGACCAACATTGTTACTTAACCGGATTTTTGACGTTCGTATGTCACAAGTGATCACAAGTTATCTTTCACATTATTCTTTCAATTTTCAAGTCATTGGTATGACCTACGGGGGTTCGAACCCACGACCTACTGCACTAGAATCAATGGAACACGCTTGCAAACAACCAGACAATGCTGATCATTAACAGAAAAAGAAACACGAAAAAAATATTTTCAAACAATACCAAAAATGTATTTCATACTTTATCAAAGATAAATAAAAATCAAGAATTGCCTTATACATTAAACTGAGACTTCCATAGAAAAGGCGGTTCGTGATTTTGTTTAAATTAATTATGAATAATTATTATATTTTTGGCCAATGAATTATTTTAGTGTAAAGATTAATAACTATAGCGTTATCGATTTAAAAATAAACCAAGGAAAGTAATAAGCCAGCATACTTATAGGGGGTCTTTATACTCATGAGTTACCTTTTTCATATTTTTTCTCTTTAAAGAACCCATCTTCAATCAGTTTTGTAATGACATTAAGATTTGTATCATTTTTTTATTTTGATTTGTATTCGGAACACTTATTTTTTTACCGTCATCGCTATGGTAAAAGCTGCAATCGCTGCTGCAGATTGGACATATTGTATGTAGTAGTGTGCTTGTAGATAATGTGAAACGTGAAACTCGCATATTGATAATGTAAAATATATAATTAAACAAAAATGACACTTTAAAAGTTCGGTCGTCGTTTCAAAAGTGAGGCATTTGCCTCATTTGCCTCCATTACGCTACGGCCCTGACTAGCCCTATTGCTTATAGTATCTGAGATATGGACTTGACCACCAAAACTTAACCTTGTGCACTGATCCATGAAATGAGGTCGAGGTCAAGTGAACACTGTCTGACGGGCATGAGGACCTTGCAAGGTACGCACATACCAAATATAATTATGCTTTTACTTATAATAAGAGAGATATAGATATAGGAAGATGTGGTGTGAGTGCCAATGAGACAACTCTCCATCCAAATAACAATTTAAAAAGTAAACCATTATAGGTTAAAGTAAACCATTATAGGTTGAAGTACGGCCTTATAAACATTACAAAAATCCGAACTTTTTTTTCAAGTGGTCTGACACTGAACCATGAAAATGAGGTCAAGGACATTTGACATGTGACTGACGGAAACTTCGTAAGATGAGACATCTATATAAAAAGTATGAAGCATCCAGGTCTTCCACCTTCTAAAATATAAAGCTTTTAAAAAGTAAGCTAACGCCGCCGCCGCCGCCGGATCACTATCCCTATGTCGAGCTTTCAAAGTTGCAGGCTCGACAAAAAATGTGTTTAGAACCTAAACACTTTCCTAAACACATTTATGAAACCGATTTTTTACATGTAGTAAATCTAAACATGTTTAATATTCAATGTGCTAACAGCCTAAACGTGTCAACCTTTAAAGTGCTTAGACTGTAAACATGGTTTACTGTAAAGTGTTTAGACCGGAAACGTGTTTAGCTAAAAAGTGCTTAGACTGCTGTGAAGTGTTTTATCTGGAAACATGTTTATCTTTGAAGTGTTTTGTCTGGAAACACCTTTAGTTGTGAAGTGTTTTGTCTGGAAACACCTTTAGTTGTGAAGTGTTTTGTCTGGAAACATGTTTATCTTTGAAGTGTTTTGTCTGGAAACACCTTTAGTTGTGAAGTGTTTTGTCTGGAAACACCTTTAGTTGTGAAGTGTTTTGAATGTAAAAATGTTTAGACCATAAATGTTTATGAAGAAACATGTTTACCATTTTAGTGTGGGAAGCCGTTTCTTTATTCGGCCTAATATAACTAATTTTTCGGATGGCTAGACTGTCAAACTCTTATGATAGATCTCAAGAAAACAGGTTTCCATACCTAGCTTTAAAAACAAAATTACAACATATAAAACAAAGGAATCTATGTTATCATTTTTTTCTAGTTAATCAAAGAACACAATCAAACATAAATTCATAACAATATACATATACAGAATATTGTCAATGAACTCTCCTACTTCTAAATCCCTTCCAACAAAACAATTTGAAACTGTCATATTTTCATTTTACTGGACTGAAATAGCATGCCTTCTCCTTTCGTAAAACCCAACTGCTGGTCACTGACCTGGAATATAGAAAAAGGAATGGTTAGTAGAATAAATTTTAAAATATGAGTATAAGAACAACATCACCAAAGGGTAAAAGCAGGATTTATGGTCCAGATAACTATGTTTAGACCAAAGTATTTATGAAAGCATAAATTTACTGAGTGCGATGTATCAATTGATATAAAACTTCTGTTTAGGCTTGATATTACTATAATTTGTTTGAATGTATATTGGCATTTTAAAAATCAAATATATTTACACTTCTGATTCTTACCTGGCAACATATTTGTCACTGTTCTTATCTCCTCTTGTAAAATGTAGCTTATCAAGCCAGACGATGATTTCCTCTGCATTTTTCTATCAATCTAAAATTAAATAACGCATGAAAATAAAATTATAAGGAAAGCAAAACCTGTTTTATCTATTGAATTTAACAAGCATAATTCTTATATTTTGAAATGCTGATTCTCCATCTCGGACGTGCTAATGAAAACAACGAACTGGAAATGACGCTGGATTTGCAAATGATGCACCTCATCCTATTGAGAATCTGTAGATTCCGCTACCCTTCCTGTTACATTATATACTCTGACGAGGAGTACCGAACGAAAATTAGCCTCAACATCTCCTTTTCCAAGCATATTAGTTAAATATAAACAAAAACTTGCATGACAGAACATTAAGCAACTCTTAATTATATTTTTACACAATATAGTTTGAACACTTAAAGCTCCTACAAGCACTTCAAGGTTTCGTGAGATGGTAACCCCATTCCCTTTTTTCTCCTGCATTGCATATACGATAGTGTACTTGTAAATATTGCTCATAATTGTCAATATTCATTTACAATTGGCAGTAAAATTAAAAGACAGCATAATCATAACTCCCTACCTTTCTGAAACAGTCAAGTTATGGTCATTTATGGTCAGTAGTAAACACAGGCACTTGTCTCAGAAAAAAACATTCCTATATACCTTATTATAACACAAGGTACTTAACTTGCATTTTAGAAAAATGTTAGGTGGTGACGAAATTCCGTTATATGCCGCTGTATAGGCTGTCAACCCCACTAAAGCTTGTTATGGTGTGTTATAATAAGGTATATAGGAAATTTTTTTTCTGAGACAAGTGCCTGTGGTAGTAAACCTGAGCGTGGCCTATCAACGTATATGTGTTCCACCTAACAGAAGTTCCACTGGAAACTTTGTTATAAACAATGTCATAATACCTATTCCTGTTCAAACAAATATTCCATATCATTTATTCCGTTAGGAACATATACTGTAATATCTATTCCTGTGGAAATAATATTCCAGAATATTTTTTCCTTTCACGGGAACTTTTATTATGAAGGAACTTCTATTCCGTGACAGGCCTTTGACTTCGTGTTCTTTGTTTTGTCCTCCCGCTCAAAAATTATCACGTGATATATTGCCGTATGAAATGTGTTGTAATTCTAAACGTGTTTAGGAAAGTGTCTAAATATTGAAAGTGCTTAGAATCTAAACACATTTAGCTTCCTATACTTGACGAAGTAGCTAAACATGTTTAGCACACCAACACGTTTATTGCGAAGTGCTGAGAGCCAAAACATGTTTACTTTTTTATGTTTAGAAATTAAACACTTTCCTAAGCACATCAGTCTTGAAACACGTTTAAATTCTAAGCACAATTTTTACAGTGATATATGTCGGAAACTGTAAAAGTCCAGGTCTACACTGACATTATCAATAATTCATGACAATGAACAAATATAATTAAGTTTTTCTTACTATCATTATATCTGTCAGTGAACCTGAACAAAACTCAACATTGACCAATTAACCACAAAAATAAGGTCAAGGTCAGACGAAAGCTGCCAGACGGACATGTACACCTTGCAATCATTCCATACCACAAATATATAAAGTTGACCTATCATTAAAAATAACAGGAGACAAACTCATGTTTCTGTATACTTTAACGGATAGTATCCATGTTTTCCGGTACCTTGAAGGCTTCAGAAATGTAATTTTCATTTAGCAATCATATGTCTCAATACTATAAAGACAAAACCAGAATCATTCCGTCCCCTACACTCTAATTTACTTCTGGGGAGATTTCATGATACAACATCATTAACAATGCAGCAAGGCACCATCTCCCATAATCCATATCTTCTCAGCAAGGATCAAGAGTACGTAAACTGTTAACGCCAATCTTCGAGGAAGTTCAAAGAATGTATTAGTGACCCCCAAAAAACACTAAAAAATAACAAAAAAAATCATTGAAGTGTTGCTTATAAATATGATTAACAGAAATCTCCATCCCACATCAGATTGCATATTTTAGAAACGATATCGGATGATTTTCAGTTTGTGATGTAAAAACTTGCAAATTCCTGCTGACAACGGATGATAGTGTTAAAACATCCGAACAAATACAAATCGACATTAAATATCAAAGAGTATAATACAGTTAAATGGGAGAAGATTAAACATTTTTATTGACAATCGAATAAAACCATATAAAATAGCACATAATACAGACCATCAAAATTAAACTTTTTAGTCGCTAGTTGAAAGTATTTGATTTATAAAGTTCACCCTAAAGGTGTGAATGTTGTTTGTTGCGTTGCTATCATTCTGTGACCACGAGCGAAAAAGGGAATAATGAAAGTTGTAAAAGAAAATGGCGGATATGCTTAATGTTAAAGCCTTGAATCTGAAATATGAACTCTGCAAAACAGACCAAAAAAACGGTTCATTGGTCCGGTGACATCAATAAAATTGCACCAGAAATATGTGTGGAAAATTCAAAATTAGGAGCAAGCAACAAAACAGGGAAGATTAATGAGGAAATTGAAATAAATTACGGAACTGAAACTGGATTCTGTGATGATTTATTTAAAATTGAAACTCGACCTTTTGCATGGAGGAAGTATTATCCATATCATACTAAGGTTAATATTTTTTAACATGAAACACCGCGTAATAGTCAATATTGTGACTTGGCTGCATGCTGAAATATATGAAAATGATGATTATGTGTAGAATGAAATGTACATGTATATTAGAACTTGAGCCGGACAGAAGACTCGTTAGATAACGTCCCCAAGACTTAGTTGACCAACTGCATGAAACTTTTCCTAATTTTTCGTCATTGTCTACAAAAATTCGTTACAATGATCTTGTTATATAGTATATCAATATATTATGTACCAGCTTATATGTCCTAATATCGGATCTCTGCGTTGGAATGATTTACGGAAATTAAGTCCCTGCGGCGGTCTCGTGTCTTATAATAAAACTTTCCGGTTTTTGTTTGCGATGCTTTCCAAACAAATAATTATTTATGGAAAGAAGAAAACATCTCAATTAAGTTATCCCGTGGTAGGTCCTATGCCTTGTAACTTGAATAATTAGGAGGTCAGTAGTGTACAATACATGATCAAATCACATTTAATTGAACCTAGCTTCTCTAGAACAATTGTTGTTTAAATTAGCCTGTTCATATTGCTATATTATTATATGATCGGAAATATGCATAACCAGGTTATCCTCTAGAGCATTTTTTTTTTGGAATGTTTGTATAATTAGCTGTATACATTTACATAGCTTAAAAAGATCATATATTCATCTTGATTCAACCAGAAAAAATTAGGGTCTACTTGATTCCATCACTACTCACAGTAAGTCAGTCTTTTTACTTATCACATGGGATGACAGCACTGTGAGTGAAATTTTAATCGTGCAGCATGTAAAAATATTATGAAGCAGAAGTACACACCAGTACCATGCCAACATAATACACCTAATCGCTATTTATTCCATTCCAGATAAGTTCTAAAATTACACAACTTTTTCATCCAGTTGGAGCTATCTGGGACCCTGTTTAAACAATTCACCATGCATGTTTCTTTTTATTGAGACCTGTCTAAACTACCGTAAATACTTCAAACAAAATATTTTTTTACTTCAATTTTAATTTCGAAAAAAGTGGATCATACTATATCAAAGTTTCTTGATGATCACTTTCTAAAGTTTTTCCTCCCTCGGCTCACTGCTGATGACCTCCATTTTCGGCCCGCGTGACCTAAACCGGAAGTTGTATAAATGACTGTTTTTCCAGGAATGGACTAAATAGTGATAAGGTGTATTCTATAAAGGCATGCCCCAAAAAGATAATTAGAGACAATCAATGCTTAAAGGGAAATAACCAGTCATGATTTTTTAGAATCTGTGTTTAGTTCACCTGGCCTAACTGGCAAAAAGAGCTTTTCTCATCACTTGGCATTTGGAGTTGTCCACAGTCTGTTGTCTTTTATAAAAATCTTCTGTTGAAACTACACAATCGTCAGTGGGATATCTTGTTTTAAAAATGCGTCCAATGGCCCTGGCTAACAACCAAAATGTCTGCCATGTATATAAAAAAAGAACAGAGGTAAAACGTGGATTTTGGCTTATATCTCTGAAACCAGAGAATTAAGGAGCAAATCTGACAGGGGTTAAAATTTTCATCTGCCCTGAAATTTTCAGACAAATACAACCCGTTAACGTTGTTGGGTTGCTTCCATGGAATTGCTAATTTAAAGAAAACTTGGCATTTTTTGGTTATTATCTTCATTATTATAATAGATAGAGCAACAAATTTTGGTAATTTTTTGTTATCTTTTACAAATATCTTCTCTGAAACTATTGAGAAAAATTTAACCACACTTGGCCACAATCGTAATTAGGGTATCTAGTAGCTAGGATAATAAATGTGTCCAATGACCTAGCCTTCCATCCAACAAGGCTGACATGGCTAAAAATAGAACATAGGGGAAATGCAGATTTTGGCTTACATTTTTGAAACTAAAGCATTTAGAGCACATCTGAATAGGTTCAAATGTTTATCATCACAAATCAGGCAACCTGTAGTTGGATTGCTGCCCTTTAACTAGTAATTTTAAGGATTTTTTTTTACAGTTTTAGGTTAGTATCTTGAATATATTTAAAGATAGAGATAAACTGTAAACAGCAATAATGTTAAGCAAAGAATGATCAACAATTAAGACAGCATTGTCAAAGTGATCAATTGACCCCTGAAGGAGTTATTGCCCTTTATAGTCAATTTTCAACAATTTTGGTAAATTTTTGTAATCTTAAATACAAAATTCTTCTCCTGAAACCATTGAGACAAATAAAACCAAACGTAACCACAATCATCATTAGGGAATCTTGTTTAAAAAATCGGTATCTGATAACCCCGCCTTCCAACAAACATGGCCAACATGGCTTAAAATAGATAGTAGGGATAAAATTTGAGTTTTGTCCATTATATTTTTTAACTGTTATATGAAAGGAGTAAAAATGTTCAGAATAATGAGCTATACCAATTGTCCATATATGTCAACACTGTTATACAAATTCTTATAGGAGTTATTGCCCATTATTGACAGTTTTTTTCCATTTTTTAGCTCACCTGGCCCATAGGGCCAAGTGAGCTTTTCTCATCACTTTGCGTCCTCGTTGTTTGTCGCCGTCGTCCGTCGTCATTAACTTTTACAAAAATCTTCTCCTGAAACTACTGGGCGAAATTAAACCAAACTTGGCCATAATCATCATTGGGGTATCAAGTTTAAAAAATGTGTCTGGTGACCCAGCCAACCAACTAAGATGGCTAGCAATGGCTAAAATTAGAACATATGGGTAAAATGTAGATTTTGGCTTATATCTCTGAAACCAAAGCATTTAGAGAAAATCTGACATGGCGGTTATATTTTCTATCAGGTCAAGATCTATCTGCTCTAAAATTTTCAGATGAATTTGAGAACCCATTTTTGGGTTGCTGCCCCTAAATAGGTAATTTTAAGGAAATTTTGCCGTTTTTGGTTATTATCTTGAATATTATTAAAGATAGAGGTAAACTGTGAACAGCAATTATGATCAGCAAAGTAAGATCTAAAAATAAGTCAACATTATCAAAATGGTCAATTGACCCCTTAAGGAGTTATTGCCCTTTATAGTCAATTTTTAACAATTTCCATAAATATTGTAAAATTTTGTAAATTTTTCACAATATTTTCCACTGTAATTACTGGGCCAAGTTCATTAAAGATAAAGATAATTGTAAGCAGCAAGAATGTTCAGTACAGTAAGATCTACAAACACATCACCATCACCAAAACACAATTTTGTCATCAATCCATCTGCATCCCTCCTGTATGATATGCGCATAGACCAAGGTGAGCGACACAGGCTCTAAAGCACAGGCTCTTTAGAGCCTCTACTTTTATATTCTGAAAGAAATATATGTCAACATCTCTATTTTCCTTATCATTTCATTGAAAAACGATCCCTTTTTCATACCTGTTTAAAAGTAATATTGTTATTCGACTTTTTACTCAATAATAATAATTTTTATTATATTTTTACAATTTTGTCCAATATCTTGAAAACCATCAAAGATAGATGGGCAGTTTAAAATATAAAGGAAATGATCAGTTAGACAATTTTTACAACAAGAAAAGTAAAATTATGCTGAAACTTAAATTAAACATTCTTTTTTACCATTAACCAACTATATTTTTTCCACCCTTTTGTAAGCTCACCTGGTCCGAAGGGCCAAGTGAGCTTTTCTCATCACTTGGAGTTTGTCGTCGTCTTCCGTTGTCGTCCTCGTCCGTCTATGTTAGCTTTTACAAAAATCTTCTTCTCTGAAACTACTGGGCCAAATTAAACCAAACTTGGCCACAATCATCATTGAGGCATGTAGTTTAGAAAATGTGTGGCATGACCGGCCAACCAACCAAGATGGCTGCCACAGCTAAAAATAGAACATAGGGGTAAAATGCAGCTTTTGGCTTATAACTAAAAAACCAAAGCATTTAGAGAATAAAATTGTTGATCAGGTCAAATTCTGTCTGCCCTGAAATTTTCAGATGAATCGGACAACCCTTTGTTGGGTTGCTGCCCCTGAATTGGTAATTTTAAGGAAATTTTGCTGTTTTTGGTTATTATCTTGAATATTATTATAGATAGAGATAACTGCAAACAGCAGTAAGTTCAGCAAAGTAAGATTTACAAATAAGTCAACATGACGGAAATGGTCAGTTGACCCCTTTAGGAGTTATTGCCTTTATAGTCAATTTTTAACCATTTTTCGAAAATCTTAATAATCTTTTACAAAAATTTCCTCCTCTGAAACTACTTCGCCAATTTAATCCAAACTTGGCCACAATCATTTTTGGGGTATTTAGTTTGTAAAATGTGTTTGATGACCCAGCCATCCAACCAAGATGGCCGCCAAGGCTAAAAATAGAACATAGGGGTAAAATGCAGTTTTTGGCTTATTACTAAAAAAACAAAGCATTAGAGCAAATTTGACGGGGTTAAATTGTTTATCAGGTGAAGATCTATCTGCCCTGAAATTTTCAGATTGATCTGACAACCCGTTGTTAGGTTGCTGTCCCTTAATTGGTAATTTTAAGGAAATTTTACTGTTTTTTGTTTTTATTTTAATATTATTATACATGTAGATAGAGATAAACTGTAAAAAGCAATAATGCACAGCAAAGTAAGACCTTTAAATAAGTCAACATGACCAAAATTGTCAATTGACCCCCTAAAAAGTTTTTGTCCTTTATAGTAAATTTTTAACAATGTTCATAAAATAAAAACATTTTCCACTGAAACTACTGGGCCAAGTTCATTATAGATATAGATAATTATTGTAAGCAGCAAGAATTTTCAGTAAATTTAGATGTACAAACACATCACCCCTCACCAAAACACAATTTTGTCATGAATCCATCTGCATCCTTTGTTTAATATTCACATAGACCAAGGTGAGTGACACCGGCTCTTTAGAGCCTCTAGTTTAGTTTTTGGAAAAACTAAAAAAGAAGTTATTGCCCTTCATAGTCAATTTTAAACAATTTTCATAAAGGAGTAAGTTCGGTAAGGGCCATATTTGGCCCCAATTATAAAGTTCATAGTTAGAAGACAATAATTGTTTTTAGTTGCCTTAAAGACATGTCAGAAAGTAAACAGAACTGTTTTTGTCAAAGTTTAATTCTAACACGTTGATTTTTACATCCCAAAAAGGTCAAGATAAGGGATTTTGGTGAAATTTGACACAATCAGCTGGATTTCAACCAAATAAAGGACCAGGAAACATAGAGCGCAGGCGTCGACAAGCTTAATATTCAAAGGAAACATGTGAAATGTCTTCACAAACATTTTTTTAAAAGATGTTTGTTGTCGACGTATGCACTCTATGTTATCAATCCAATAATCTTTGGAAATTTACCCATTTTCATTGTTTTTTTCATGAAAAATCAAAATGAATACATCTTGTGACGTCATAATAAAACGCAGAAACGTAAAATTTTCAACAAAATGACTTATATCCTAGCTAGTCAATGTATTAGATATAATTTATGATGATCTTGTTCAATAAATTTGAATTTGAAATTTACGCTAAAAAAGGGGGCCATTTTAGGACCTTATCAAACATACTCCTTTGGTAAATTTTTGTAAATTTTAACAAAACATTTTCCTCTGTTTCTTAAGAGCCAAGTTTATCATAGATAGAAAAAATCATTAGTAGCAAGAATATTCAGTAAAGTTAGATGTACAAACACAACTCCATCATCAAAACACAATTTTGTCATGAATCCATCTGTGTCCTTTGTTTAATACATGTATGCACATACACCAAGGTGAGTGACACAGGCTCTTTAGAGCCTCTAGTTTCTAAAGAATAGAAACTGAGACTACATTGGGAAATCTAATTAATTGGTATATCTGCAGAGGTTGCTAAGAATTACATTTGAATTTCTCTGTTGAAAAGAATCCAGGTTCACAGGCAACAATTTCATATATGTTGGCAGAATAGTTTAAAGTTTTGGGACCTTTATACAAGTTGCCAGAATAGAACAAGTTTTAGGACCATTACAAAAATTGGCAGATAAATTAAGTGTTGAGACCTTTGTATAAGTTGGCAAAATAAATTATGTTTTGACACCTTTATCTAAGTATGCAGAAAAGAGTAAGAGAACAGCTCTAAACTGACAGTACTACTTAGTAGACAGTAACATCTCGCCCGTGTGTATTGCTTTTCCAGCAATGTCTCAAAGGACTTCATCAACAACTGTTAAGTTTTCTGCTTTTAGTTAGTTTGATAGGAATTACTTGTGATAGATCAATGTGTTTTGATTGAAGTTGCATTTCTATCAGAACATATCAGGTTGACAACAATTTTGAGGCCCTACCACCTAAGCCATGTTCCAGGGTCTACTTTGAATTGATTAGCAAAGTTGCCATCCATCAGATTGTCTTTTTCTAAATTTCATGCAGACTGGTGAGACATATCTCTATGTCAACAGTTTATTGTTCTTTAGAAGCAACTATGATAACCACATTAAAAACTGACAAAGATCATCATTTTCATAGCCAATAGTAATATGTCCCAATTGTGATCAAATAATTTGTCCCAAATTTTTAAGTAGTCTCCTCTTACTATTACATTGTCAGATCAGTCATTTTGACTGATGGCAGCCATTTCAGATATTTAATCAAAATATAAAGATAGTTGTAATGGCATATATAGCTCTTGGATATAATTGTTAAATGCATATGTAACAGATCACTGTTAATGTCATATTTGATTGCTTTCATTGTCACAAAAAAAAATTGTCAAAAAGCACAACCTTAAAAAGACCAATTACAAAATATAATGACATGTTTAATATCAGCTATATATTTGTTTAATACATGTACCAGTTATAAAACTATCCAAATTTGCATTTAAGATTAAGATACTAAAAAAAAAATTCAAAATCACAATTAATTTGTTACATTAGTGAAATGACAGTTAAGGCATTTGATCTACCACCATAAAAAATGGTGTATTTTCAAATAATTTTTCACTTTAAAAAAAAAAGAGAAAAATTGGATAAAATGAAATATACCATGGTAAATTGTATAAGTGGTTCTTGCATGAGCCTAATACTTACACTCATATTTCATAATATGAGCTGGGTCAGATAGAAATCGACCTGGTGCAAATGCATGAATAAAAAAAAGAAAAACAAAAATAGATAAAAGTAAAAATGATAAAAAATTAGTCTGGCTTCCAAATAAGAAAGTCTATCTTCCCCTTTCTTAAGACTTGATTAAAAATAAAGGAATTGGTTTTTAATTACCAACTATTGCTACATGGTGTTAGACTGAACATTGGGTAAAGTATAGTAAATTAATTAAGTGAATGGAGTTAAAGAAAATTGAAATGACAGATGGCTTCTCCTTTCACCTACACCAAGTTCGTAGCAATAAAAATTAATTTGGTTACTGGCTTTTCGTGCTTACTCTTACATAGCCAATCTTTCCACTTTTATCTGACAAGTTTTATGTATCCCCTACAGCCACATCATGTCTTAACTTTAAAACTTGTCTATCTATGAAGAAATAATTTATATATTTTGTTTGTACAACCTTTTAATTATACATGTTCATAATTATGCAATACTGAATACTTGATGTTGCCATTTCTGATGTGGAGTATTCTCTTGTGAAATACAATCATAAATATAGTGCATTGGCCAATGATTTCCTCATAACTAATTGAAACCTATGAGTTTGTCAATAATACCCAATATGGTTGGATGTAGACAACAGTATCGTAATTTACTTGATGGAAAAGAGGATGTAAGTTGTTCAAACTTTTATACATATTTGTTTACTTACATACATTTATTTGCTCTCATTTAATTTATAGTAAATGTGATTTAGAATTATACTTTTAAATAAAAGTTTGACTATACAACATGAGAGAAACATTGATATTTTTTATCTATTGAAGAATTGTTTTTAACTAATTTATGATTTCTGCACAACAATTTCACAATATATTTTCTTTATGAATGCAGCAAAAAGTGTTGATTTTTTGTGTGTGTGTAAATCAGAAAAAGTATATTTATTTGTGTATCAACATCTTGGTCCGAGATCCAATTTACAAATTTTAAACATTTTCCTGTCTATTTTGAGAAATTGTTTTGGGTGAAAGATTTTAAAATTTAGTTGAAGTCCATTTAACTCCTTTTATTTCCTGTTCAGTGTATTAATCCTTTTGAAAAAGAAGTAGATATAATCAGTTACTTTGTTTTTAAAAACTTAATAGATTCATAAGTTCTAATTTCATATTAAACTTTGAAGAAGAAGGGTTTGTATTAGGGCTAGTTTTGGGCTTAAATTCAAAGTACATTTTTCAGATGAAAGATTTTGGGCATTTTTTAAACACTTACATGTCTACTTCAGTTGATTCAATTAGTTTCTGTAAAATATTTGAACTGATATGGTCATTATAGACACTCAAATTCAAGCTTAAATATGAAAAATCAATCAAATATGCCACAAAACATCACTATTTAGATGTTTTTTTTGTCTAAAACAAAAGTGGCCACTTTCATGTTCAATATCAACCTTATATATATATATGTTATGTATAATCATCAAATGCAACATTTAATTTGATATTAAGACTGAACACAAATGGATCCACTTCCCTTGTAGACAAAAAACGTCTTAAAGTTGACACAAATGGTAAAATTATAAAGATTTCAGTAATATGGCATGAATGGGTATCTGATGCATGTGTATTGTATAGTAAAAAACAACCCTTACTTATGGAGCAAAAGTATTCTACTTTTCAACAAAATTTGGGGCCAAAAAAGTGCCCACCTTTTGAAAGCTCCCACTATAAAAATATTTGTGTATCCATGTTTTTTCATCTCCTGCAACCTTTGTGTCTTTCTGTGTGTTTAATAACATGTGAAGTCTACTCTGCATATTTAAAGTAGAAGGTTTTTATTCTATAAAATGGTTTTTACACTTACAGCTGATGTCCATATTGTCCTCATGTTTATGTTTTTAGCTATAAATTTACAAAATTATTAATAGCTGAACTGAATAATCAATTGTTTAATGTTTGACTATATTTAAGATGGTGACCTTTTTCTCATGCCTCCTGCAGTGTTTCTCATCCTGTGATGAAAGTTTAGGTAGACATGTTATTTGTTACTATGTTACATATTTGTTTTTTTGTTTGTTTGAATTGTCTTGTGAGATTTGTCATTTATACAGGCTTTTTATAGCTGATTATGTGGTATGGGACTTGCTCATTGTTGAAGGCCGTACAGTAACCTTTAGTTGTTAATTTCTTATTCAATTTATTCATTTAGTCTCTTGTGAAGAGTTGTCTCATTTGCAATCTTACCATATCTTCATTTTTATAAATAACTTATTTACTTCAAAGTAAAACAGATATCTTAATAGAATACAAGATATCTTATATGCTTTGTTAGATATCTTATACTAGTATATGTTATAAGAAATCTAACTTACATTATAAGATATATGATGTACATTATAAGATATCTTGAAATTGAATAAAGATAAAAATGGCTTGTAGGGTGTTTATTTTGATACTTTTAAAAGTACTCTTTTTACTTCAGTAAATATCAATTTAATTTGTATTAAACATTTTATTGCAGTGTGAATAATTTAAAATAACAATAATTATAGCAGTTGGTTTAAGTACTTATTTTCCATAACATTTGTTGTATCATATTTATAAATTAAAATGATAAGATCAAATTATTGGAGAGCTGTCTGAAATTGATGTGATTCAAGTGATTTCGATGAAGGAAATTTTTGAAACATTTTATAATGGTAATATATTTTTTTTCATTTTAGAACTTTAATCAGTGAATGGAATCATTGATTTTAAATATAAATGTTAATGTCTATTCACATGTTTTATATAAAGAAAATTTTAATGATAAAATAGTTTAGCATTAGATAAATAATATAAATCATGATATCAAAATGAAAAGTCAACTTTGGAAAAGACTATATATATAATTAGTTATCAAACTTTACTATAAATTTATAAAGAAACATTTTCTTCCCCCATAGTTTGATTTTGTAATAACATCAGATTATTACATGCATTTTTCTTTTCTCATGTATTATCAGCCCTAGGTTCAATATCAGCCTAAGAGCTGCATGGCTCGAGGGCTGATAATACATGAGATATGAGAAATGACATGTTATGATCTTTTTATCATATGGTTCAACAATGGAGAAAAATAACAGATTCATATATTGATCCTTTTACATGGTTTCAAAATACAATTTAAAAGATTGAAAAGTTCATGGATGATTTAGTACATTCAATATAAAAAATTTCTATCATATGCCTCAACAGAGAAGAAACATATTTTAATATGGACGAATCGACAAAACAAATGATTTATCCAAATAATTGTTTCGTATAGTATTTTGTATTGTTTTTCACTGAAAACAAAGCATTGAGGTATATTTTCCGGAATTTTCCGGATTGCCATGCGATAAGGTTATGGAAAGGCATGTGATAACAATCGAACCATGTGATAAACTTTTTGTATCAGCCCCCTAATCACCAAATTGAAAAAAATATGGAGTTTACGTTAATTTAATGTTATTATCATACAGTAAAAATCATGTGTTATTTAGTCTAAGTATATGATAATATCAGATTATTACATGGCATTTTTCATATCGCATGTATTATCAGCCCTAGGTTTGATATCAGCCCAAGAGCCGCATGGCTCGAGGGCTGATATTGACCAAGGGCTGATAATATATGCGATATGAAAAATGACATGTTATGATCTTTTTATCATATGCTTCAACAGTAAAGAAAAAAAACCCAGATTATTAATGTAGTGATCCTTTTATGTGGTTCCCGAAGTTTAAAGAGTAAAAACGTTCACGGACGTCAGACCCAAAACTTGATATATTCAATATGAATTTTTTCTATCATATGCCTCAACAGAGAGAGAAAAAAACCCAACAGTTTAATATAAAGGAATCGACAAAAAAAATAATTCAACAATAAACATAATTATTAACCTTGTTTGGAAAAGTCAATTTTTTTAAAGAAACTTTCTGAATTATGTTTCAGAAAAAATAAAAAAATGGATTTATTTAATAATTTGTTTGTTTTTTAATTATTTTTATTGTTTTTATTATTTTACACGATATACTTTCCATTATAATTGTTTTGTACACTACTTTGTAATGTTTTTCACTGAAAACGTAGCATTGAAGTGTATTTTCCGGAATTGGCAGAGTATCACTGGAATGCCATGTGATAACGTTATGAAAAGGCATGTGATAACAATCGAAGCTTGTGATAAACTTTTCATATCAGCCCGCTAAGCACCAATTCGAAATATATGAAATTAACGTCAATTTAATGCTATTATCATACGGTAAAATGTATATGTTATTTAGTCTAAGTATATGATAATATGAAATACACAATTTTGTTTTCATTAGTAACTAATTTAGAAATAATTTAATCTTTGATTTTACAGAAAAAGTTTGAGGTGCTACAGATTGAGCCAATTTACCAGAGCTATATCATACAGATCCAGAGGCCCTTAGTGGTTGGATATATTGGTTTAGCTGTAGCCATACTACTTGGAACTGTGATCTACCACATAGCCAATGTACAGGTGAGTTTGTGGCCGTTTAGGTGTGCTGAAAAATGTGATGTGAGTTTCATCTTTTGAATACTGAATCCACCATGACTTAGCATGGTAGTATGTACTAAAGTATGCTTTTATATTTGAAGGGGGGAGGGGGTCAAATAAGTGACACACTAGCTTATGGTGATTTTAGGCAGGTGGATTTGGAAAAGTGAGTTTCAACCTTTTAATGTTCAGTTTTCCATCCAGATCTTTGAAATATAATACAAATTTTACTCACATTTTGAACTTTCATTCTGCTCTAGGATTCTTTCTCTATTTTTCAAGAATTGGGATCTCAATTTTTTTTCAGCAAAAAAATCACAAAAGAATAGCAACTATTTATGTTATCATTCCATCCTAAACGTTCCACTCAGATCCTCAGCACATCACAGCTTAACTAACAGTATTGAATTTGAAAATCTGATATTGGGGAATTGCTTGTGTGTATTTACTAGTATACAGGCTTGGGAATGGAGTAATATATTAGCAATATTTTCAAAAAGATATACCTATTTTGTGAAATCAAGTTTGACCAAGTTATCCACAATTTCAGATCCTTGATATTGTGAATCAACTATTACAGAATTGCTGAAGGAATGTTTTTGATATTTTACAAAAATTGAGAACTTTTTTTTCAACAAAATTTGCACTCTGTGAAATTAACTTCTAAAGTTTTCAACCCAGATCCTTTAAACTTAACAGGAAATCATAGGAAAAGTTAAATCCTTAAAAAATATGTAGGAGATACATTTTTCAATTCTTTCATAATGTGACAGGTTAGACCCTAGAAAAAAGATACTAGTCTTTCTCCCTGTGTGTTTTGATGAAACCAATTTCATGAATCATCAAGTGTAGCAGGACGATAATACTTCATTGTAAAGTTTCAACTGAAAATGAAAGAATGAATTAGAAATTTAAGTTAATCATTTAAAATATTGATTGCTAAATTTTATTTTGTATGAAATAAGCCTCTTTCATTTTATGACAAAAGAAGAACCTGGGTTGTACTTGAAAATATGCATGGTTATGTTTTTGTTTAAAGTATCTATGTAATCCCAGTTTATAAATACTTTAAGGGACATAAGCTTTGTTTTTCCCTTGACATTATTGTATATGGTAAGCACAAATAGTTGTGGAAAAAGCAAGTTTATAACCATTATATTAGTGTAATTTTTCAGGGAAAGGAATAGTTGTTTGCTTGGATTAGATCTTATATAAGCCTATAGTCCATCAGCTGGTAGGGCAAAAATTCAGTTCTGTGTTACACCCCAGGGTACCGCAATTTTTTTGTATAAATTTAAAGAGTAATATCTGAAGAATATTTTAAGAGGTGTTAGACTTTTGAAAAAGTGTCCAAAAGGGGTTAAAAGGGGACTTATTTCAGGGTATATCAAAAATTTTGTTTTGCACATTATTACAGAAAAATGTAAAAATAACCAAGTATTAAGTACTATACTTTTTATTAAATGGAACACATCATATCTTATTATAACGCAGGCTAATTTTTAATTAATTCCTAAATCGTAGTGGACCAAGAAAAAAAAGGGGGAGGGTCAATTTCCAAAAGTCATGATTTTGAATAAAAAGAAGCATACGTACTAATTTTCTTGATTAAATGGTTTAATTTTTCACATTGAAACATACAGCATAAAGTATATAAAGGCTGTTGAAAAAAAAATTAAAGGTAAGAAACAATAACATAGAATCAACGACAAACACAAACATAAGCAACCAGAAATGCACGATTCTGTCACAAATTTATACATCGCATTCATGAAATAACTCACATATTAAAACACTTAAAACTGTCAGGGTTTCTAGATTTATTTTTTTTTAAATTTAACAACCCCATCACTACATTTTAAGGTCACACAGAAGGTCAATCCATAGAATCAGTTAGGTCACCTGCATTTACCGAATTATCATTATCATCTTTTCCATCATCTTTGTCGTCATCGTTAGCAATATCAACGATTTGATAATGCTTATATCTACAAGCTTTCGAGCATTAACATACAGCTATCTGTTTATGATAAACCTTGTTGCACACATGAACATCTTTTTTAGCACAACCAGCTTAACATGAACAGCACATCAGAATTACAAAAGCATCTAACGCTGGTGGTTGGTCTAGGAAATTGATACTGATCAAAGCGCTTTAAACAATCCAATCATAATTGTTTGGCAACAGACCAGTGTTGTGTTTAAGAGCAGATTTCCAAATCTTCGTCTGAAAGTTGGCTTGTTTAATGTGCTTTAAGATTGCATCTTTTGCATTTCAAAAAACGTTCTGATCTTTATTTATCGATATTTTTAATTTCGTAGCCATATATAGAACACGAAAACCTCTCGAGTGTTTTGACAACTCTTCGCCAACCTCTTCCAAGGTTTCACCAAAATGGAATAGACCTTCTGAAAACTCCATATAACGTGTCAAAAAGCCGAATGCTTTGCTTTTTTCTTTACCAGACAAAACACTTACTGAATCACAACCTGTATGGGTGTGAAATCCTGCCAGTTTTCTACAAACATTCTCACCAAATTTGCACACATTGATTGCACATTTAATAATCTGCATTTGGGGGATGCATCTATCAGACTTACAATGTTAGAATTGATATGCAACTGTGAAAATAGTAAGCCAATACTTCCACAATAGTGTCAGAAGGTTTTTTAACAATGGAGTCGTAACCTTTGTCAGCTGCATGTTTTTGCATTTTATTGAGAAACATTTTTATCGGCTTCTTCCTGTTTGATTATAAGCTAAAACCTTTCTAGGCTCTTTCATTTTCAACATATCTTTTGGGGCACATACTTCCATGTGATACAAATAATCAATACATTTAAGTGTAAATCTATACGATTGTTAACTCTTTTCAAAACAAAAGAATTCAACAAAAGCATCTTTGTTTCCCCCAACTAACATACATTTCTTCCATTCCCAAGAACACGATTGTGATGGTTTAGAACTTATCGTAATAATTTGCCCTCCCAAGGACCTGCCGTTCTAATTTCGTCATGAATATTTTGGGATACTATTCAGTGACAAAATCAGTGCGGGACCACTTTCAAAACTAAAAGGATGGTTTTTAAAATAACAATTGCCAAATCGAAAAAAGTGCTAGGTATCCTAGTAATGGTTTGAATAACTGTCATGTCATCAAATATCCACATGCTTTTCTAAGGAATAAGCCTTCTTTAAAAGACCACTCAGGACAGGTTTTAATTTTTCATTACATGTGTACCATCAAAGTTTGCAAGAGACATTAGAAGAGGACCCAATTCAAACTGAAGAACCTATCGCATAAACAACTATCTTGTCTGGGCTGTGACAAGCAGGCGACATTTTCTTTTCATCTACTCTCAATATTTGTTGTTCTTACCAGCCATTAACTGCTTGCCTTTTATATGCTTTTTTAAAAATGTAAGCAATGATTTTCTTTTGAGTGTTTTGAAGATATCGGTTGACTTTTGAATAAGCCGTTCCGTAATGAAAATTTCTGAAGCAAATTTTCCCTTTTTATACGAGTTAAGAAGGTCGCACATTAATTCTGAAGAAGCAACAGAACCCGAGAACAAGCCATATAACTGCTCAGATGTTATAATAGAATTTGCCAGCTTTGCAGTGTCTGAAACAATTTCAAAACATCAGTTTCGTCTCTCTTCATTCGATTTTTTTAGTTCTTTTTGAGCGGATGTTTCAGGGTTAACCATTCCTACCAAGCCTGACATTTTAATGATATCAAAGCTCTTTCATGAGCATTTCGCAACCAACGTTTATCATAATCTTTATTTAAACTGAAACCAACAAAGCCATTTTTTTTGTATCTCTAAGAAACCTAAGAAAGTAAAAAGTATTACCAAACCCCACAACTGACTATTTGACGTTCGTTCAAAGCAACGTTTGTCGATTGAATGACTTAACAATCTTAAGTAAATCACTTCATAGCTAAAACACAAAATGTTATCAAGCACACCTTTCTCACATAAAGATCATAAATCGACAATTAAATGTTTGTTTTCAGTTGCAAATTGATAATGCTTATGTGTGAATACATTGTACATGTTGTATACTGAATCAAAGACGGCAATTTGATGATTTCCGGTATTTCACGAGTATTTGCACGTACATATATTTTATTTAATAATTCATATTTTAGACGTTATATAATTACTCCAAATTATTTAAACATTGCATGATGATTAATTCTCAAGTTTAATTATCTTAAACGGGTAATTGTATAACGAATTCTTTATGAAAGGAGAAAATATGCCTTAATTTGAACCCAAAAAATCGGATTGTTTGTAATGTAAAAAAACATTTTTTTTAAACAAAAAATCTTCCGAGTTACATTTGATATGATAAGTTTTATATCTGTTTTAGTTGTTCAAACCTATACTTTATTTTTTTTTAATCGCTTTATATTAAAACAATTAATTAAAAATTACTTAGTCGTGATTGCTAAATGAGGGGACCATTGAAAGGGACGTTTTTGAATCCTCTTTTGGACACTTTTTTTTTAGTCTAACACCTTGTATTTTATCAATAGGATAATGAAGTTGAATTCTATCCAAAAAAATCGCGGTACCCTGGGGTGTAACACAAACTCCTTAACTAGCGCGCTTTTGAGAACTAGCTGATGGACTACTATATGGGGGGAAAAAATCAAATTTGTTTTTTTAATGCAAAACATAAAACTAATTTCATACTTCCCTTCAGCTGACTAGCTTACAAAATGTGTTAATTTTTTAAACATACCTACCAACTTTTCAAAACGCCCATGGGGGTTTTTGCATCCAAGATGTATGTCATAGTCCTAAAAAAAACTTCAAGGGGGTCTTCAAATACTTTTTAATGTTGTTTTTTGGCTTCTATATGCTAATATATGCCTAATGTCAATGTAAAATTAATTGTTTTGTTTAAAATTGTGGACAAAATTGCTCTTTCAAAATTTCAGTTTGTGAGCCTCCATGGGGGAAATTCCCCACAAATAGTGACAGTTGGCAGGTATGTTTAAACATGCAACAAAAACAATGACAGATAAATATTTCTTTTCAACTGAATATGATTGTTAACTACTGAGCAGGAAGTCAAAACTGTAAAAATGTTAGTCATAGTATATCAGATAAACAAACTATGCTCAAAAGTATTCAGAAGGTTTGTTAATAGTCCAGGCAGGATATTGGAATTAAAAAAAAATGATGAAGGATTCAGGATATGTGTACTTCAAAATTGATTTCTATTTCTTGTTTAAAAGATAAAAAATAAAATGATTAAACATTTCCAATTTTTTTAACTTGTCAACAACAGCAAAGCCACTGCATAGTCAGTAATAAAAGGCAACAAATGACAAATTCAAACCAGAAAACTAACTGTCTAATTTATGTTCAAAATAATGAACAGAAATCAAATATGTTACACAGCAACAAACCACAACTACTGATGCCTCGTTCACACGTACATTTAATTGCAAATTGAATTAAAATTGAATGCAAATCGAATTTGCTAATCGCGTTCACACACTCTTCCGTTTTAATTTGAATTGATTCAAATTTGCTAGTTCACATTAGAAATGTGTTTCTGTTAAAATCAAATTTAAAGTTCACGTCGTGCGGACAGTAAAGCGAATTTGACGCGCATTGCAATTTGAGGTAGAATTAACGTTGGACATAATTCGAATTAGTTAATGTGAATCCAATTCGAATTACGTGTGAACACAGCTTAAATAACAAACTCCTGGTCTAAGACAGGCACACATAGAATGTAGCAGGGATTAACTTGTGTGAAGGCACATCATGCATCTGTCTATTCTTGTTTTCCTCTGAATGTTATAATGGTAATGTTTGGTTGCTTGAATCTTGATGTATGCCCTATAAAAAAAATGTTTGAACAATGCATTGAAATGAACTTTTCGTGGCTGACTGTAACACATGTTTTTATACGCTGGTCAAAATTTTGACGGGATGTATTATGGTATACAAATGTCCGGTGTCCGTCCGTCTGTCTGTCTGGCATAAACATGTCGCACCGTAACTTGAGAACGACTTATCCAAATTTTATGAAACTTAATATAGTTGTTTCTTATGATGTTCAAATGGTCTTTTTGATGAAAATAAGATTAAAACTTTTTGAGTTACGGCACTTTGTAACTAAAACAGGGTGTGTTTTTTTCACATGTCGCACCGTCTCTCAAAAACGATTCTTGATTATGGCTTAAAACTTTAAACACTTCTTAGTTATATTAATCTTAATATCTGTATACTTTTTGGTGATGATTCAAAATTTTATTTTTGAGTTATTGAGTATTTTGTAAAAAAGGGGGAGGTTTTTTTTACATGTCGCACCATATCTCAAAAACGATTTATGATTATTGCTTAAAACTTTACACATGTCTTTGTTATATTAATCTAAAGATCTGTATACTTTTTGGTGATGATTCAAAATTTCATTTTTGAGTTATTGAGTATTTTATAAAAAAAGGGGGAGGTTTTTTTTACATGTTGTGTCGTATCTCAAAAACAATTTATGATTATTGCTTTAAACTTTACACACTTCTTTGTTATATTAATTTAAAGATCTGTATACTATTTGGTGATGATTCAAAACTTTATTTTGGAGTTATTGAGTATTTTGTTAAACAAGGGGAGGGGTTTTAATTCAAAATTTTATTTTAGTGATATTTTGTACTTTGTAAAAAAAAAAACAGGGTTGGGGGTTTCACATGTCCCGCAGTGTCTCAAAAACAATATATGGTTATTGCTTAAAACTTTCTCAGAAACTATTTATAATTATTGCATAAAACTTCCACACAAGACGTCGGGCGTATCATGCGCTCATGGCGCAGCTGTTTATTTTATATATTGAACTTGTTCTTCTACAATTACAATTTACTTGACATACTTAATATGCTGAATTTCAAGAGAGAGACAAACTTTCCAGTTCAAATTATATTGTGTTTATACAATACTTATAGTGAGTGTTAAATTTCTTACTAATTTAACTTATTTTAGATAAATAGAAATGAATTCTAAATCAATATAGCTGAAAATTTTGAAATAAAGGCTATCAATAATTAGGTCATATATCCATTAATAGTAATGGAACAATCCCCTGTAGGCTAAAACAATTAGACTGTAATTTGACACAATAGATAAATAAAAGTGAAAAAAATGTTTACCAGTCTACATCATATAAACTATAGTTTTTATGAATGGTTTCCAGTACTGCAGGTTGGCATAGTTTTACAGTACAAGTGTGTAAAGTAGTCGTGTGAGGTAAACAAGTTTATAAATGAACTTATTAAAGTCAAACTAGTTGTTGTCAGAGAATATCAAACCAAATCATAGATATGGAAAGGAGAGAGGCAAAGCTCTGTTTATTATTACTGAACACTAGGGATATTTTGTAAGAATTGATTAATTGGTGTTAAAACACCACTTTTAGCACTCTTGTCTCTTTTTGTGCAGGTCATTTTGTTTTAGTTGAGGCAATGGGAGTGCCTGGAGAGAACCATAAACCTTTGGCAGGAAAACTGAAAAAATTAAGTCAATTAATAGTGGAGAGAAAAAACTTGTCACCTGTGGGGTTCAAAATTCACAACCTCTGAGTGTTGACATTGTAGTGATTCAGAATACTTAGAACATTCGACAACATACCCTGGAACTATACTTACACTAGACACGTTACTCTATAAAGTTACTGTTGTACATCTCAGGTTATTATTGTATCTGTGAATTAATAAGCAATAAAGCATCAAATTGATGCTGTGTCAATCAGGTTAGATTTTTTATTTTTATTTTATGCTGACATCCGAGACATATCTCTATGTCAAGTTGTCAACAGTTTGTAATCTAGTTCTTTTGATTAGATTTTTAGAACACTACCAGAGATGTACATTCCCAATTGAGTAACAACTAAATTTTTGAACTTGAATGCAAAATCCACCAATTTCCTATTCCTAAATGATATATGTGAATGTTTGTCCCCAAAAAATGATAGAATCACTTTTTTCCTCATATGACAACTAGCCACTTGGTTTATCAAGGTGAAACTTATTTGTGTTTTCAGGATTATTATAAGTCTTCAAATTCCAGATGTAAAAGAAAATTTGAAATCAGAATATTATTTGATATACGTAAATTAGGTTAATAGCCATTATATTATTTTTTTTTTTTTAATTTCAGAGTTTCAGTAATCAAGACTATAGGATTTCACAGTCAGTGTTAATTGTCGGACAAGTTTCTCTTGCTATTATTTTGCTGTGTGTGATAAAAAATTCCATATACTTAAAATTCTCAACATGGATATCTGTAGTAATTTGGATTTTATTATTAGCAATTTCCAATATTTACTTTCACATACCAAGTCGGAGGCAGACTACGGATGATGTGGCTGTTACATTTTTCTTGATTTTTATGTGTCATGTGATGTTACCGATGTCTAAAATGTTATCGTTATGTTTTGGTGGAATGACCGTTGTATTACAGATAACAACATCAGGAACTTTATCACCAAAAGAAAATATGGTTGCTGAGGTAATATTCTATTCTTTTAATGAACTTGTTTCATTCTACTCCAGAATGGACTGTAAGAAGCTCAGTGACCTTCAAATGGTATAGAAACCAATATTAAATCAATCAAATGGTATAGAAACCAATATCAAATCAATCAAATGGTATAGATCATATATACTGTCAGTTCATGCATATAAGTTTTGATATCTGACACTATAATATCATATAAGCAATACATGGTCTTTAGAAACTTTAGTACCACTCAAAATAAGAACTTGATAGCTAGATTAGGTAGCATTTGAAGGATGATCAAAAGCATAAGACTGCAATTAAGCCCCAGACCCCTATATTTTTTTTAAATAAAAACAAAACATAAAACCACACATCTCCTTTTCTATAAGTATGATACTGAATGCAAATGTTATAAACAAATATCATTCAACTTGATATTTAAGATTGCAACATTTCTATCAATAACTAATCTGAGTGAATTTAAGTAAAAAAACCTTTGTGAGTAATCACCAAAAATCTACTGATTAACAATATTTGTGTGGTATTTGAAGTTAAACCCCTCTTTCTGACACATTAATGAAACTGAGTTCATACTAGATAAAAGCTTCCACTTATATGTACAGTCAATTACCATAAAGAAGATAGAATGATTGATTTTTATTGACTAATTCTACCTGAAAAGGATAATTCCATAATGAAATTGTCTAAAGTATCCTGACAAGTTGACTTCTCACATAATTGTTATAATGATCTCTGTAGTATCCACTCCTCAAGAAATTAGTCTAGCTAGGTCAGTCAAAGTTGACTGGTGAATGGTCAATAATGTGTTGGTAACTGAATCTAATCCGTTTTGGGGTATGCTGCTTAGGATACATTTCCTTTCATTAGCTGTTTTTGCAAGCATGTAAACAAGCATGAAGGATTGTATATGTTTATATCGTATTTGTTATATATGCAATGTGCTTACAATTGTTTGATAAGACTGATTTTTGATTACTATAAAGATGACTAAATAAATATCAACTTCTTTTGAATTCATTAAATTTAGTATTTCAGTACCAGAGACTTAAAAAGAAAATGTTTCTAGAAACGGGACAGGGTTTTGTCCCCTTGATGAAGTAAAAAAAAAAAGCAAAACTTACCGTTAAGGTGTGCTTCTTCCTTTGGTATTTGTAAGGTTCGTTGGCGAAATGTTCGAAGGTATTCTTGAGTTTGAATCCTGCACATGACAGGTGGTCTCAACTCAAATCTTAATTGACTAGGATTGTCAGTTTTTCTACGAAGGTTGATGGTTTTCTCAAGGCACCTTGGCTCTCTTGAACAAAAAAAATTACTGCCAAGAAGTAGCACAATAGTGCTGGTAAAAAAACCGTTGAACATCAATCAATCAATCAATCATTGTAAAGCAGTTTTCAGCGGCGAATCCGCCGATGGTTATTTGAGAATTATGACTATCCTTTCTGAAGTGATTTTATTTTATATAATAAAAGGAAGCTAGTGTATTCAAAATACAAGATTGAGTCTGTTCGACTCCCTGATCTAAAAGAATGGCAATGAGATGGCTGCTGTCTTATTAATATTCACTGGACTTCACCCCCATTTGTCATTTCCAATATCTTACATTTTGCACGGCATTTTTAAAGACTTTTTTTTATTACAGAAGTAGTTGTATGTTTTCCATTTTCGGGTTCAAAAAGGGGGGTGCAGGTGTTATACCCCTTTTATTTTATGATTTATTTGAATATTTCATAGTATTTGGATCCACCTTTGTCAACTTACTGCTTTCATTAATGAGGAAAAGCTATACAGGTAAGTTAGCCATTAAAAGTTCCCAACATGAAAACTGTAAAGCAATATTCAAACAAAGGATCAATAAACAGCTTGATTTTAAAAAGTACAATTAACAAAAAATAAGTATGACATACATGAATTAACAATATCAACCCAAAGGTAGTTTGAGAAAAATCAGTAATAGTTCAAGCAGGGTGTGATTGTCTACAGGTGCACAGTTAGTTCAAAACTTTGGTTGATTTATTAAGTGATATCAAACAAATTTGACACTTTTTGAAAGTTCGTATTTGTGACCCCTTTGAAAAAAATCAGGATCCACCTCTGACTGCCGTGAGTATCTGGTGTAATTTTAATCAATTTAATTTTGTAAATTTTGGGTCCTGAAATCATATTCAATGAAAGAAAAATATTTTAAAAAGACATATCAGTATTGTTTTGACTTAACACTTATTTCCTTAAGTTTCTTTCAGACAAAAAAAAATCATTTCAGTTACGTTTGATATACATGTACTCATTTCATCCAATGATTAAGGAATAACAGTAAGTGTACTGTATTTTGACAGTTGTTTCCAGTCAAATACTTCATTATTATTTGCAACTCATCATTGAGGGTGGTAAAGGGTAATTTTCATGCAATGTTTTCAGCCTTTTTATTTCACATGTTTTCGTGTTTTGACGTTTCATTTCACGTTTTCTCTAGTTTGGTTCGAGTAGGTGCTTCGTGTTTCCCCTTATTTATTTTCCGTTTTTCATGATGATACTCTTAAGTTTTTGTGCTTGTCCCACATTTGATTGAATAGTAAATCGGGACTTCATTAAAAGTCAGTCCAGTATTTATACTGGTATATATGCTACATACATGAATGTTAAAGGAAATTTTACTAAAATAAAAATTTATTGCTAATTAACAAAAAGTTTAGAGGATAAGCCAAAGTCAATCTCTGTCTGGTCAATTTGTTTGTTTTAAATCAATATATTTGAGCCTATGCATTGCATGAACAATTTACAGCTTGCATGAAATATGGAAATAAAGATTGTTTATGATAAAATATTAAATTTCCTGTTGAAAAATACATAGGTTCATTGACTCTTATAATATTTCTAAATGGTCTATAAAAAATTCTCCTAATTTCAACTTCTGATAGGATGTAATTTTAATGACTAAGAATGTTTTTAATACATAATCCTCTTTAACAAAGCAGTTTTAAGTCAAAAGTTAATTTTTGAATCTTATAGAAAATACAAACGATTTATGAAAATGAGGAAACATACTGTTCGTGAGCGAAGATCGTTGCTTGCACAAGACAAATTGTTGTGATTGATGTTAATTGATTTTTATGTAATCTCTAAGAAATGCCATACATTCCCAGGAAGTACTTAAGTAGTGGGATAAGGATTATTGTATTGATTTATAAGGATAAAAAGCTGGAAAAAATGTTTGCTAAAAATAGGGGATAAAATTTCTGAAAACAAAATAGAATACTAAATGTTGGTTCACAGGAAAATAGAACATTTGCTTTTTCTAAAAGTTTCCTTTAAAACTATTGGTTACAATGACTTAAACATTTATTCAGGTTTAAATGGATTGTTCAACTAATTTAATTTAGTTTACAGTAGAAACAGCTTAATTGCTTTCAATTTAAATTTTGCTTTTAAAGTTTTTATTACAATATAATCTTGGCAAGGATCTATACATTTTTAAATGACTTCATTAACATGAAACTATTATCAGAAGAGTTAGAAATGATGAATTTGTGTTCTTATAACTTAAGTCTATCATTTTGTGATACATGTAACATGCAACTGCACATCTACAACCTCCTTTGGTATAGACCTTAGTTTGTTTGAATATTATGATATGTTAAAGTAAGGTGAAATGAAATGATATCCAATGCAACAAAAGTGACTTTCTACTATAACATAATATTATCAACAGTCTAAAAGAAAAGCAATTTTAAAGTTTCATCATTTTTCATCCAAACTAATTATAAGTTACAATACTAAAGCTCCAAAACAGGGTTATAGTGCAATAATCTCTGTTCATCTGTCTGTCCATTCCTCTGTCATGAATTTTCTGTTACATTTTTTGTTCAACTTTCTTTCTTTTTTTTGAGACTACTGATCAGAGCTTTTTGAAATTTTTATCTGGATTCATGTGTTCATGTTATATGTTTCACATAATGTTGACAGGCATTGTCAAAAACTAAATAGTTCAGATTAGCCACTGCTTTGCATTTTTCAAACTTCAAATCCTCAAAGTACCTAAAAGGTCATTCGTCATAACTTGGTCGATTCCAAACCTCAGAAGGGGAGTAGCAGAGCCACCCTAGGATTGCTGATTGCCTAAAAGGAATATTAAAATTACAAAGGGTAAAAATGAAACAGTTTAAAATGCATGTACTCGTTATAATATATCAGTATTTGTGCATAGATAAACTTATTACAGATACCAGGATTGAAATTTTGTATTTGCATCAGATGCATGTTTCCTCTGCTAAAGACTCATCAGTGATGCTCAAATCCTAAAAAGTTAAAAACGCCTAATAAAGTACCAATTTGAACTTGCTGATAGTCATATGACCGAATTAAAACAAAGATTTTTACATAAATAGACAGACAAGCACATGCAATCATAAAATGACAATTTCTTTATGTGAGTTTGCTTTCATTTTGTGAAAATCATCCTTTTACCTGTATATGAAAATTAATTATTTTTTTGTGGACTGAATCAAACAAAAGAATTGGTTCTTCCTGATGGCTTCATTGTTTCACTTGTCAATGTTAACAATGGACATTCTTTTCGTTACTGTACATGCACAAGCCATCTCTAGATAAGGATGACATTGAAGGTGCATGAATAGAAATTGATTTAGGTTAAATTATTGACTTTGAAGCCAAAAATATATCAGAGTTTATTTTGGGCTTATTTTAACAAAAATAGATTTAACTGATTGTATCAATAGCGAAAAATTATTTCACAATTCTTATATAATAAATGATTCAAAAACAAAAAAAAAAGGAAATCATATTTTATATTTTTTATCTGGATTGTGCCTAATGCTGCCTATTAAGTGTCTTCAACTAATTTTGGCACTTATTCTTAGTTTTTCTGTAGTGTTTACTTTTCCTAGTATTACTGTACAGTACAAGTATTTCTTGTGTAAAATAATTGCCTTCTATCAACATCTCCTTCTATTCATAAGCAGTATTCAGAATATTTTTTATTATATTTAATCACTTTTTCGCTCACCTGCATGGCCCATAGGGTCATTTCCATCACTTGGCATCCGATGTCTGTTGTACGTCATCCGTGGCTGTCATTATTGTTAACTTTTTACAATTTGATTTTCTTCTGGAGAACCACTGAATGGAATGGAACCAAACATGACATGAATGTTCCTTATGAGGTGCTGACCATGTATTGTTACTGTATGAAGCCGACCCATCATACGAGATGGCCACCAGTGGGGAACTTATTTAACATAGGATTCTTTGGGAAATACATACAAATGTCTTCTTTTAGAGAATCACTGAATTGAATGAAACAAAACATGGCATGAATGTTCCTTATGAGGCAATGTTTACCAAAGGATCCTATAGGAAATATCTTCTTCTAGAAAACCACTTAATGGATTGAAACAAATCATGGCTGCCACCAGAGGGACCCTATGGAAAATACATTCCAAAGCTTTTTCTAGGTGCAATGAATGGAATGAAACCAAACATAGCATGAATGTTCCTTATGAGGTGCTGACCGAGTGTTATTACTTTGTAGCTGATCCATCATCCAAGATGGCCGGCAGTGGGGGACTTAGTTTAACATAGGACCCTATGGAAAATGCATACAAATGACTTCTTTTAGAGAACAACTGAATGGAATGAAACCAAACATGGCATGAATGTTCTTTTCCTTTATGAGGTGCTGGCCAAGTGTTGTTACTTCGTAGCCCAATTTTTTTTTTTTTAATATGATTTCAAAAACCCAAATAGAGTCAGATGAGCGATACAGGCTCTTGCGAGCCTCTAGTTTTAAATTATGGGGCCAATATTAAACAAAAGTTGGCATCAATCATTATTAGAGTATCTGTTATGATTTAGATCTGTTTTTACATTATTTCCAAAACCAAAGTAGAATCAGTCGAGCAACACAGGCTATTGAGAGCCTCTTGTTTGTTTTTTCTACCCTTTTTAACCTTTAAGACATATATATAAATGCCAGTATAAATGAGCTAGAATGGAAGTGATTTGACATTTGACTGGATAATTACTTGACAGATGAATTACTGGTAATAACATTTTAATACTGATAATAATTGTGGAAGTAATTTTAATCTGTAAAAATTTTCTGATTTATATGTTGGAAAATTGCTCATCATTTTATTCAGATAGCATTTATCTGTAACCTATGAACATTGTGGAGATTTCAATATGTTATATAGTAAATTATGGAAATTTTTATTGCTGTACTGTACCAAGTAAATTGTAGAGATTTTGATTTACTATACATAGTTATATAATATATGTTGTTAAAAATTGTTATGCTAGCTTTCTTAAACTGTTTGGTGTCCTAGCAAACTGATTTTTGTAAGTTAAAGGCATTCATTCATGAGAAATAATGTTATGTAGTTTAGATCAAATACAACCTTGATATTTACATTGTTATCTTAACCTTGATTTATGTATTGAACTGATTTATTTTAAATCTTTGATCAACTTTGCAAAGTTTTTTTTTGGTAAATTTATTTTTCAATCATTTGTTAAACATAGACTACTAAATATGATAAATGAATCTTTTGATTTATAATTTTTGTCTCATATGTCATTCAACTAATTAAAACTTGCCTTCCCATTCATGAATCATTTGCCAAAAAAACCATGCTAAATTATTAGACCCTATCTTACAGGGTATTTTACCTTAACATTATTTTGCTGTGGTAGAGGGGGCATTAAATGTTACCTTTGTCTGCATGTCTGTCTGTTCATATATATATATCCCCAAATTTTGGATTGTGTAACTGTAACTGTTCTTGAGTTTTGTCCTTTTATGTATGGAAATATTCAGCAATTTTCATTTCTGTTCTTTAACTTTAGTTTGCCATAAACCAAATGTTATGAAATTTGCACACAATGCTTATTACCTCATCTGGTAAGACAGTATTTATGTATCAGCTATTTTCATCTTATTTTGGCAAAATCAAACCAAACTGGCTGCTAATTAGAGAAATATGGTATAGTATTCCATTCTTGTAAATTTTTAAAGCCAAAAACAACATTCCTTAATTTTCATCTAAATATTATACTGTTAAGATTGTAACTTGTGTACAGTTTAGAAGAAGAAGACAACTATTTCAAAATAACAAACATTTGATTTTTATATGAATAATATGAAAGAAACATTTGATTTTTATATGAATAATATGAAAGAAACATTTGATTTTTATATGAATAATAGGCATGATATATGAAACAAGCATTGTTTATTGGTTATGACAAGGATTTGTATAGTTAGACAAATCCTTGGTTATGAGAAGAATTATTTCGATTTTTTTATTCTGAAAGAAAAAGAAGACAATTGATATATCTTCCTTTTAATTGTATTCCCCTTTATTGCAATTGAATGAAAAGTTGCCCCCATAACTTTAATGTTTTTGACATGTTACTCAGTAATTGATATTTCACTGCAATGTAATTTTTGTATGTACATATTTTCCAATCTTTGTTCTACAAGAAAAAGAAGAAAATTGATATCTTCCTTTAATTGTGTCCACCTTTACTGGAATTGAATGAAAGGTAGACCCCATAACCTTATTGTTTTTGACATGTTACTCAGTAACTAATTATGAATATCTCTTTGCAATTTTTTGTTGTTGTATATACACCTTTTATCCAGTTCATGGAAAATGTATACAACTTTATTTATCCCATTAGTGTAATTGTGCTGTTTCAGGGCCTTAAATTATAGCTGATTATGCAGTATGGGCTTTGCTCATTGTTGAAGCCTGTACCTTGACATATAGTTGTTAAGTTCTGTGTTATTTGATCTCTTGTTGTGGAGAGGTGTCTCATTGTCAATCATACCACTTCTTATTTTTTATATGTTCTATATTTTCCCTGCTCAGATGACCGTCTCCCCATAGAAAATGAGCTATGCTACAAGTATTTGATTTGACTTGAATGCCTAAGTTTCCAACCAAAAAAGGATGTGGCATTAAATTAATATACACAATATTTTGACTTAATTATAGAATTCTAAAATTGGAACAAATTAACTCACAATAATGACATGCATTACATTTATGCTCAAAATTTCCCCCCAAAGTTACCTACATGTATAAACTTTTTTTTCAGATAGAACAATAAAAAGATAAAGCTTATCATAAAGGAACCACCAATCCCAAAGTTTTTACATATTTTTCAGATGACTGTTTTAATGTTACTTTCTAATATTTGCATTGGTATTTGATATTGAAATTGAATATTTATCCTTTTATTGAACTGATTTCAGCTTGTCTCAAACTTTGTTATTCTACTGAGTGCTAATATGATGGGAATTGGTCACAAATATCTTACTGATCTACATCACAGACACACTTTCTTGGAAGCAAGGAGTATGATCCAAGTTAAGAAGAAGCTTGAATGGGAAAACAATCAAAGGGTATGTAATTAGTTTTTCTGTGCAATATTAAATTCTGTGAGTAAATGAAATTTGGTATGTAAGTATTTTCATACAAAGCAAACACTCATGCTAAATAGGAACAAATTTCTTTATATAAACATTTTTTTATGACCCTGGCATAGGCATTAGTACATGTATTAAGAGTTATCCTTGACCGCCCTTCCTTTCATCTTTCTGTCTGTCCTATTTTGGTTTCTGCACTCTACAGATGTACTTTTTTTTTTCCATACCTAAATTAAGTTTTTCTCATTTCATGTTTTTAGCTCACCTGGCCCAAAGGTGAGCTTTTCTCATCATTTGGTGTTTGTTGTCTGTTGTCCTCTGGCGTTGTCTGTCCTCGTTCATCGTCACCGGCGTAAACTTTTTACATTTTGAACTTCTAGAAAACCACGGAATGGAATGAAACCAAACATGGCATGAATGTTTCTTATGAGGTGCTGACCAAGTGTTGTTACTTTGTAGCTGATCCATCATCCAAGATGGCCGCCAGCAGGGGACTAAGTTTAACATAGGACCCTATGGGAAATGCATACAAATGACTTCTTTTAGAGAACCACTGAATGGGATAAAACCAAAGATAGTATGAATGTTCCTTATGAGGTGCTGACCAAGCTTTGTTAATTTTTAGCTGATCCATCATCCAAGATGGCCGCCAGTGGAGGACTTAGTTTAAGATAGGACCCTATGGGAAATGAATACAAATGACTTCTTTCAGAGAACCACAGAATGGAATGAAGCCAAACATATTATGTATGTTCCATAATGAGGTGCTGACCAAATGTTGTTACTTTGTTGCTGATCCATCATCCAAGATGGCCGCCAGCGGGTGACTTGGTTTAACATAGGACCCTATGGGAAATGCATACAAATGACTTCTTTTAGAAAACCACTGAATGGAATGACATCAAACATAGCATGAATGTTCCTTATCAGATGCTGACCAAGTGTTGTTACTTTGTAGCTGATCCATCATCCAAGATGGCTGCCAGCGGGTGACTTGGTTTAACATAGGACCCTATGGGAAATGCATACAAATGACTTCTTTTAGAAAACCACTGAATGGAATGACATCAAACATAGCATGAATGTTCCTTATCAGATGCTGACCAAGTGTTGTTACTTTGTAGCTGATCCATCTTCCAAGACGGCTGCCAGCGGGGGACTTAGTTTAACATAGGACCCTATAGGAAATGCATACAAATGACTTCTTTTAGGAAACCACTGAATGGAATGACACCTAACATAGCATGAATGTTCCTTATGAGCTGCTGACCAAGTGTTTTTACTTTGTTGCCGATCCAACATCCAAGATGGCCACCAGTGGGGTGACTTGGTTTAAAATAGGACCCTATGGAAAATGCATACAAATGATTTCTTTTAGAAAACCACTGAATGGAATGAAACCAAACATGGCATGACTGTTCCTTATGAGTTGTTGACTAAGTATTGTTACTTTGTAGCCCATCCATCATCCAAGATGAATTAGTTTAACATAGTACCCTATGGCAAATGCATACAAAAGTCTTCTACTAGAGAACCACTGAATTGAATGAAACCAAACATAGCATGAATGCTCCTTTCCTATTCAGGTTCTGGTCAAGTGTTGTAACTTTGTAGCCAAATTTTATCTCTTTTTATATGATTTCAATAAAAAAGTAGAGTCAGGTGAGTGAAACAGGCTCTTGAGAGCATCTAGTTTTTTAACCTCAAACAGAATGGTAAGAACCAAAACCTTGCAGACAGAATTGAAATCAGGGTGTAGAGTTACTTACAGTTTTAGAGTTGAATTCCCCTTGGGTTAAAAAAAATTACCTTTCACCCCTCATTTAGGACCCTTCTTATAATTGCAAATTGCAAAGCTTGAGCCAGGGCATTCCTGACCTGCGACACATTCTTTTTAAAAAAAATTTTTATTGAATTTCGCTATATAAAAAGAGAAGTAAATCAGATTGGATATCTTCCTATCTATTCAACCCTACACTGATATGCTAAATGAAGTTACTGCCATCAATTCCCTTTATGATAGACCTATTCCAGGCTATAATTATAATATGTCTCCCTGGTGATACAGTTGTTAGCTCAGTAAACATTCTTGTTTAAAAGTTTATATTCTTCTATCCAGTTACAGTTATCAGAGCATATTTATATTTATTGAACATTTTAATTTTTCTTTTTTTTTAGTATGATTAAGAAGGTAGGTAATATTGCATTATTTAAAAGGAGTTGTGGTATGTTATATTTTCAGGACGAGTTGTTAAATAGTTGTATACCCGGAGACATGGTAGAAGAAATGAAGGGGGATATAACAGAGAAAATGTTAAACCATTCAAATAAAAATCCTGAATTATATGTAGAGTCCCATTACCAGGATGTTAGGTATGTACATATGGGGGATAAGAATGAATTATATGTAGAGTCCCATTACCAGGATGTTAGGTATGTACGTATGGGGGATAAGAATGAATTATATGTAGAGTCCCATTACCAGGATGTTAGGTATGTATGTATGGGGGATAAGAATGAATTATATGTAGAGTCCCATTACCAGGATGTTAGGTATGTATGTATGGGGGATAAGAATGAATTATATGTAGAGTCCCATTACCAGGATGTTAGGTATGTACGTATGGGGAATAAGAATGAATTATATGTAGAGTCCCATTATCAGGATGTTAGGTATGTACGTATGGGGGATAAGAATGAATTATATGTAGAGTCCCATTACCAGGATGTTAGGTATGTACGTATGGGGGATAAGAATGAATTATATGTAGAGTCCCATTACCAGGATGTTAGGTATGTATGTATGGGGGATAAGAATGAATTATATGTAGAGTCCCATTACCAGGATGTTAGGTATGTACGTATGGGGGATAAGAATGAATTATATGTAGAGTCCCATTACCAGGATGTTAGGTATGTACGTATGGGGGATAAGAATGAATTATATATAGAGTCCCATTACCAGGAATCGTTAGGTATGTACGTATGGGGGATAAGAATGAATTATATGTAGAGTCCCATTACCAGGATGTTAGGTATGTACGTATGGGGGATAAGAATGAATTATATGTAGAGTCCCATTACCAGGATGTTAGGTATGTAGGTATGGGGGATAAGAATGAATTATATGTAGAGTCCCATTACCAGGATGTTAGGTATGTACGTATGGGGAATAAGAATGAATTATATGTAGAGTTCCATTACCAGGATGTTAGGTATGTACGTATGGGGGATAAGAATTATATGTAGAGTCCCATTACCAGGATGTTAGGTATGTACGTATGAGGAAGTTATACATAAAACAGTAATCCATGTAAAGAAAGTATTCTCTGTGTTAAACCTACATTTATACAAATGGACAGAGAAAAAAGAACAAAGATTAATGAATACAAAAATAAAAAATCATTTAATTTATGATGTAAAGTTCATGCATCAAAAGAAGAAGCAAATAAAACAACACAATCAATATTGAAAAATAACATTCAGAAATATATCAAAACATTTTGTCCATAATTCAATGGTCTGTTTAAAGTCATATGAAACGAGTGAGTGGTGAATAATGTTTGTCCAATTCTTGAACCAATGCATGTATAAATCATAAACTTAGTCCTCTGTGCACGATTTTATCATTATTATCGCAAATATATCATATAATCGTCATTTTTAGCTTACCTGGCCCAAAGGGCCAAGTGAGCTTTTCCCATCACCCGGCGTCCGTCGTCGTTGTCCGCCGTCGTTGTCCGTCGTCGTCGTCCGTTGTCGTTAGCTTTTACAAAAATCTTCTCCTCTGAAACTACTGGGCCAAATTAAACCAAACTTGGCCACAATCATCATTGGGGTATCTAGTTTAAAAAATGTGTGGCGTGACCTGCCAAACCAACCAAGATGGCCGCCATGGCTAAAAATAGAACTTAGGGGTAAAATGCAGTTTTTGGCTTATAACTCAAAAACCAAAGCATTTAGAGCAAATCTGAAGTGGGGTATAATTGTTTATCAGGTCAAGATCTATCTGCCCTGAAATTTTCAGATGAATCGGACAACCCGTTGTTGGGTTGCTGCCCCTTAATTGGTAATTTTATAGAAATTTTGCTGCTTTTGGTTATTATTTTGAATATTATTATAGATAGAGATAAACTGTAAACAGCAATAATGTTCATCAAAGTAAGATTTACAAATAAGTCAACATGACCGAAATGGTCAGTTGACCCCTTTAGGAGTTATTGCCCTTTATAGTAAATTTTTAACCATTTTTCGTAAATCTTAGTTATCTTTTACAAAAATCTTCTCCTCTGATACTACTGTGCCAAATTAATCCAAACTTGGCAACAATCATCTTTGGGGTATCTAGTTTAAAAAATGTGTGGCGTGACCCGGTCAACCAACCAAGATGGCCACCACAGCTAAAAATAGAACATATGAGTAAAATGCAGTTTTTGGCTTATAACTCAAAAACCAAAGCATTTAGAGCAAATCTGGCGTGGGTTGAAATGTTTATTAAATCAATATCTATCTGCCCTGTAATTTTCAGATGAATCTGACAACCTGTTGTTGGGTTGCTGCCCGTGAATAGGTAATTTTAAGGAAATTTTGCTGTTTTTGGTTATTATCTTGAATATTATTATAGATGATGATAAACTGTAAACAGCAATAATGTTCAGCAAAGTAAGATGAACAAATAAGTCACATGACCGAAATGGTCAATTGACCCCCTAGGGAGTTATTGTCCTTTATAGTCAATTTTTAACAATTTTCATAAAATTTGTAAATTTTTATTAACATTTCCACTAATACCACTGGGCCAAGTTCATTATAGAAAGAGATAATTGTAAGAAGCAAGACTGTTTAGTAAAGAAAGATTTACAAACACATCACCATCACCAAAACACAATTTTGTCATGAATCCATCTGCTTCCTTTGTTTAATATTCACATATACCAAGGTGAGCGACACAGGCTCTTTAGAGCCTCTAGTTTTCTCTCTCTGTTTGTTATGATTTAACAAATATGGCTGCTCATTAAAAGCCGAGTTTTATCGATTGTCACCTTATAGTAAACAAATCACAAAAAGCATGGGTATTGAGCACGTGTTTAAAACATATATTATCAGATATTTGTTTATTTCAATGACAGATCCATGCGTATTGTGGTCACCGGATTTTTACGAGGAGGGTTACGCTCGGGTCACTATGCATATGGAAAATATGTTGGCGAATTTCTTCCTGGAAGCAAGCAATTAAAAATAAGTAAACTTCTTCTAAATGTGGACAAATTAAAGAATTTTTCTCAGAAAAAAGTATATGTACACAAGTTGTATAATGTAAACTATCCATTTAGTTATAAAAATCATATGCATATTTTTTTTTAATTTGAGGTTTTTTATGACTTTAAATAGAAAACTTCACTGAAACTGGTTTGTAATTGAATAAAAGCTAGCAGAATCATCTTTAAGACGTCTGCTATGAAACTTATGTCAATTAAACATGTACAATTTTATGAAAACTACACTTTTCATATAACATATAGCCCTCGAAGTGAATATTATTAAATTTGGTATGAATATATAAGTTTGTTTTTAGTTTAACTACTTTTGACCTTATTTAGGGGTTTAATTGAACCCCAAAAAGTTTGTGGAGGCTTTTCATGTTCATTGATGTAGAAAAGACTCCTTTGTGCCTCTTGTATACAGATAAGTATGGTAATCTACTAGTCACAGAGATGTGGAAACAAGTCTATATATAAAAAGCATCATGTTTCTGGCAATGATGTCAACAAATTTTTAAGAATGTGATAATGTAACACAGGCGAGACATATCTCTTGAGTTAACAGTTTATGTATGATATTAAAAGTGGCCTCATCATTATTAGTATGATAAGTAAAGCTAAAAAGGAAAGTAAAAACTTATTTTTGGCTTGTCTACTTAAGTTTTATCATGAATGATAGGAAGTTATGACTTGGCATAATTCCTACTAAAAAAATGATATTTATTGCTTTCTACTACATCAAAACTAATTACTTGTAAGAAAACTTTCACATGATCATGATAGTTAACAAACAGCACAAAAAATTTCCAATATTATACAAAAATTACTTTGGTTTGGTAGTACAAAGCCAGTTTTAGCTGTTAATTGTGTATTGGGGTATTGATGAATTGGAAAAATTTAAGGGTTATATTGGTTAGTAATTACAAAACAGATAAAGATATAAAGAACGAATTTATGAAATATTTGTTTCATATTTCTGTCTGAGATTGCTAGTTAACACTCGCTAATACAATGTACTTTGCCAAAAATGTATTCTACCTACAACTGTTTTTAAATTTTATGCTCTTTACTGCACAGATTGTGTCATAACTATTTGCACATTTCAAATTTATTTCCACTATAAAAATGTTTGTGAAAGTCCTGAAAACTAAGGCAGAAAATGAGAATAAAGAAATATATATTAAATTTTTTGGATTGGGGATACATTTAACTCATATAAATTCTATCTATAAAGTATTTAAAAAAGTATTCATAAAGTATTATAAAGAATATTTGAATTTGATTGCCATGATGTTTTACTTTCAGTGAGTTGAGTCTTGAATCCTTGTTTAACCCTTTCCTCCATAGTGACGCCTTTTGACGCCACCCCCTGTACTCCATAATGACGCCTTTTGACGCCTGTGTAGTACCTCTGTTGAAATACTTTGATTACAAAGTGTCTGATTCAGACTTAAAAAATTTGTATCCAATATGAAAAGGATATTCATAAGAATATCTGACTTGAATTTATTTGATGAAATATTTGTTTTTCACAATTTGTTTATACTTTAAAGCATATTTTTAGCATTTTATTGAAAAATCCTATGCGAATCAAGTATGCAAAAAAAAAATGTCAATGGAGGAAAGGGTTAACATGTTATGAATAACTTATTGTGATTTGCTGGAAAACAATACTGCTGTTTACTCTACTATAGCATATAAATAAGTTGTGGTTGTTTTCAATTATTAAATTTTACTCTTGTTAATAGAAGCCAATTAGTTCTAAGAAATAAAATTTCACCAATAAAAATATTTAAAAGCTAGCAGTTATTTTTAGCCATAGATTAATTCTTAAAGTGTTTCTCTAGAAAATAAATATAAGGTTCTAGTGTTTCTCTGGAAATACATATAAAGTTTGAGTGTTTCTCCAGAAAATACATATAAAGTTTGAGTGTTTCACCAGAAAATACATATAAAGTTTTAGTGTTTCTCCAGAAAATACATTTAAAGTTGTGTGTTTCTCTTTTAACATTTGTAAGCATTACATGGTTGTATTAGGCAGAATTGGACAAAGGTTTTAAAAATATTGTTTTTCTTCAAAAAGCCAAAATGTTTGAAATAATGATGAGAATTTGTTCTTATCAAATCATTTATAATAGTATATTCTTATCATCCCAGGTTTGTTATGCTACATTAGTTTTCACCGTAAATCAACTTTCTGCCAAGTCAGTTCTAATATATCTGACATTTCCCAAGTGAGGATTTTCATTCTTTTCCTCAGATAGTTTTCTAAGATTAATATAACATATAATAATTAAATATCTTTACAGAATGTTGATTAATTTTGACCAAGGTCATCCCTATACAAATGAAAGGGTGTACTCTATTTTGTGTGATTAATGATTTTGATAATAAAAGGTTATTGCACTTAACTGCACAAATAAAAGTTGATTGTATATAATGATGATAGTGATATTGTGCAGGATAAGTTTTATGGTCATTATACATGATGCAATTTAATGAAATATTTCAACAATTCAACAAAATATATGAAAAGGTATTCATTTTTTAAACTAAATTATATGAAAAGGGTGGGGTCACAGAAACCCAGCGGCTACCCCTATCAATTAAGTATTGAAGTGACTGTCAAATAACTATTTCAATATAAATAACATGATATTACTTTATTATACAAGTCATGTACATTTGAAATATATAGCGCTATAGCCTATAGTCATTGCAATTTAAATTAGAATGCATCTAAAAATTGTATTTAACTGTCCATCTAAAAAGGCTTATTACTATGACCCAGAGTTCAAGATTCATTACCTTTGGTTAAGATATTTTTTGTTTCCTACAATGTATGAAAAATACATCAAAGACACAATGTCTAACTCAATATTTTTACAATATAATTTTATTTTCTTCTATTCAGAAATTGTAGATTTCAAAAAGCATAGAGAAATTAAAAAAAAAACCCACTTCAACAATTAAGGACATTGTGTGATATTTTTGCAGTTTAGATTTTAGATATATTCTGATTTCTATTTTTCAGTATTCTGTATGCTGATATAGTTAATTTTACACCATTGTCAGCAAAATGTGAGAGTCCAAATGAACTCATCGATCTTCTTAATAGGCTGTTTGGAAGATTTGACCAGTTGGCAGAGGTAATATATACTTTTTGACTTTACAATTCATCTAAATAAACTCTTCATAAAAATCAGGATTAAAATTGTATACACCAGATGCATGTTTCCTCTACAAACAACTCATTAGTGAAGTTCAAATAAAAAAGTTAAAAAGGTCAAATAAAGCACAAAGTTTGATGTCATTACCTTACATTCCAAAAAGTTTTAAACAAATTTGTTTTGCTGTGAGATCAACTTGGTTTTTTTTTTAGGTCTACTTGATTTTACAGTTTTAGAAATAACTGCTTAAAAATTCAAATTATATAAATTTCATTATCTTCTTTTTTTTTGTAATTTTGGTTCCTGTGGAAATAAGTATAATATTGTGCACTCTCTTGCTCATTTAAGCAATACTACCATTCAACCTCCATTGGGGAAGTATAATTGTCATTGGACTGTCTGACTTCATTTTATATAACTCAAGAGATATCTAAATTCATGGCTTCTCCAAAAATTATTTTCTCATTTTAGTTAGTACAAAATGTATTCAGATTAGGAAAAAAAATTAAAAAAGACTTGGATATTTGAAAGGGAGATAACTTGTATAACTTTAAATTTTCATATTTATAAATGGCTTCTCCCCTTCAAAGGGAACTTATTTTTGCCAAAAAATTAAATTATCCTTGCCTAACCTTTAGCTTGAAAATAGACAGATAAAGTATACTTATTTACTTGAATATAAAAATAAGAAGTGGACCGTATGATTGCCAAATAGGACAACTTTTCACAAGAGACCAAATGATAAAGAAATTAACAACTATAGGTCACTGCACAGCCTTCAAACATGAGAAAAACCCATACCACATAGTCAGGTATGAAAGGCCCTGAAATGACAAATGTAAAACAATTAAAAACTAGAAAACTCAATTGAACAAAATTAAGAATGGAAATAGAATTAATGAAAACCTATGATTTATATGCTCCTGACTTGTGAAAGGCACATACAGGATGTAGAAGGTATAAACATGTTTGCAGACACCCTACCCATAGATTATAGTATTTTATATTATAATTTTTTTACTGTTCACATTAACATTATTTCCAAGAGAAATTTGTTAATGTGACATCAAGTATGCTGTTAATATCCCCGTTAATTTCTGAGTACAGTGAAAATATATCAATTTTCAAGGTCTACTGTTTACAAGAGATATACATTTTTTTTTCTGTAAGTCAATACTGAGATATATTTCAATTACATTGTGATTAATCTGCTGCTGTTGTTATTGTGAAATGGTGATCCTTAGATGGTCAGTTATATTAATCATACAGCATGTATTGAACATTGATGTATTGATGCAATGCACAGCAAACAAAATATTGACAATTCTGACCCATAGTAATAAAAGATAACAGCAATCATTCATGGTTAGTTTAACAATGAAACCAGCCATATGAAAGACTGGCAAAAGGTCTGAATAGTGGGAAAAGGCCTGGTATGCTTGTGAATCAAATCATTTGACCAAAAAATAAGAAATCATTGTTGCTGAAATGAAAGCAATTTGTCCTTATGTATAATGAATGATAGAAAATCTTGCTTGTTTTTCACACTTAGAGAATGAATATAAAAATGGGATATTAGAAGTATTGATGGAATAGTCGTAACAGCATTTTTCTTGTACAATATGGTTTATTTTTGTATGGTTCAAATATATGCCTGTAAAAAGAAACTATTTGTTAAAAGTTATTGAACTAAATAACATTCTATTACAGATAAATTAGATACTTTCAGATGAAAGTGCAATATATTAATATGGATTGATCTCCATGTTTATAAAATAATATAAGAATGAGATTTACAAAATAGGACTCAAAGTGTTCATACTACTACAGTCATAGACATTAATTGCATTTAGAAGGATTGAAAGGAAAACATCAGTTTTGTAAATGTCAAATTATTTTAGATTATTTAATGGTTAAAAAATAATATGCTAGATTTTCCTTAGACAATCAGAATATATATCACTTGTACCTACTTATATTTGTTTACAGAAACTGATATATGTTTGATAATTTAGGTAATGTAAATTTGTAGTTTTTTTTCTCTTTAGAAACACCAGTGCTTAAGGATAAAGATTCTTGGTGACTGCTATGTATGTGTATGTGGAGTACCAAAACCTAACCCAAACCATGCACTGAATTGTGTTAGTTTGGGTGTAGATATGATAGATGCCATAAGGTATGGATAAATAATGGCAAAAAAGCAAATAATTGCTTGAAATGTGTTGATGTTGGCATTTCCATTTATATAGTAATGTATATCTTTAGATAGTTACACTACTTCTTAAGGACATGGGACATAGTAGTAAGGGCTGATGATAATGCACCCAAATCCAACTGTCACGGATAGTTCCATCAGGTACAGGTATTATGACATTGTTTATAATAAAGTTTCCACTGGATCTTCTGTTAGGTGGAACAAATATACGTTGACACTACCACTGAATTTCAGGGTCCTGAATTTTGACATCTGAACTTTTTTTCATATAGATTGTTTAAATTTTGAAAGAAAATATGACAAGAATGAATTTTATTGCCAGGCAAGAATTTTTAATTGTGTTTTATAAATGGCAGTTTCTGCTTGCCAATAATTCTTACCAATCCCTAAACACTAACAACTAGATTCAAAGGGGTCATTGTTTGTTGGCATTGAAGTCTTCTCACTGCTTTTCCTCTGGATTTCTAACAATTTCGTCTTCTAAAGTCATGGCATAATTTTAATAGAAGTTTTCTCTTAAATTCAGTGTCAATATTGACGGCAAACAATTATTTGAAAATTTTCAATGGTTTGTTGGACTCAAAAACTAAAATAAAGGTCTTGACCTAAATCATTAAAACTACAATCCCTGAGCTTTGACCCTACACTCTGTTATATATAAGTCCAGACAATCCTTAATTAGCCTGATTGTTGGTATGTTATGGTATGTATTGGAGATCCTATTAACATATCTAGTCTGTCACAACTCATCGTTCACAAATATCAATTTGTCATCCTTGAACTACTTCTCAACAAAAAATTAACATCTTTTGTTATATAATCTCTGAAGACATTGTGTGTTTTATAATGTAATCAGAAAGAAGAAGTCAAAATGACCTTTAATTTCCTGCAGTTTTGTAGAGTGTTCATTTATTTAGATATTGGCAGATGCAAAATAATAAAACTTGAAAACATGATTGAACATCATGGAACTTGAAAAACCCTTTAGATAAACAGGATGGAAATTAAAAAAAATTGTATCAAAAGTAAAATAAAAGAAATTGTCACTATTCATTCCCAATTTCTTTGCTGTCCAACTACTGAAGAATACAAAAGAACATCTGTTAAGAATTATTTCTGTGAAAGTTGGATCAGTACTTATAGTCTATTATAGATTGAAACTAATTATGTATTATTGTAATCATTTGGGAGATTAAATGTTATTTATTCCTCCAGTAATAATTTTTCATAGAAAATTCAATATAATCATATTTTATGAGTTATAACGAAACAGATGATATGCTTTCAAAAACTGTAAATTTGCAGTCAGAAAATAACAAAATTTAACTTATTACTTTGATAGCTAATAAATTTAATACCCTTGGATCTAAAATTTGAACAAAGTATATTGAAAAAGTCATTTTGAAGAAAAAAGTACCTATATTTTATGTTTAATTTCATTAATATTGTATAGATGAATTATTAAGACAGTCAGAGAAAATTTCATTAATTTTGTCTGAAAAGGAAAAATAGTGATAAGACTTATTTGAAGACTTTCTGTTTTTGAGAGGAAATTATAAATTTTAAACAGAATTTCAATTTCTAACCAAAACACTGGATAAAAAAAAATCAGAATGAAGAGGGTTTAACACAATGTTTAGGTATATTCTATTGTCAAAATATACTTTTGAATAGTCTTAAGTTTTTCTTACCATTTTTTTATCATAATTCATTACATTACATTTACAACCCAACAGATATTGCTCTGCTAAAATTGTACACTACATGTTTATCGCTTTAAGCGTTAGTAGTGCCAACATCAAATCATTTACTATTATTGCTGAAGCTGGAGAAAAAGCATTAAAACACGATGTTTTATTATTGTTAATTACTATTAAAACTAATTGTTAGGTTGCAATGAATGATTTTTTACTTGAAGTGATGTACTTTTATTGAACATGAATGATTCTTTTCTGCTCACTGATCATCAGCTGATTGTGCAATATCAATTTGTAAATATTGCATAATGCACAATTGATTCATGGGGGAACAATACAAAAATGAAATATTTTGAAATGATTTTTAATGTAAAAATAAACATACTTATATGTAAAAGCAACAATATTAACCAAATTATTTTCATGGTAAAGAAAATATACATTTTTCTCTTTGAATATCAGCTGTATTTGAAGAGGGCTAAGAAACAAATAAAATGCTAGCTTTAGCAAGCATACAATCTCCTGTTTTTCTGCAAAAGACAACTACAAGCAATATTGAATGACGATAAGAACATATTCTCTATTTATACAGCAGCTGGTCTCTTTTTCCAGAATATAGCTAGCCTATGAAGTGATATTTTGTACAGTCACATCACTTTTTTTTTAAATTATTTAAACATTTGAGGTTGGAACACTCAATTAGTGACAATAGATTGGTAAATGAATGTATTCTGTAAAAGTAATCCTTTGAAAACTCTATGTTATATCTAGAGAAGTGAGAGACGAATCTAAGACTGATGTTGACATGAGAATAGGTGTACACAGTGGTAAAGTCCTCAGTGGGGTCATAGGATTAAATAAATGGCAATATGATGTTTGGTCTGATGATGTCACTTTAGCTAACAATATGGAGGCCAGTGGAATTCCGGGGTAAGCATATAATATCTTCAATTTAACTTAATTTTTTTATTTTTCATGTGAAAAATGTAAATAGGACTTTTTTTAAATAAACCTATACATACAGCATTTTATTTGTTCTCATAATGTTTGAGTTTTAACTTCAGGGGCAGACATACATGATAAGATTTTCTTGCAAATCAGTTGTGGGTACCAATAGAAGACCAGATTACAAAAAATCGTTCAGCTCACTTAGCAATAAGAAATACACATCCCTGTTGATAGAAAGTTAGAATTAAAAACTGGTTGCTTGTTTTGGAATCTTATTTGTTATACATTACAAGTGTGGACACAGATGAGTGTGGATAGTATGTTTGGATGTTTGACAATAAAGTTCTATGTTTTTCCTATATGGTGTTAATAACTGTGTTGCACGGTGACAACCGATCTGAGCATTAGGAGTGTTATTTATTTGATATTTTTTATGTTCAATACAGACATAAGGAGACAGTAACTACATTAGTTACCAAATGATTATGATAGAACATGTTCTACATCTTTGGTTTTGGATACATTTTGTAGCTGGGAGAGCAATTGTTAATTTCTGTGTCGATTTGGTCTCTTGTGGAGAATTGTCTCATTGGCAATCATACCTCATCTTTTTTATATGTATTTGCTTACTATTGGTATGGTTCTATTTACATTACTTTGTGGTGGATTGTCAGTATCATTATTAAATTTTTTTGTTAAAATGTCGAATTTCTTCCTCAAATTAGAATACATTTATTGGTTTTAAGTAATGACAATTGCTTATATCTGACATGATTATTGGGGCTAAATAAGATAGGAATTAAACCTCTGTGCTGATTTATATCAATTCTTTATATCTCCTCCAAAGCTGGTCGAAGCAAAGACACATTTTGACCAATATAAAAATGATTTCACCAAAAGAACCTTTGTGAGCATGCTTCAAAGACTCATAACTGCTCCAAAAGTAATCTGATCGAATTTGAAGCATGTCAAGCAGATATCATCAACATCTACTTAATAAGTCTTAATATGTCTAAATACCTAAAAAGCTATTTAGTACTCAAAAGGTATTGCAAAATTATTCCTTTTCATTTTTTGTTTTGTTATATGGATACAAATATAAGTGATACATGTACCAATACAGTATTTGTTGTGGTATGCAAGTGTAGTAATTAACATTTACTGTAACAATGTTAATTCACACAAATTAAGAAATAACAAATGAATGGAACAGATACTCCGCAGGGTGCTGCTTTATACGACTGCAGAGGTGGAAACCTGAACGGTTGGGGCTAGTATGGACACAGCATTCAAGCTGGATATAGCTCTGAATTTGGATTGTGGTTAAATAGTTGACACAACATAGGTTTCTGACACAGATTGAATGTGGTCTTTTAAAGAACTTCAACTTAAAAATTTTAAATTGGTTATTTACCTATTTTGGTCCAATATCCAAAATCTAAATACATGGTTAAATTCAGAATATCATAGAACCCGAAGAATTCAATTTTTGATGAAATCAAATAATGTTTAATTTGAGACCCTTTAGACCTCCATGTGGACCAATTTGATAACTGGGCCCAAATAATAAAAATTTGTAAGGGTTCGGCGGAACCCAGTGTCTCGCCTACTTTTGCTGTTAATCACAGGCTCAACAAAAATGAGGCAAAAAATCAATAAAAATATTCCTCTTGATACTATCCTATGATTGTAAGAAGGTTCTGTCAAGTTTGGTAAAAATCTATGATAGTTAATGAATCTAATAAATGTTTTAAAAACTTTAACTGCAGACTGTATGTAATGTTAACTGGAAGAAAATCTGAGTCAATTTAAAAGTAAAATACAGAAAGAATGGAGATATCTTTATACAAAATTTACTTCTGGATACTATCTAATGATCATAAATAAGCTTCTGTCCAAGTTTTGTACAAACCCAAGACAGTTTAAGAAAGTTATTTAAATTTTAAAAACTTTAACTAGAGTGAATGTAATGTTTCCCTGCAGAAAAACTAAGTCCATTTAAAAGTAAAATACGAAAAAAATGGATCTATTTTTTTACAAAATTTGCTTCTGGATACTATCTTATGATCATAAACAAGCTTCCGTCTAAGATTGGTACAAACCAAGGATAGTTGAAGAAAGTTATTAAAATTCTAAAAACTTTAACTAGAGTGAATGTAATGTTTCCCTGCAGAAAAACTAAGTCCATTTAAAAGCAAAATACGGAAAAAATGGATTTATTTTTTCATAATATTTGCTTCTGGATACTATCTTATGATCATAAACAAGCTTCTGTCCAAGTTTGGTACAAACCAAGGATAGTTTAAAAAAGTTATTTAAATTCTAAAAACTTTAACCACAGAGTTGATGTAATGTTTCCCCGCAGAAAAAACCTAAGTCCATTTAAAAGTAAAATACGGAAAAAATGGAATTTTATTTTTACAAAATTTACTTCTCGATACTATCTTATGATCATAAACAAGCTTCTGTCCAAGTTTGGTAGAAATCCAGTATAGTTTAAGAAAGTTATTAAAATTTCAAAAACTTTAACCACAGAGTGAATATTTGTGGACGCCGCCGACGACGACGGAATGTAGGATCGCTTAGTCTCGCTTTTTCGACTAAAGTCGAAGGCTCAACAAAAATCTAAATACACGGTTAGATTCGGCATATTGAAGAACCCCATATATTCAATTTTTGTTGAAATGAAACAAAGTTCAATTTTTGACCCTTTGGATCTTAATGTAGACCAACAATACTGTGCAATTGAATATTCCTGGCTATTGGCAATACTGTGCAATTGAAAATTTCTTGCTATTGCGCAATATTGTGCAATTAGATATTTCTTGCTATTGTGCAATACAGTGCAATTAAAATTTTCTTGCTATTGCACAATACTGTGCAATTGGAGATTTCATGCTATTGTGCAATACTGTGCAATTGAAAATTTCTTGCTACTGAACAATACTGTGCAATTAAAGATTTCTTGCTATTGCAGAATACTGTGCAATTGAAAATTTCTTGCTATTGCACAATACTTAGTATAATAATTTTTGACCCCGATTGGGACCAACTTGAAAATCTAAGTACATGTTAAGACTCACCATATCAAAGAACCCCAAAAATTCAATTTTTGTTAAAATCAAGCTAATTTTAATTTTGGACCCTTTGGACCTTAATGTAGATCAATTTAAAAACAGGACTAAAAATTAAGAATCTTAACACGGTTAGATTTGGCATATCAAAGAAGCACAATAATTCATTTTTTTTTATGAAAGCAAACAAAGTTTAATTTTGCCCCTTATTCCTTTGGACCAAAACTCCCAAAAATAATCCAAACCTTCCTTTTGTGGTCATAAACCTTTATAGATTTCTATTAACTTATGCTAAAGGTATTGTTAAAAAAACCAAGAAAAATGCTTATTTGGGACCTGTTTTTGGTTCCTAAATCATACACTGTTGGGACTAAAACTACCAAAATCTATTCCAACCCTCCTTGTGTGGCCATAGACCTTATGTTAAAATATCATAGATTTCTGTTCACTAATACTTGAGTTATAGAGCAAAAACCAAGAACAATGCTAATTTGGGCCCTTATTCCTAAACTGTTGAGACCAAAATACCCAAAATCAATCCCAGCCTTCCTTTCATGGTCATAAACCTTGTATCTAAATTTCATATATTTCTATTGACTTTTACTTAAGTTAGAGTGTGAAAACCAAATGTCAATGTGTCAAACGTGATACCAATGTACAACCAAAAAGTTTTCAATTTTTGCGGTCGTATAAAAATGATCTCAAATCAAATTTCTAATGGAGTTTGCAACAATAATTATTCAAATACTCATTTTAATAAAACATAAAGTATTAAAATATAAATGTCATACAGTCATGGTGATGATGCCCTGCTAGCATATAACGTTAAAAAGGTACATAAAGTGAAGCTGCCAAAAATTGAACTTAAACTGAGTTTAGAGGTAATAAGCATTATATACACATTTCACTAAATTTAGTTGAGACAAACTTGAGAAATTTTTCCATTTGTGAAAGGGCATAACCCTAGGATGATAATCAAAGTGCTTGTAATCACTGAATGGCTATTAAAGACTGCTTAAATTTATCAGTTGGTAGTAAAGTGAATTTTGCATTGTATATTGTATATACATGTATAGCATTATTTTAAGTTGATTCAACTACTATTCTGGACAGAGAAATCTAAACTCCAATTTTTAAAGAAGATTTCATAAAGCATTGGTTTTAGGTAATTCAACAACAATTCTGGACAAAGAAATAACTCCAATTTATTGTCTGGAATCTACAAAGATGTTTGTTTTTGGCCCTTAATTCCTAGACTGTTTGCCCCATAACCCACAAAATAGACCTCAACCTTCTACTTATGGTATTCAATATTATGGTACAATTTCAGAACAATTGAAATACTTATACACAACTTTTTGTACGGACACTAGATTAATGATTGTTTTGGTCACCTTTGGAACCCTTATTCCTAAACCTTAGGGACTATATATATAACCCCCCAAAACAATCCCAAGCTTCCTTTTATGATTATAAATATTACTGTGGATTCATTATTATTCTTTGGATACCAATTTTCGTGGCTTTCGTGGGTAGAGTCTAACCACAAAATTAAATGTTCAAAGATTAACAAATTTTCTATAGGCTTGTATATATGCAGACTTCGGCAAAATCACGAAATTAAATATCCACGAAAATGCAAATTTTCTTTAATCCACAAAAATTGGTACCCACGAAAATAAATGAATCCACAGTATGTTATAATTTTAAGGCTTCCTTTTTACTCATACTGAAGTTATTATCTAGAAACCATCCGTCTTGGGAAGACGACGACAGGATACCTACATGTATTTCAACTGCAAAAATTTCTGTGGTTGTTTAAAAATTTCAAACATGTACCGGTACAATGAAATATTGTTTTAGAAATTGATAAGCCTAGATATGCCTTATAATTTTTCCCCGCATAGTTGAAGGACCATTTACACTCAGAGTCAGAACCGAGTCATCAGTAGGCAGCTAGTACAGATGTATTTAAACAACCTAGCATTATATTGCTAGTAGTGGTAGTAGCATTCTCGGGTAAATTTGTTCTTTTTTTTTATGATATGTTTGGTTCAAATCAAAATAGAATGCTTTTATCTCGGATCCCTAATACTTACATTGTAAATAGAGGTGATACTACTTTGACAAATCCTTGTACATGAAAGTTTTCTGTCAAATCTTGATTTCACAAAGAATGATTTGCATAACAATGAACTAATGAACTGAGCTCAAAGCAAAGTATTCAATAATACACTTAGACAAAGAGCTAAATTCAGTGATATACTTTGTACTACAGGTCCTTCATTAACATCCATCGACCAAAACCACATCTCAAAAACATTCCATACTACATGGTCGGATTCAGAAGTCCTGAAAAAGACATGATTTTTTTTATCATATTTTAAGTATATATACACAGGTTAAAACTTTCTTGTGGTACAATCATTCCGTATCTAGCAACTATCAATTTGCTTCATGCACATATTGATATGTGTTGAGTTTACCTCTGTTGGAAATAAGAACACACAAACACAACTAATTTTAGTCAACGGACAAAACATTCAAAACTATAAAATATTATCTAAGACTTGTCAGTGTCTATTTACCATTGCCACTGAATCAGTGATATATGTACACATAATTATGTACATGCAAGACTAAAATTATAAAGTACATATCATACCAGTCAACTGACCCGTTTTCTGCGGGTGTGACCCGAGATTTTCACAATTCTGAGGGATCACCCGGGACACCCGCCGGGTCATTGAAATCACCCGGGAATTCCGAAAATGACCCGATTTCACCCGTATTTCTTAGCCTTGCGATTGATTTCATAAGTAATATTCTTTTGAAATACCGGCAAATTCGTAATTCTTCCATGAACAGGAAGTTCATCTAGCTATGTAAACTGTCAATTTAAGTGACCCATTAAGTGCATGGCTTTACTTGACAGCTTTGGATATGTCATATATAAGACTAAAACTGACATTCAGTCTTTACGATATCTTCATTCCCAAAGTCATTTTCAAATCTGACTTCATGGTAAAATAAGATTCCATATCTACAACCAATGAAAAGGAAATATCCCTCTAATAGACTAGCATTTAAATCACAGTTTTCGAAAATGGAAGCTAGGTCACCTTGGAACCTAGAACTAAAAAAATCGAAACAATATATCTTAAATATTTCAAATGCATGTACATGAAATAATATTAATCCCTAAAATTCACCATATTGTTCCCTATTTTATCTTCTGTTCGATACTGTACATCCAGTGGAGGATCCAGAAATTTTCCAAAGTAGGGGCCCACTGACTGACCTAAGAGGGGGCTCGCTCCAGTCACGATTCAGTGATTTCCTATATAAGCAACCAAATTTTTTTCTCAAAAAGCAGGGCCCCCCCCCCCTAAATCCGCCTCTGATATCAACCTCTAGATGTCTTTCAATTACATTCAGTTTAGTGTGGGTTGATGTTTGATTGTTGTACATGTTACAATGAGCAAAGCCCATACCGCAGTCAGCTATAAAAGGCCCTGATAAGACAATGTAAAACAATTAAAACGAGAAAACTAACATGTCTGTTTAAGGATACATCATCAAAATATGTATGGTAGGTAGGTAGGTCGGTATATTCTTTTTATTATTTTGTCCATTTTATTTTTTGCGCCATGATTTTGAATTGTGTGGTCCGTCTTGCATGGTCCGAGTTGTCCATGGGGCGAGAGTTCCCCTACTTATAATGATTGAGGGGGGATAGGACCTTTATCGGGACTCCGGGATCGGCTGATAATAAGCTCGGGATTTCGGGATTTGACCCTTTCGGGATACGGGAATTCTTTATTTCGGATTTCGGGATGCCGGATTTACTTTATTTAATTTCGGGACCTCGGGATTTAGTGTTTTAAGCCCGGGATTTCGGGATCAGGACCCCTCCTATCCCCCCTCATGATTGGATTATTTTAAAATGGCTTAGGATGGGTGCTCAAAATAGGATCGGTCAGGTACCCGTAAACAAACATATATTTTTTTGGCCTTACCGAGAGCACCATTGAAATATATACAAATCACGGATCAGATTCACATCAACTATGTAAGACCTAATTTCAACACCCCTAAACAGTGAATATTTTTATCGCAAACAGTAGAATTTTATTACATAATCTGAAAGATGAAACCTTGAACTTCACAGGAAAAATACTCCCATTGCTGGAAAAATCATCTAAAAAAGTATCAGTTCAATATGTAAAGCCATTATTATTGCATTTTTTCAACTAAAATAGAATTTTCAGCTAAATGATAGCATCAAAGGCATACATACACCTTGCTACTTAAAAGTAGCAAAAAGTGTTTTTTTTTTAAATGTACATGTACTAAATAAAAGATATCATTTAAATCTATTTGTTTTAAGTTTTGAAAAACTACAAAATCCCAATTTGTGACTAAACCTTGCAAATTGAATTTTCTACTAAAAAAGTGATTTAAAATCACTTATTTCAGTAAGTCCCCTGCATGACTGAACATGGCAATTTATGAGCTGCCATTTTATCACACCAAAACAGACCGATAAACAAAAAAAATGACAATTGTAGGATACGTTTCTGTAAAATATGAAAAAATCATGTTATTTTAAAATAAATGAATAATACCAAATAGATACACCAAAATTTAAAGCACATTTACAGGAGGGATATACACAATCATTGCTCAACTACACATTTCATACTATATGCATTTATAAATAAATATTGGTTTAAAAAAAGAAATATTGATGTGTATGACATTATGACTATCATGCTTATTCCAGAAATGTAGAAATAATGTACATCGTTTTCATTAAGATACCAGATACGACTAAACATGTAAACAACCCCTGAACTACAATGTTATATGGAATCGTCCAAAATGTAAAGCCTAATATACAATGTTGTATGGAATCGTCCATAGCAGGCGAAAGACAGAATTCGCGAATACACGGTTTCCGCTGTTAATGCCAGTGTTATCATGACTTACATTAGGGGATGAAATGCATATAGATGTCTATAAACAGCTGATAAAGTCTATTCAATAGTAACTTTTTTGTTCGTTGAAATGTATGGGATTGTACAGCACGTGTCATCATGACATGTGTCCCTTCGCGGCCTTCAGTTTAGATTATAGACTAGAGAAGAGACTAAATGCGTACAAACCTGATGTCAAATGAAGATATACGGAATTCTTTAAATGTACGAAACACAAACACATATGACAATTGTTCACATAAAATAGATAGTAAAATTTTCCAAATGAACGTCCATTAAAATTAAGTCTCGGATGAATATTTCCCGCGCAAATGTCATGGAATAGACCAAAACGAATTTTAGGTGTGTGTTGTCATTAAAACATTCGGGTCAATGAACACAGTTAGATTAAATATATAAATATGTTAACTATATTTATATTGGTTTTTCAGAAAAGTGACTTTACCAGATTTATTTTTGTGGCAAACATCGGTAAATAGCCTATATCATCTTGACATGACATATGAAAACCCCTTAAGCATAATGGTGTGTGTATGGAATAGTCCATCGAATTGTCCAAACCGATACAGGTGAAATAAGTAGAATAATATTGCTGTGTCTATTGTGGACACAGCAATAAAATCAGATTTAAGATCCTTATGAGCCCGTAGTAAAGTAAAAAAAACTGTAAAAAGCCTTATTTAATAAGATTTGCTCGATTAACCTTGAAGTGAAGACTAATAAAAATTTGCGTGTATAGTGAACCCCCTAAATAAAATAATACTGTGTTCTAGACCACTTCCCCTTTCGGTGATCTACAGAAATGATTTTTTACTATATAGTATGTTAATAAAAAATGAAGGAAATGTGTTAACTTTGATGTATAATTACCAATGTGACAACTATTCACAATATTTATTTATTTAGCATATAATCTACTGCATCTACTCAATATTTATCTGTAGACATGTAGCAAAATAAAAATTGTTCAATTTTCTACAAAATGTAATTTTATGCAATGCAATTATTGTAAATTCAGAAATTATTGCAATGTTTTATTCACATTTCTGGTATCTGATACATATATTTATATTGAACTTTTCCTGAAATAGCAAGTATTTATCTTAAATTTTTGTTTGTATTGTTAAATCAAAAAGAAAGATTAAGGCTCGCAATAATTTCTGAATTTACAGTATATTATTTTTAAAAATAGGCTTCAATGCATTAAGCAAAACACAGCATTTAACTCAACCAAATTGATTTCTTTTTGAAGAAAATGTGATCACAACCAAGCATAAGCAAACTTTTTTTCGGTCTCTGTCACAAGCTTATTATTTTTATGCCCTCGTCCTTTGTCTCATCTTGATATGGTAACATACCTGAATTTTATAAGTTCTTATCCCATCGATCCTACCTAGAGACATATCAACATCAATTTGTCAAATTATTTTGGCCAATGAAATAAAAAAGATAAAGTAAGATATCAATTTTGAAAATAAATAATTCATCATTTTTATTGTTTTTTACAGAAAAGTACATATAACAAAGAATGTATTAGTTCAATTAGGAGATAATCATCAGTTTACGGTGGAGAATGGTAATGGTCAGGAAAGGAATGAATATCTGAGGGAGAAAAATATAGAAACTTTCATCTTATCTGTCAAACAGCCGGTATGTTAGAAGTCAGTAAAATAACAGCAGATAAGTGAGAATCAGTAAAAAAATCCCATTGAAATCACAACATGTAAGTCACAAGTCACTAATTAAAAAAACACAATAAAACAACAACATGACTAGGTCAGAATCAGTGAAAGCAGGTAAGTCAGATATCAGTAATGAAAGAACAATAAATAAACAGCAGGTTAGTCAAAAGACAGAAAACAACAGTAAAATGAGAGAAAGTTAGTAAGATTTCAGTAAAATAACAGCAGACAAGTCCATTGTAAAATAACAATAGGACGACTAGACAACATCAAAATAACAGCAATTTGATTTATATTCAAACTTCAACAGTAAAATAACTGGTGATAAGTCAAGGTGAAATGACAACAGAATGATAAGACAACAGCAAAATAACAGCAAGTTATCCTGAAGTCAAATTTCAATAGGAAAATAACAGCAAGTTATGCCCAAGTCAAATTTCAACAGGAAAATAACAGCAAGTTATCCCAAAGTCAAATTTTAACAGGAAAATAACAGCAAGATATTGTGAGGTCAAATTTCAACAGGAAAATAACAGCAAGTTATCCCAAAGTCAAATTTTAACAGGAAAATAACAGCAAGATATTCTGAGGTCAAATTTCAACAGGAAAATAACAGCCAGTTATCCCGAGGTCAAATTTCAACAGGAAAATAACAGCAAGTTATGCCCAAGTCAAATTTCAACAGGAAAATAACAGCAAGTCATCCCAAATTCAAATTTTAACAGGAAAATAACAGCAAGATAGTTCGAGGTCAAAGGAGTATGTTCTGTATCTTAAAATGGCCCGATTTTTTAAGCATAAATTTCAAATTCGGATTTATTGATCAATATCACAATAAAATTATAGCTAATACAGTGACTAGATAGGAAATTTTGTTGAAAAATTTTATGTTTCTGTGTTTCATTATGACGTCACAAGTTGTTTTTCACGATAAAAGCAATGAAAATGGGTAAATTTCAATAGATTTTTGGACAGGAAACAAAATAGAGTGCATTCATCGACATCAAAGATCTTTTAAAATAATGTTTGTGAAGACATTTCACATGTTTTATTTGAACATTAAGTTTGTCGAACTCTGCACTCTATGTTTCCTGGTCCTTAATTTGGTTGAAATCCAGCTGATTTTGTCAAATTTCACCAAAATCCATTATATTGACCTTTTTGGGATGCAAAAATCAAGGTGTTAGAATTAAACTTTGACAAAAATAGTTCTGTTTAACTTTCTCACATGTCTTTAAGGCAACATGAAACATATATTGTCTTGTAACTATGAACTTTATAATTGGGACCAAATATGGCCCTTACTGACTTACTCCTTTCCACTGTCAAATGATAACAGGTTAATCTGAAGTCAAATTTCAATAGTAAAAAATAAAAACAAGTTTTGGAGAATGTCAATCAGTTATTTCACCTTCTTTATTCGTTGATATATACTGAAGTTACATCTTATTGATAGACACACTTTTATAATGATCACTTATTATATTTTACTTTTTCAGGAAATACCAAAAAACAGACCAAAGTTTAGTTTTAGAAGTTATGTTAAAATGGCAATGTTCATCTCTAAATTACAATGGAAAGTAGAGAAACCTTTTGCTAAATGGAAAGCTGTGTCAAAGGCAATCAGAATGGTAAGTCTTTATTGAAAGAATTTATGAGTTTGAAGTCAATGATACAGAAATCCTTTTTAAATTTATAAAAAGTTCTACATGTCATCCATGTCATTTCAGACTAATGTATAGTTGTCTCATTGGATTGATTTGAAATACCAAAGGTCTGAGTTTGGACAATTTGGAGACTATGCAGAATTATGTTACTCTACATTAGTGGAGTTAGCTCCCTGTCTATCAATTAGTCATTTAAAATTTGTCAAATGATAGATAAACCAATTTTTCATGATGTTTCGGCCATTGGCCTTCTTCAGTTCTTGAAAAATTGGTTTATTTATACAATTATATAAAGTATGTTCCCTATTGGAATTTTGAAAACAAGGACAAATGATAGACTTTACAACATTGTAAATGGTGCAGACTTTACAACATGTTCAATGGTATAGAATTAACAACATGTTCAATGGTACAGAATTAACAACATGTTCAATGGTACAGAATTAACAACATGTTCAATGGTATAGAATTAACATGTTCAATGGTACAGAATTAACAACATAGAAACCTTTATCAGAGATGAATTTAAACATTACCTATAACAGTATTTAATTTTTGATCATAAATTATAAATCTTAAATCAAAATAATTAAAATTATATCCTTTCATTGATATCATTTCTCTTTGTCTTGTAAATTCATCATTTTTCTCAATTGTAAGATGTATTAATGTCTAAATAATTCCCTTTTTGTGTTTTACAGAGTCCTGGACAGCTAGCTCAGAGCAGTTCATCAAAAATAACTAGGTAATCTTATACAAAATGTATTTTGATTACCTTTCTTTTTTTAAACACAGATTGTAAATCTAAATGTTAACTTACTTGGTATTTTTTTTTTATTTAAGGTTCAATTATTTTCAACATTTTTATGCAACTACATGTTTTACAAATTTGTTTGTGTCAACCAAATATTTTATGATAAAAAATTATGTTTTCAAAAATGCAGTTATGTTTTTTTGTTGTTTTTATGCCCCACCTACTATAGTAGAGGGGCATTATGTTTTCTGGTCTGTGGCTCCGTTCATTCAGGTTAAAGTTTTTGGTCAAGGTAGTTTTTGATGAAGCTGAAGTCCAATCAATTTGAAACTTAGTACACTTGTTGCTTATGATATGATCTTTCTAATTTTAAAGCCAAATTAGACTTTTGACCCCAATTTCACGGTCCACTGAACATAGAAAATGAAAGTGGGAGTTTCAGGTTAAAGTTTTTGGTCAAGGTAGTTTTTGATGAAGCTGAAGTCCAATCAACTTGAAACTTAATACACTTGTTGCTTATGATATGATCTTTATAATTTTAAAGCCAAATTAGACTTTTGACCCCAATTTCACGGTCCACTGAACATAGAAAATGAAAGTCAGAGTTTCAGGTTAAAGTTTTTGGTCAAGGTTGTTTTTGATAAAATTGAAGTCCAATCAACTTGAAACTTAGTACATATGTTCCCTATAGTATAATCTTTCTTATTTTAATGCCAAATTAGAATATAACCCAATTTCATGGTCCATGGAACATGGAAAAGGATAGTGAGAGTGGGGCATCCGTGTACTTTGGACACATTCTTATTTTTTTTCTCTAACTATTCTTATTTTTTTTCTCTAAACTAAACTTTATTTTCAATTTTTCAGTGAAATAGATATCATTCAAATGGGCAAAAAATTTCATGCAGAAGTGAACATGGAGCTAGAAAACAAATCAAAACTTCTTGGAAGGAAAAGGTAGGGTAGCCATAATTATTAATTCAAAAGTTCATGATGATAAACTCTTCATGCAATGGAATCACTGTTATGACGTAAATAAAATTTAGACAGTGGCCTGCATATTTCCAATGGAGCTTTGATTTATTAAAACTAGTATGCAGCAAGGCATTAACTTAATAACTTTTTAAAACTATTTGAGCCTGCAAGATTTCTTTAAACATTTTATTTAAAAAAAAACTTATTTGCAAGTAAATTTCAAACGAAGGAGATGTTGATTAACCCAAGTCTAAAAAAAATAGAATTGGACAATGGTTATATTTGAGTTTAAAAGATATATATTATATTATAAATTAGGTATGTTTGTATTTTGTTGTTCAAAATACACAGAAATCAGTTTTGATTTTAATTGCAGTAGTTGGGAAGGAAATAAAGATTACAACCCTTGGTGGATGAGGTTCAGTAAAGAATTAGAGTTAGAGTACAATAAAGAGCCAGATCTATGGTTTAAAGTCAGTCTTATATTGTTGTTTGGTGTCTTTGTTGGTATTCAGATTGTTCATGGTGTTGTATCTGTCAGGTAAAAGCACATTTGTAGCTTGTTTCAGTTAAAGAGAGTTACAGATTATTTTGTAATCATTTATACATCAACCCTCTTTTGGAAAAATCTGAAAAGAAAATTTCAATGTAAGATAATATAAATGTAAAGTGTATCGGCATTTTTCTTTATAATGAAGAATAGCAATAAAATTGCTTTTCATATAATCCATGTATAATAATGTTCACTTATAATCTTGTTTGTTTAAATGCGCTCACCCTTTATCCCTCTATAAAGAGTTACGCAAATTAAGTGGTATAAGATTCAAAATAGTACAGAGTAGAATAAAGCTAGGTCTTCAATAAATTTGGAACATCAAGACTGAGTACTAATTATATCACTTAAATTTAATTTGTTGTCAATAACACAGTACCATACTACACTACTATGTAATAAAAGCCTTTCTTTTCCAGAGGATTTGAGTATTATGCAATGTTTGGTATTGGTATAACAGTATTCACAGTACTCATTGTTATAAGTCTTGGAGAAAATTTTGTAAGTACTGCATGACTTAATTGTCTGTAATTTTCACACTAAAATGTATTTTATCACTTCAACAGTTCTGTGCATGTTAATCTTTCCACAAATATTAATGCACTTGTTAAATCTACAATTTCTCACTGAGCTGGATGTCTCACATTTTTTCTGTAGTTACTTTATTAAGAGTTAGAATTCAGAATAAACTAAAAATTAAGTTCTCTTTTGGCTCATTCCAACATAGCTGAAAAATAATAAATAATAATATATCAAATGCTTGACAACTGACATGTTTTGCTGAAATATTAAAATATATGAGATGTTGTAAAAAGAAAATCAAAAATCTAATTAGATAGCTACATATTTAAGCTCACCTGGCTAAAAGACTGGACAAAAAAGATCAGCAAGATAAATAAGACCAACAAATAAGACAACATTATCAAAATTGTTTTTCAACTTATTGAAGTTGTGCCCTTTAATGACATTCACATTTTATTTTTTATGAAAACTGTAATAGATAGATAGAAACTTAAGCGCAAATAATCAACAATACCAGTCAGTCAACTGGTTAATGGAGCAATTGCCCTGTAACATAATTTTTAACAATTTTTTATTTTTTTTGCATATACATTTTGTATGCTGAAAAACAAACTTGTTGAAGATGCAGGTGAGCTAGTTTCTTGCCTGTAACAATATACAGATACCAATAAAAGAACTTATTCTTGCTCTCTTTATTCAAACTTTGTTAAAATTTATAAAGATAGTTGAAATAAGTGTTTGATCTTTATCAAATGTCAAATGTATAACAAAAATAATTTTGTTTGCACTTTCATATGATTGTATTTACAACAAATGTGCACGCATGCATGGTCACTTGCCTTTTTCATAACACATATTCTTTTGAACATTTTGTTTTTGCAGAACACTGAAGAATCTAGTTTTTCAACCTGGTATTCTAGAATTTCTCAAAACTTTCTCCTGAGTTCACCTATTCACATTTTTACAATATGCCTGTGTGCTGTTTTGACTGGAATTTGTTCACTGATACCATTGGTAAGTGTGGCAGTGAATTTTACATGTATGCATGTAGAAATTTAATATGCTTGATTTTTGAAATCAGTTTTTCTTGTATTGAGTGCAGGATTTTAACATGATCTTTTAACAATTTAAAGCTGGTTGTGTTTTATTAAATGTTTCCTTTTATCAATCAAAGATTAGATATAATGTTTAGTGGACAAATTTTGGATTTCAAAGATTAAATATAATGTTTAGTGGACAAAGTTTGGATTTCAAAGATTAAATATAATGTTTAGTAGACAAAGTTTGGATCCTTTTTCACAGATGAATCTGAGTGTATATATATTGGACAGATGTGATCTTGTAAAAATTAAGAGTTTACTGCAAAAATATTGATGGCAAATGCATAATTTTTGTTGCTGCTTTATCCATCAATTTGTCTGTTTATTTCTTAACTTTTTTTTTATTGCAATTTTTTTTGTTGAAACTTTTTTGATACAGGTAATTTTATTTTCTTATGGTCCTATATTTAACCATAACAATTTGAATATTTAAATTAGATAAGGTAATAGCCATAGAATTTCTTTCTGCACAGACATAATACACATTGAATCAACCAACCTTGAGCAAAAAATTTGTTTGACTCTACAGGGAATCATTGAAACATGACAGGAGTGGTTCCCCTCTTAGGCAGTCTGTGGGCCCCCTTTGTATGAAAATTTCTGGATCTGCCATAGAAAGTTACATTCTGCCATTGTACTTGACCTCATTTTCTTTGTTCAGTGACTCCTAAAAAGACCATATTATTTTGCTATGTGAATTTCTCATTTAATTATGAGTTAATATGATAACTATATGTGATAAATGGGGTTCATGCAAAGTCTACATGTCCCTCAGACAAGGTTCACCTGACCTCAACCTCATTCTATGGATCAGAGGGTATCTACATGTAGTTAATAAACCTCCTACTCTTTTTTAACCCTGATCCCTAAAACTTCACAGGCAGATTGCTCAAATGTTGAAGTTGTTTAGATATTGAATTGTTTGAGGATTTTTTTCCCTCACTTTTCCAGACTTTGAAACTTAGTAATTTTTCAGAAAAATCTTCTAAAGATTTTTGTTATCCACTCCTAATATGTTTTTTTCCACCCAGATCCATTGAATTGCACAGGAAGATTGAAGATATGTTAAGTCGACTGTTATGGAATTGTTTGAAGAATTTTTTGATATTTTACTGCAGTAGGCAACTTAGTTCATTTTCAGCAAAATTTACAACCTTTTTGTAATTGTTACTACATTGATATAATTTTATATTAATTATTATTCACAAACATTGCAACCTGTCAATTTGAGACTCAGAGCCATTTTTTTTTATTTGACCTATGAATATGATTAATTATCAGTTCCACATTTTGTTTAACAGGTCAGTTGTAATAGGACTAAAGACCAGATGCCTGATGGTTGTAATAAACCTATTGTAAGTTTTATTATTTTACATCTTGTCAATTATTAAAAAAAAATAGAATTTAATTTGATATTTGCAATGATATTTATATATCAGGAAATCATAAAATATTTTTTGACTTTTCTTTTTAATTTGAAAAAGACAAATTATACTGTTTTAGGCAAATATTTGGCCTCTGGTTTTCAGATTTTTCAAAGACATCGTTTTTCAGATTTCAATTTTGTGATTCAGAATAACCCTGCTTTATTCAACAACACATTTTGTTCATATTTCATGCCAAAGGTCATGCTCAAAAGTGGTTATCGCTGTAAATGCAGATAACTTAATATTTGCCATAAAACAGTAGCATATAACACACCATATAGATATAGGAAGATGTGATACGAGTGCCAATGAGACAACTCTCCATTTTACAATTTACCATGTCTGTATGATTAGTTTGAACAAAACTCCAAGGTAAATTCTAAAGCCCCCTGGGAAATCCATAAAAAGTGATAGAATCAAATAATTGGCTTTATCAAACATCCAATGGAACATATGGAAACAACTGTCATAGTCTTATCTTCAAAAGAAATTGATGAGTTTTATTTGTTTAATGACATTGCCTACCAATTATAGGGTCTTGCATGGTCAGAATTTGAGAAATTGATGGGTAAAACCTGGTTTTGTAGTTAGCTAACATCTAACTTGTATGACAAAATTGTAACATTTCTTCTCACATCTTCCAAAAAATAGTAATGAATTATACTTAGATTAGAAATTGAATCCTTTGAAATATTGTTGTTCATTTTTATCTTTTTCAGTATTTTGTACTATGCAGTTTTCTGAGTTTATCAGCCAATGTGTTATTTCTACAAATCAAGTACATAGTAAAAGTATTGTTAATGACTGTTGCTGTGATAGTATTTGACATTCTGTTCCATACAGACTCGGTATTCCAGACAGAGGGTACTATGTAAGTATTGTTTATGACTGTTGCTGTAATAGTTTTTGACATTCTGTTCCATACAGACTTAGTATTCCAGACAGAGGGTACATGTTGTACTATATAAGTATTGTTAATGACTGTAACAGTTTTTGACATTCTGTTCCATACAGACTCAGTATTCCAGACAGAGGGTACTATGTTATTATTGTTTATGACTGTTGTTGTGATTGTATTTGACATTCTTTTCCATAAAAACTCAGTATTCCAGACAGAGGGTACTATGTAAGTATTGTTTATGACTGTTGCTGTTATAGTATTTGACATTCTGTTCCATACAGACTCAGTATTCCAGACAGAGGGTACTATGTAAGTATTGTTAATGACTGTTGCTGTTATAGTTTTTGACATTCTGTTCCATACAGACTTAGTATTCCAGACAGAGGGTACTAGTCTTATGTTAATACTAGAACATAGCATGGACTATGATTTAAGTTTTTATATTTGAAAGTGTTAGTTCTGTATTTCCACAGGATTATCTCCCTTTAATTTTGAATATTTATGTAGGAGTAATGGATTTCCTCTGAGAGCCTTTGCCCAAACACATTCAGGGTGTTTGTCATCATGCAGGATACACTTGTAATTGAGGATAAGTATATGATATTTTTTTATTTGTAGGTCTCTGTCAGTATTGGGTTCAGTATATACAGGAGTTATGTTTGTGGCTTTAGTATATTTCTGTAGACAGGTATGTGTATTTTTTTTAAGACCTTAAGTTATGGATTTTTTTGCCAAAATAAAGAAATTACCTTGAAGACATGAATAGTTATCGAAGGTACCAGGATTATAATTTAATACGCCAGACGTGCGTTTCGTCTACATAAGACTTATCAGTGACGCTCATATCAAAATAGTTATAAAGCCAAAAGTTATAAAGTTTATATATCTCAACTTGTACGATTCGCTCGTGTTTGTAACAATGTTTTAGATTTTAACGAGAGAAATTTATGTATTACTGAAAAATTATTACACCAGGGTTTTCGATATCACAAACTAGTCAAAACTTTTACTAAATTTTATCATCGGTATAAAGACATCATTCGTAAATATAGCTCAACATGCAGACTTTTTATACGTTCAGGTATTTCACATCCAATTTTTTATGGAAATATTCTTTATAAAGCACAAAGGTGTCAGTATTCACCTCAGAAACTTACAAAACCTTTAAATAGACTGATTAAGAAGGGATATAATTACGTTACTGTTGTCAAGTCATTAAAGATTGCATATTTTGGTGTTAATATTGAGTCACTGATAAGGTCTTTGCGTCAGAACTAAAGACATTTATTCTAAAAACAGTTGTTGGCATGACACGGGTTATGTTCTTCTCATATATGTTATGATGGTATGATACTAAACCCCTAACGGGAAGGATTGTGCCTGAGGTTCATATGATGAAATCATAATCTTTCAGTCAGTTTAATTGAAGTCTGGAGCTGGCATGTCAGTTAACTGCTAGTAGTCTTGTTATTTATGTATTATTGTCATTTTGTTTATTTTCTTTGGTTACATCTTCTGACATCAGACTCGGACTTCTCTTGAACTGAATTTTAATGTGCGTATTGTTATGCGTTTATTTTTCTACATTGGTAAGGGGTATAGGGGGAGGGTTGAGATCTCACAAACATGTTTAACCCCGCCGCATTTTTGCGCCTGTCCCAAGTCAGGAGCCTCTGGCCTTTGTTAGTCTTGTATTATTTTTATATTAGTTTCTTGTGTACAATTTGGAAATTAGTATGGCGTTCATTATCACTGAACTAGTATATATTTGTTTAGGGGCCAGCTGAAGGACGCCTCCGGTGCGGGAATTTCTTGCTACATTGAAGACCTGTTGGTGACCTTCTGCTGTTGTTTTTTATTTGGTCGGGTTGTTGTCTCTTTGACACATTCCCCATTTCCATTCTCAATTTTAAACAAATACAAAGTTGAAGATTATTGGGGATCCAAAATTCCAAAAAGTTGTGCCAAATACGGCTAAGGTAATCTATGCCTGGGATAAGAAAATCATTAGTTTTAAATCAGAATAGTAAGCTCCTAAAGAAAATATAACTAGAGGTTTTAAAGAGCCTGTGTCGCTCACCTTGGTCTTTGTCCATATTAAACAAAGGACACATGACAAAAAAAATTTTGGTGTTGGTGATGTGTATGTAGATCTTACTTTACTGGACATTCTTGCTGCTTACAGTTTATCTCTATCTATAATAATTTTCAAGATAATAACCAAAAACTGCAAAATTTCCTTAAATTTACTAACTCGGGGACAGCAACAACCGGTTGTCTGATTTGTCTGAAAATTTCAGGGCAGATAGATCTTGACCTGACAAACAATTTTACCCCATGTCAGATTTGCTCTAAATGTTTTGGTTTCAGAGATATAAACCAAAATCTACATTTTACCCCTATGTTCTATTTTAAGCCATGGCAGCTGTCTTGGTTGTTTGGCTGGGTCACCGGACATATTTTTAAAACTAGATACTCAGTGATGATTGTGGCCAAGTTTGGTTAAATTTGGCCCAGTACTTTCAGAGGAGAAGATTTTTGTAAAAGTTACCGACGATAGACCCCAAGTGATGCGAAAAGCTCAATTGGCCATTTGGGCCAGGTGAGCTAAAAATAAGAAGATGCCAATGAGAAAAATCTCCAAAAGAAACCAAATGACAAATGTTTTAAAGAATTTAAACAAAAAAACTAACTGCCTTATATATATAAAACAAGAATGTGTCCCAAGTACACAAAGGCCCACTTGCACTATCATTTTCTATGTTCAGTTGACTGTGAAATTGGGGTAAAAACATTAGAAAGATCATTTCATAGGGAACATGTGTACTAAGTTTCAAGTTGATTGGACTTCAACTTCATCAAAAACTACCTTGACCAAAAACTTTAACCTGAAGTGGGACAAACGAACGGAGGAACGAACAGAAGCACGAACAGACAGGCCCAGAAAACATATCGTAGGTGGGGCAAAAAAATAAACGAAAAAATTTTATTGATAAACAAAAACAAATCACAACCACTGAATTACAGCTACTATTACTTAGAAGAGGCACAATCATACAGAATCCATGCCATTTGTGATAATTTATAGTTAAAAGAATGATCTCCGAAATTCAAGCAAAACCAAAATTTAAATTGATTAACAAATCAAGTAAATTAAATCTTCTGTCAAGATATACTGGGTACAATAGAAAAACAAAGGATATGAATCAGGTATCTGTCCATTAAACAAAATTAGTGCATGCACAGCAAAAAATAAACCAAAAGAAAATGAACAAATAAACAGCACTTTTAGGGCTTCATCTCAAAGTGAGGCCTTCAACACAAGGCAAAAAGAAAACTGGCACCTCACTGCAATTTGAGATGGCCTTTAAGTTTAAGCTTTTTCAAACAGAAAACTTGTCAACAGCTACATTATATTATATTTCGTGTTTTTTTTTTTTATTAATGTTGTGTTTTGTTGTAGGTAGAGTTTATGAACAGACTTAACTTTCTATTGAAAGACCAGTGTAGAACAGAGGCTAGGTTATCAGAGAATTCTGCCTCACTTAATATGAAGTTATTGGAGAATATTCTACCATCACATGTAGCTGAATATTTTCTAACTGATCAAGCTAAGGATCAGGTAATGTTATTTAACACCTTCAAAGGCCCTCCTGTCTTCTTTGGTCAAAAGGATTTTTAAGAAATTTTTTTTAGAAAGTATAGCTTATCATCCAGCAACAAAGAACACACAATGATATTGAAGACTGATACAATACAGAATCTGATACATGAAGTCCTTGTTTTAGACAAAATTAAATATTTTGGAATAACCATGCTGTGATTCCCCAAAAAACATGGCTTTACTAGAAGAAAGTATAATAATGCCACTTTTATGGTCCATTGAATTCAAAAATAAAAATGATCTTTCTTTATCAAATATTAATAAATATCATTCAGATGTTCAAAAGACATTGGAAGAAAACATGCATCTGTATTTGAACCGTGGAATTACTAAAATTTTGACACTGCACTGTGACTGTTTTCAACTGAAAACTTAACTTTACAGGGTGGGTCTGTGAGTAAAAAAGAATATGTTGGTTTCTTCCTGTCAAATTTAGTAAAAAAATTCTATGAAAAGTTGATAAAACTAAAAATTGAAAAGTTATAGTTTAGAAATATGGAATGGACACAACATTTTTCAAGGACCCAATTAATGAACTATTATATTTTATTTCAGGAATTATACAGTGAAAGCCATGAAAATGTCTGTATTATGTTTGCCTCCATACCAAATTTTAAGGAGTTCTACCAAGAAAGTGCAGCTAGACAGTGTATAGAACTACTCAATAATATTATTGCAAAGTTTGATCAGGTATTCTTTAAATACATCTAATCTCAGTAAAGATCAATCATTCAATGTAAAGTTGTCTGTTTATCAAAATTACAGATTCTAATGAGGTCTCAACATTTCTCACTTTATGGTCTATGTTTAAAACTTGCTTGCATTGAATATGCATGTGTAGTCGACTCATTGGCTGATCTCATGTCGAACCAAAATTTAAAATAAAAAGATTTAACTTGTTTGTTAACATATTGTCCTGTTACTGGTACCTTGTGGGCAAGTGTTCAAAATTGTTCCCAGCACATTAACTAGTTTAATACACACACACAATTTTTTTTTTATTTACATTTCTATTTGTATGACATTGATATATTGAAATTAATGTATAATGGACTGTACAATTTTCCTTCATATGATATATATATAGATAATTTTCATCATCATTTGAACATTGTCTGAATGTATAAAATAAGTCTTTTTATAATAAGAAAAAAAACATTTGATTTCAGATGTTACTTTTGCCAGAGTTTTCTAAAGTAGAAAAAATCAAAGTGATTGGAAGTACATACATGGCTGTGACAGGATTAAAGCCAGATCTCGGTTCTAATGCAGAATCATCACACAGGTCAAATGTTGTTACCATGACGCAGTTTGCATTGAAAATGATGTCAGAGCTTGAGACTATTACATCAAACACATATCAGTTTAAATTAAGAGCAGGTAAAGAACACATATTGTAAAATAAAACAATTTATTACAATAGTATTAACAGAAGATATATATATGTTACAGTAAATAGGTGAAATTAGGAATTACATGTAATTACTAAAATTTAGGAATTACAGGTAATCCCCGATGCACTTAGTAAATACAAGTAATTCCTGAAACGGCCCAGTTATTACCAGTAATTACTAATTTTAAAATGAATTTTTACACCTATTTACTGACTGCTAAAACAATGTTGAATTATGGTCAGGTGATCAAAGTTATGGTAATACTAGCTAAAAGATCAGTAAGTACAGTACAGTAAAATTTGAATGGTTGATTTCTATAAAAAATATCTTGAATAAATATGGACTTTCAAATATTTGGTTAAATCCGAGTATAACTTTAGTTTTAATCCAAAATGGTTCAAATTGAGCATTATACAGATTATTTTTTTATCAATTTCAGAAGACATGGAAATCAGAAATGGAAAATTCTCCTAAAGCATTATGTTTTAATTTTTTTAAAGAAAACTTTGAATTTTAAGAATATTTAGACTTACTACCTTATATAGATAAGGTAACGTTATGTAGGTTAAGAACTGGAATGAACTGTTGTGTGCATTAGCTTCGAGATATAAAAAAAAATATATATATTTTTTGTTGTTGTTAAACCATTAATAAAAATGATACAGTGAAATCATAATTAACTGTTAGCAGCCAATCTGGTTATTTAAAATAGCTGAGAAACAAGGTTGATGAGTTGAGCACTTGCGAGTGAATACTTGGACCTCATTGAATACGTGTTCATGTGACCTTCAATTCAACCTCTAGCTGGAGATGGGTTATCGATGTATTAAGCTATTAAAGTTGTGAGGGTTTTGCAGAACAAATAGCCTACTTTTGCTGTTAATCGCAAGCTCAACAAAAATGAGGAAAACATATTAAAATTTTCCTCTAGATACTAACTTTTGACTAATACTGTAAGAAGCTTCTGTCAAAATTGGCTAAAAATCCAGGATGGTTTATAAAACCTAATGTTTTAAAAACTTTAACTGCATAGTGTATGAAATGTTAACTGGGAACAAACTCTAGTCCATTTATAAGTAATATACGAAAAAAAAGGATTCTTTTTAAAAACTTTACTTTTGGATATTAACATATGATCATGAAAATTTTGCTTCTGTCCATGTTTGGTAGAAATCCAGGATATTTGGAGAAAGTTGTTTTAAAGTTTTAAACCACAGTGAATGATGGAGATTTTAGTTTAACCAAATTATGAAAATCAATTGGAGATAGATATCATTGTCTTGCATACATATATTTACAGAGTTTCAAAACCTATAAAACAACCATGAGTTTCCAGTTTGAATTCACAAACACTAAAGAGTATGCACTTTTGATGTGCCTTATATTCCTACATCCTTAAGTAAGCTCCCTTAAAATCCCTATCCCTTTACTTTGTTATTTGGTATCTTGAATTATGTTTTTAATTTTAAAACAAAAACATCAAGTTAGTAAATAGCTGTAAAAATGACAAAATAAATCAGTAATTACCAGTAATCACTGAAACGACTAGTAAATACATGTAATCACTAAATGGGCTAGTAATTACAGGTATTTACTGAAACGTTTAGTAATTACGTGTAATTCCTAATTTCACCTATTTACTGTAACATATATATAGTATATGTGACTTAGACAGCAATCCAACACTTAAGACCAAAGGACATGTGGAGGCCAAAATAATGTATTCAATAATAGATAGGTCAATATGTCAAGTTCTTAATCATCCAGACTAAAAAAATTGAAAATGAGTAAAACAAAGATAAACAGACATTAAGTAACATACATGTATGAAAAGTTACATCTATCATTGTGTTTAGTGATTAGTTACAAGAACTGTCTTTTTGGAGGATCCTCTCTTTGTAGTCTTTATACCAAAAGTGTGTCTTTTTCATTTATTTCCAAATGATCAAGTTCTATTTCATTGAGAAATATGCTAAATAGGTATTGACATATAATAGAAAAGTTCAAATATGTAAATTTGTAAAGAAATGAAAAATAATTAAGAAATG